>NC_141089.1:46327454-46734954 GCF_041138505.1 Cibotium barometz | reverse complement strand
CACAAACTGCGGTCATTATCTTCTTTGCGGGAAAGATACCATCTGCCAATGATGTTGCGCAATGGATTCAGTCTATCCTTGGTGGCTCTTTTGTGGAGGGGTTGTACTTTGCCTCCCGTGGGTTTTATGAAGTTCACCTCACCGATGCCTTGCAGAAGCAGCGTGTGCTTGAATTTTCTCCTTTATTTTATGGTAGGCAAATGGTACATGCTATGCCATGGTCCCCCAATAAGGACTATCAAAGTCTCATACGACATCATTGTCCTGTCTGGGTGGAGGTGGTTAATTTCCCAGACTATATGCGAGAAGAATTGCCAGGATTGGCCGCTGCACTGGGCCAAGTTATCTGCCCCCCTCACCCTGTTGGGAATCGTAATAGATTCTGTATTTTGTGGGACACAGATACCCCTACCCTCCCCTCCATTGCAGTCGAGGTTGAAGGTTTGCCAATGGGCCAAAAGTACTTTGAATTGAAATGGGGAATTTTTGCAGGTGCTTGTTTTTCATGCCATAAGTACGGGCATCTGGCCTCTGAATGCCCTACTGTCTTGCATCCCCCTCCAGCCACTGCTATACCTTCTCCCCTGGTTCAGCCCACTCATAAGCAAGAGACTATTGGGTCCAAGAATTTGGATAAAAATGCCTCCAAAGTTGGGAAAGTGGCTTCGCAAATGCTAGCCATAGCTAAAGGCAAGAACAAAGGTAAAGAGAAAGAGAAGGCCCCTGATAATGATGTTTTTTTACAGCCCAAGAGGGTGTTGAGGCAAAGACCCCTTCAATCTCGCCACTGGGATGCATCTACTCCTACTCCAGGCCAAGCCTCTACCTCAGCCACTCCCCCGGTTCTTCTCAATTGGGTTGGAGTTCTCAAAAAACACATTCCTGTTTGTGAGTCTAAGGAAGGGCTATCCTTTGACCCAGGGAAGGAAGGGTTGCAGCCCATGATGGCTCATGCTTAAGCACTCTTTGGTTGTATATTCTTGGTCTCCTTCTTTGTATATATCCTCATGCTTGACAAACTCCATTGTGTCACTCTTAATGTACAGGGCCTCTGCAATCCTTCTAAGTGGAGGCTAGTGTGGAATTATGTTTTAACCAGGCAGCCGGACATTCTCTGTTTGCAAGAACATAACCAACATTCTATGGCTGGCCAGGCTGGCTATTTTGGGGGCTACGATATCCACTATGCAGGTACTAAGCATTTCTCGGGTCTTTGCATATTGGTCAGACATTAACTGTAGCCCCAGCTTGCCTTCAATGATTGTGATGGCAGATGGATGGTGATTCAATGTGATGTCAATGGTGATTTTTGGGAATTTGCCTCTGTTTATGCCTCGCAAACTTCTGTTTCCAGAGCTTCCATGTGGCATGCTATTGCTTCTTACCCATGGCGATCTTGTGCTCTTCTTGGCGGAGACTTTAATAACTCTCCCATGTCATCAGACAACACTACTCATAGATCTCGTATGATCCCTTTTGAAAAGCGATCATGGGAGGAGTTACTTACCACGACACATGCACAAGATTTATGGACAGCCATGCACACTAGAATAGTGGGCTACATCTATCATCATAATATCTTTACTAACTACTGGGCTCGCTTGGATAGATGGTATTTACTGCATGCTCAACAATATACAGATTTCAGTCTTCATATTGAGGTTGATCACTCTCTTGGTCTCTCTGACCATGCTCCTTTATGGCTGAATATTCAGTTTGGTCAGCCTTGGGATGACATGCCTTTATATTCCATTCGGATGAAACATATCAATAAAGGATACCTGCAGCCTGCACAATTTCAACAATTGATCCGATATGCCATAATTCCTCTTGCAGCCCATGTCCATTATGACTGTAATTTTGCATGGCAACGCCTTGTGGACAGGCTTCAGCATGCTATTCATGAATATGGGAGTAATTTCATGCCTGACTGGAGAGCTAAAGTTCAGCATGCCAAAGCAGTAGTTCAGTCCTTGACTGCACATTCCCAATTGCAGCCCCTCTCCTCTCAACAAATGGACACTCTCTCTCAGTCAACAGCTCTCTTGCAAGCTAATGACCGACGGAAATTGGCCAAGTGGCAGGTTCGGGTAAGGATGACTCAATTCATGGATAAAGGTTGCTCTTCAAAATCTTTCTTTCAAGGGTTACATGCTTCCAGGAGGAAGACCTCTTGCCTTAGAGTCCGTAAACTGGATGGTGAATGGACTCCCCAGAGCTCCAACATGAATGCTTTTCTTATTTTCAGAAATTGTTTGCACCCCCTGCTACCACTTCTTTGCACGAATTACAAGCTCGGGATACTCTTTTACAGCATGTTCTTCCCATTCTCAACCCATAGGAAGCTCTCAAACTTGATATGCCTTTCACTGATGTGGAGCTTGATGATGCCTTGTCCCATCTCAGCACTGGTAAGGCACCAGGGTATGATGGCCTCACGGTGGAATTTTTCTTACACTTTTGGGAAGACCTTAAAGGTGTTATCTTGCAAATGATTAATGAGGCTTGGCATACAGGAGTACTCCCCCAATCATGGAAGCATGGCATAGTTAAACTCATCCCCAAGCGGAATTTGTGTGAGCATCTCATGGATTGGAGGCCCATCACATTGATGCCTGTTGTTTACAAACTCTTTGCTAAAATGCTGGTGCACCGTCTTCACCAAGTGCTTTATGAGGGTCTGCATCCCTTGCAATATGGCTTTGTTCCTAGGCGGCAGATCCATGATAATATTGGCAATGCTCTCATGGCTATTAAATATGCAAAATATTCTGACGAGGATGTTTTTATTATGCAAGTGGACTTTGCTAAAGCTTTTGACACGGTCAACTGGGATTTTATCTCACAGACAATGGCTCAGATGGGATTCGGGCCAAAAATGGCTAATGTCATCTACTGCTTGTATGCTGACTCTACAGCCCAATGCATCCTTGGCAATCATCTTTCTCAATCTTGGTCCTTGGGTCGTTCGGTCAGACAAGGGTGTCCACTCAGTGCCCTCTTATATGCCATTGCCACTCACCCACTTCTCAGATACTTGGATCATCTTACCGCGCAAGACCTTCTCATTGGTCTTCAGATTCCTGGAGCCCCTCCCTTTATGGCTCAGGCATATGCAGATGACTCCTTCTTTATGCAGCATAATTCTCCACAGTTGAAGACTCTTATGGACACTCTCTCTATATATGGCATGGCTGCTGGCCTGCATGTCAATTTTGACAAATCCAGCCTCATACCTCTGCATTTATATGATTGGCATGTTCTTTTATGGCCCGGACACATTATGCAGCCCTCTGATGTGGTCCGCCATCTTGGTTACCCTATTGGCTGGTACATCACTAGGAAACAATAGTTAAAGTGGATTTTTGACAAACTTCATGCCAAGCTCCACTACTGGAAGCTCTCCACCTGGCCACTCCATGTTAGGCTCCGGATTGTCCAGTCGATTATCATGGCCTATGTTTAGTACTATTTAAATGCCTTTGATACATTGGACCTCTCAGGACACTTTTGCTTTCATGTCTCAGGCTATGGAGCTGTTATGGAAAACAAAGTCTTCTGCTAAAGCTTTAAGACTTATGCGGATGGCAAAAGTTTGTTTCCCGAGGATGCATGGCGGATTGAATGTGCTGAATATTGCGCATCATGTCTTGGCAAGGAAAATTCCTCTCCTACTCACCTTTTTTCGTCAGACGCAGCCATGGACTCATATGCTTGCAACCATGTGCACGGCCTTACGCACTTCTGCACATGGTGCATGGATCATTGATCACTGGGAGGTCATTTTGGGCAGATTTGTAGGTTCTATCCCGGGCTGTCCTTTTGCCACTTCACTTATTTGCGATTGGAAACAAGTCCTCTCGCATGCTCATTGGGCACCTTTCCTTTTGTCTCATGCCAATTCCCTTCGGTAGGAAAGTATTTACTGGAGTGCTGTTTTTGATTCTCTATTGGCCCTGCAAGAGCCGATTCGAGCATACAATCTCAGCAAACCGGGGATTAGGTGCATAAATGATGTTGTTGATGCTACTGGTCAAATGCTTTCCTTCCCTCAGGCTATGGCTTCCTATCCACTAGCCATGCATCACAGGTTCATTTGGGGGAAAATTGCTGATTTGCTGCAGCCTTTTCTTCCCATCCCTCCTTTATTTAACAGGACAGATTACAGGATTGGCAGTTACACCCGGTGGGGTCAAATTCTCGTCTTGTTATTCTTTCTGACCTAACAGTTAGGACGACATACTCTTTCCTCCAGCCATCACCATGGATTCATTCACATGCTAATTCTCTTTGGCATATGACAAAATCACTTGCTTGGTGGCGAAAGAATCTTTGCAATTTATGGAGGAGTAAATTGCCTCTCAAGCAAAAGCTTTTCCTATGGCGTTGTCTTACAGGTTCCTTATCTGTGGGGGTCACTCTTGCTAAACGAAGGATTGCATCTGCTTCTTGTCTTCAATGCATGGCCCCTTCTGAAACGGTGCCTCATTTGTTTTGGACGTGCTCCAGCACTAAGGCCTTCATCCACAAAATTTTCATGTTACTTCGCCTTCGTTTCCGTAACTCTTTTTTTGGGAAACACTTTTGGCTTTTTGGCAGACTCCCTACAACCACGGTCCATTACTCTTTACTTTTGTACTGGGTCAGATATTGGGCTTTCTGGACCATATGGCAGGATCACAACATGAGATATTTTGGGAAACCGTTTTTGCAATCTTATCAGTATTTTAGAAGCTCCTTACGGCAATCTGTTTATGATGCTTGCCACCAAGGAGATCTTCATCAGTCATGCCTGGAAATAGTTTCTCTTTGCTTCTGATTTCCCGTTGAGGCTCTCCGTTTTGGAGACTCTCATGTAAATTTCATTGATAATATACTGTTCATGGATTTACCAAAAAACAAAAAAAAAAGTGTGTGAGAGAGAGAGAGAGCGAGAGAGAGAGAGAGAGAGAGAGAGAGAGAGAGAGCAGGTGTGTGAGAGAGAGAGAGAGAGGTTGGAGAGAGAGAGAGAGAGTCAATGAGCCTCGTTGGAGAGCGTGGAGGAGTTCTGCTGCTGCCCCGCCGCCTCCGCCCTACTGTTGGTCCTTCCCTCTTGCTGGTCGTGCTCGCCAGTTCTTGTTCATAGTCGAGCTTCTGCTTCTGCCCTACCTCAGGGCGTGTGTGTGTGTGTGTGTGTGTGAGAGAGAGAGAGAGAGAGAGAGAGAGAGAGAGAGAGAGAGATGGGTAGAGGCGGATAGTCGCCATCTGCAGGCAGTCGTCACCCCCAGCAGATAGTCGCCATCAACAGGCCGTTCAGCAGAGATACGCTTGCCCTTTGTGTGATCGACATCCTTGCAGAGAAGACAACATACCGCCTTTCGTTATCAGTGGAGCTGCTTGCAACAAGAGGTATTACTGTAAATACAGCAGGTACACTAGGGTTTCTAGCAAGTACTGCAGGTTCAGTAGGGTTTCCAGCAGGTGCTGCAGTACAGTAGGGGTTCCTCGAGGTACAATAGTTTCCGCAAGTACTGCAGGTACAGAAGAGTTTCCAGCTGCCGGTACTGTAGGTACAGTAGGGTTTCTAGCAGGTGACTTGCAGGTACAGTAGGGTTTCAGCAGGTGGTACAGAAGAGTTTCCAGCCAGTACTGCAGGTACAGTAGGGTTTCAGCAGGTACTGCAGGTACAGAAGAGTTTCCAGCCAGCACTGTAGCAGGTGCTGAATTTGGGTTTGAGAGAACGAGTTTTCTTTGCTTTTGTACATGGATTTGGATGATCCGGCTGCTGCTGTTGGCGACATGGCTGCCAATAGCCTTAACATGGATCTTATTGAGGAGATGATCGAGAAGGATGTGGGTTATGCTTCAGATGCCTCAGAGCAACAAAAACGTCAAAGGCTTGATGTTGATGTAAGCTATACTCCGGTGAATGTTGGAGAGAATGCAGAGGAAAGTTCTCAGGCACCTTCTCCGGAGTTTGCACGTTTGCTGCAGATCACTGGTGAGCTTCTGCAAGAATATGTGAAGGCAAATAGCGTGCAAATGGCTGCAGTGGATAATAGTGGTGTGGCTGATGTATGCATGGAGACTCCTTTGTTGCTACAACAGCTAGCAGATTTTCATGATCGTGCTGCTATCTTTTTCTTTACTGGGCGTATTCCATTGTTGCCTCGTCTTAGAGCATGGCTGGGCCGCTTGGTGTCGCCTGAGGCACTTGAGGAGATTTACGATGGTCCGAGAGGCTTTTATGAAATACTTTTTCGCACTTCGGAAGCCCGTAGGGCAGTCTTGGAGCAGGTGCCACTTTTTTTGGATGGGCAGTTGGTTCATGTGGTTCCGTGGAAGCCTATGGCAGAGTACCAAGATATGTTGCGCCAGGCTTGCCCAGTTTGGGTTGAAGTGAAACAATTCCCACCAATGTTTTGGCGTGTTTTACCAAGTCTCATGCGAGGTATCGGTGATGTCTTGGTGGTGCCTCGAATGACATCTAGAAACCGAAATCGTCTATGCATGTTGTGGAATACTGGGAGACCTAGGCCGACACATTTGCGTGTCAATATGGCTGGGCTGCAACCTTTAATGTATGAATTGAGGTGGGATACATTTGCTGGCCACTGTTTCAAATGTGGTGAGATGGGCCACTTTGTCTCCGAATGTCCTAAGAAAGAACAAGTTGCTGCTACAAAGGATATCCTTGATGGGCAGTTGCCCGTGGAAGATAAGCATGATGCTCCTTCACATGATGCCCAACACATGGATGTACGTGTGGATGTTCGGAATGAGGTTGAGCAGCCATGGGTGGAAGTACGTGGTAAAAAGACACGATTTGTTGCCCCGCGGGGGGATTTCTCAGATGCTGTTTGGCGGGGGCCTTTGCGTGCTCATCAGGGGCCCTTACATACATATGCTCGTCGCCCTTTGGGTTCAGGTGCCCAGCAACAGACCAGGATTGAGAGGCCGGGAGGCCAACTTTCTCAGGGTACAGGGCCTCTTGGGGTGGATAGAGTAGAACGCTATCCTATTAGAAATCGCCTAACAAAAGAAGCACAACAACAATTGCCTCTTGTGTTTGGTTCGAAGGGTGAGGTCATCTCGCCATGGGATGGTCATTACCCTTTGACACATGCTCGGGAACTCCAAGGGCAATCTGGGATCACAAATACCATGTCTAAAAATGCAATGCTTCAAAAGGTTCGTGATTTGGCAGATTGTCCTGGGCCTAGTACACGGCCTTGTTGATTCCTTTTCTGGGAAGGCTTATGAAAATTGTACAATGGAATGTAAAGGGTATTTCTTCGCGCCAAAAGCAGTTCAGGCTTTGGCGTACAACTTTTTGTCATGGTTGGGATGTTTTGTGTGCAGTTGAACATAAGCAGCATAAGTTGGCTGGCAAAGCCTATGTATATAAGGGATTTCATGTTTTCTACAGCGGACATCCTGCTTCGCAGTCAGGTGTTATGTTTGCTGTTCGTTCGCAGTTTCAGCCTTCTCTTGTGATTCAAGATGTTCATGGAAGATTTCTAGTGATACAGATTGTTTGGGATGATACGCCTTTATGGTTGTTAGGGGTGTATGCTCCAAATAATGCTCGTGCACGCCGTTTGCTGTGGAATGACTTGTGTGCTCTTTCAATCTCTCATTCTGGCTTTGTGATGGGGGACTTTAATATGTGTGTCTCCAGGGAGCAAGCCACGTCGCCTCATTCTGTAATGGATGGCCCGGAGAGAAAGGCGTGGGAAGCTTTTGCAGCAAGGTCGCTAAAACAAGACATGTGGTCTTGGTTGCATTCAGATGAAAGGGGTTACACTTATGCCTCACAACAGTTTCGGGGCACTTATGCTAGATTGGATAGGATGTATATTTTACATCAAGATCTCTTTTTGCCAGAGGTTCTTACTATGATGGTTGATCAGCAACAGGTTTTGTCAGATCATTGGCCGCTTGTGTTTGAAATGGTCTATCATCCTGTGGATGCATATAAAGGCTTGTTGGGACGCTTGCCTTTGCGCTTAAATCACACTTTTTTGGAGCATGAAGTTTTTGATGTTTATATGCGTCAGTTGATACGACATTTCTCCACAAGAGTGTCCATGGCTGATTATCATGCTTGGCCAGTGTTCCTTACCAACACTCGGAAATTAGCACGTCATTATGGTCTTGCTAATGCCTCTATACAAAAACAGCATGTGGTCCTCCTTGAGTCGCTTTTAAAGGGCTTGCAGGCGTTCATGTTTACTGACTCTATGGATGCTGAAGTTGCGGATGCCATAGAATGGCTGAAAAAGGAGCTATCTAGGGTGCAGGAAGCACAATATGTTCGCTTTAAACTACTTGCATGTCTTGATGCTTTGCGGGATGCTAACTGTCAATCTCATCGCTTCTATGATAAGTTGCATCAAAAACATATGCGTGAGAATATTGTTAGGCTGATGGATGCTAAAGGCAACCTTGTTACTCAACCTTCTGAGGTTATTCAGCATTGCATCAGGTTTTATGAAGATTTGCTTGCCCCTCGAGAGGATGTCTCACCGGCTGTCCTGGCTGCAAGGGAGTCATTGTTTGCTGAAGTACGATATCAAGTTGACCCTGATGTGGCGGTTCAGCTTGATGCTCCTGTTACTCAAGGGGAAGTGGAAGCTGTTCTCTCCAAACTTCCCATGGGAAAGAGCCCTGGTTGGGATGGTTTGACAAATGAGTTTTTCCGAAAATATGCTGATCAGCTTGCAGAGCCTTTGACGCTTATTTGTCAAAGGGTTTGGGATGAGGGATATATGCCTGCCGATTGGAAGTTGGGCATACTTCGTTTGTTGCCCAAAGTCCCTTCGCCTACTTCTTTGGCTCAATGGCGCCCGATCTCACTTATGGGTATTATGTATAAAATCTTTACAAAGATTTTTGCCAATCGCTTGCAGAAGGTGCTTCCTACTCTTGTTCATCCGTATCAATATGGATTTGTGCATGGCAGGAATATTTTGCATAATATTCTTAATGTTCAAATTGGAGTGGATTATGCCAAGGCAAAGAAGCAAGAGATTGTGATGGTGCAGCTGGATCTTGAAAAAGCTTTTGATCATGTCAGCTGGTCTTTCCTTTCTCAGTTAATGACAGCCATGGGCTTTGGTCCCAAAATGGCTAATTTGGTGCATTTACTTGGCTCTGGCTCTATCACGCGGATTATGCTCAATGGAGGACTTTCGGATGGTATTTCTCTCACCCGTTCTCTCCGGCAGGGTTGTCCTCTTAGCCCTCTTTTCTTTGCCATTGCCACTCATCCTATGTTATCTCGCCTACATGCTATGGCATCGCATGGTGAAGTGGTTGGTTTGCATCTCCCTCATGGCAAGCAATTGGTTGCTCAAGCCCTTGCGGATGATACTTTTATGTTTCTCAGGGCCGAAAAAGCCAATATAGATCGAGCAATGGAAGCTTGGAATAATTTTGCATTGGCTTCTGGGCTGAAAATAAATTCATCAAAATCAGCCCTCATTGTATGCACGGAATTTGATCTTGAGGCATTAGGGTGGCAAGGCCGTGTGGTGCATACAGGAGACATTGTTCGTCATCTTGGATATCCGGTGGGTGTGGATGTGGACCCCCAAGCGCTTCTTGCTTGGATTTTTGCTCGGATCTCAGATAAATTTGTGTATTGGAAAGCTCAAGGGTGGCCTATGCATGTGAGGGTTAAGGTAGCTCAGGTTATTATGCTTAGCATGATTTCCTATTTTTTACCTTTGCTACCTTGGACGCACAAATCTCTCATCCGTTTGGTTGCTCCCATTCGGTTTATGCTGTGGAAGAGGCAAGGAAATATTATGGGTCAAACATGGATAGCTTGGAATCACATTACGACGCCCAAAAGAATGGGTGGGGCTGCTTTACTGGATGTCCGCTTGCATATGGTGGCGCGTAGGTGGGCGCTTTTTCAGGATATGTGTTTGCAAGAGCAGCCTTGGGTTTTCATGGCTCGTGACTTGATTGAGTTGGAGGGATTGTCACATGGGCGGACACGTGTGCAGGCTTCATGGTCGGACATTGTGAATGCGGCTCATCCTGTCCGTATTCGCTCATCACACATTTTATCGCATATTCTCCTTTCTTGGCATGAAGTTCTACTGTTGGCTCGGTGGGATCCTGGTCATGAAAGACTACTTTTGAACTCTTTGCAGTTCGAAACATTTGTGGAGTCGCGTGTCATTGTTTGGCCAGACAGAGATGCTTCACGCATACGACTCAACCGCATGGTCAGGCTAGGCTTGGTTAGAATCCGAGATGCTGTGATACCTGGTCGTGACAGGCCATATTCATTTCGTCGTATTCGGCAGCACTTTAGGGTTCCTCGGACATTTCAGCCACTATGGGCTGACATCATGCATGCAGTTGAGCCTTTTACTCCATTGCCTCGGCCATCTGCAGATCAGCCTTGGCTTGATTGGGCACTATGTAAATCTGGTCACTTGATATCACTCTCAGCTAACCAGGTCTATCATAAGCTTGTATCAGAGAAAGATTGGGTTTCAGCCAAGGCCAATAAGGTGTGGGGATTGCACAAGTCTAAATCATGGTGGCAGAAAACTCTTATGAGTGGTTGGCAGTCTAAACTCCCTTACCAAGGTAAGGTTTTCATTTGGAGGATGTTGGTGGGAGGGTTACCTACACGGGATCAGCTGAGCCGTCGTAAAATTACACTGGCCTCTTGCTTCTTCTGCACGACATGCACTGAAACAGTTATGCATCTGTTCATGAGTTGTCCAGTGGCCCGTCAAATTTGGTCTTTTGTCTCTCGCGTTTGGGAGGCAGTAGAGAGGTCTACTGTTTCGGCTCATCAGTGGATATTTGGGATTTGTCCTCAAGTCATTACTTCAGACAGCCACCTTGTGATATTCCATTTCCTTAGATGGACAGGACTTTGGCATATTTGGACTACACGGAATGGGTTCATTTTTGATTCCTTGTCTGGAATACATGGGCACATTCTACGTATCCGCGGTTTGCTGCTTTGGCAGTTTTCTTCTCTTCTCTCAGCTCAGCTACTGGATGCAGATGTTATTTCCTTATGGTCTACGGCGGCTCGGCTGGCTCATCTTTGATGCTTCTATCTGGGATGCTTATTTGGCTAGGAGGCTTTCTTATTAGTGTACAGGTTTGCATGGTCATGATCCTTTAGAGGATCTTTTGTGGGGGTTTTGTTTGGGGCCATAGGTTCTGTGTGAGCCATGTGGCTGATGTACATTTTACATATAATATAAAACACCATTTCACGAAAAAAAAAAGAGAGCAGGTGTGTATATGTGTGTGCATGTGAGAGAGAAAGAGAGAGAGAGAGAGTTTGTACGTGACAGAGAGAGGGAGAGGGCATGTGTGTGTGTGTGAGAGAGAGAGAGAGAGAGAGAGATGGTTGTAGAGAGGGAATAGTTCTTTTTTGGAACCTTGGTCGGCCGCAGCAACGCACGGGTGCAATACTAGTCTCACTCATGTAAAGAAAAGAGTGTATTCTTGTAGACCCAAAACACTTTCCCAAATGTCACCCCAGGGAATCTGATTCGCATATCTGAAAATAGACGATTTAGAAAATTCCTTGTGTTAGTGCATGCCCATAGCAAATGATAAATACTTTCTATCTGATGATGGCACTGCAAACAATTTGGAGCCGCAATTTTTTTGCTTTGCCAACTATCGAGAGCGTTCTTGTGATGCATCTCCATAGAAAAACCTTTTGTTTTAAAGGCAATTTGCTTTGCCATACCTTTCCCATATTACCTTTTTACCAGCTTAACAACTTGTTCATATGCCATACCCGAGCCGCACGTCCTTTTATCCATGGCTGTGGAAGGAGTAATCTGTATGCGCTTGTTGCTCTTAGTTCACGAAGAGGAAACTCCGTAATATAACCTTGTCGGCTATTCTTTAGCAGCCAATCATCCTATCATTGCCCAACTGATATATACAACATATACCCATGTCTTGCTACCTGAGCAACAACAAGTCTCCATACAAGGTGGTAATGGGTTCCCAAGTGCTAGTGTCGTGCTTGTGGAAATGATAATGGTCTGCCTAAGTCAATATGACATTTTCCATTGTGCAAATTCATTTTTGTGCTAAAAAATAAGATTTTCTTGGTTCAACCACAACCAATGGTGTATCAAATGCTCTGCTCCAATGCACATTTTTAGCTATAGTGTGTTTCCAAGAGGCACTGGCCTATGTGTCCAATTCAAATGTATGAGCACAGACTTACAATCTTGCAACAATATGGAAGAATAGGGCAGCCTTGCATTTTTCCTTGTACTTGACCTACCAAGGTATCCCAATAGCAAAGATTACAATGCCCAAAAGAATCAACCTTGTAATGCGCACACATTGCAACTAGCATCTGTGCCCATCACTGTCCTTGTTCCATGAAAGTTATTATCATGGTACTTTTCCGAGCCAGAAGATGGTAATGCACATTCAAGATATTCAGCCCACCGTGCATTTTAAGGCTGCATACATGCTCCATTTTCAATAGCCTTAAAGCTTTCCTGTTAGTGCTTGTTTTCCATAACAGTTCCATATGAATGTGTCAAGTGATTTTTTGTCCCAAATTAGCAATGGCAAAAAAAATGTATGTAAACCATTATGATGGATTGTACTATTCTTGCAGCGTGACATGCAAAGGCCATGTAGACAAGTGCTAGTAATCGACCTTTTGTTTGACTTTTGTTTGCACCCATACAATTGCTTCTTTGAAAGATATGTTCCAACCCAAAGGATATCACAAATGCCTAGTGATTTGGCTTGGGGGTAGTATATCTCGTGGCTAGAGTATACTATGCCAATCCGCCTGTTTTATTAGAGGTAGCAACTTTGACTTTCTAAAGTTGATTTTCAGCCCCGCTGCTGTCCTAAACAGTTACAGAAAAATGTCACATTTATAAGTATCCTTGCTTTCGCTTTCAACTCTTCCCGCGAGAAGTGTAGTTAAGACTTTTGCCTGCTACACACACTATGGAAACCCTCCACCCACCATAGCCTTGGTCTTGCAAACACTAAACCCTAGAGTCGGGTCCTATGCTGTTTGAGCTCAAGTAAGTACATACCATCCCATTTAATCACGTGAGTTTACAGTGAAATCTTCGTTTATTAGTCCTTTATGCACATGCGCTTAGGAAGGTCAAGGTACATACTTGGCTTGAAAGTAACATGTGTACCTGGTTATTCAAAACATCTGAGTCGAGAAATGTGCGTGGACTTGGGGTATTGAAACGGAAGTGGGCAGAGTCTAGGTACGTGTGCACTGAATAGGAATATAGAAGTTGGGATATTAATACCACCCAGGGCCTGTATGAGTAGGTGCGCTCATAACTGAGTGTTGAGACAACAATGTTGGGTTTAAATCTAGTGTCGCTTTAGAGGAGGACAGGGGGCTCATGGTAGATGCCAGGTGTGGTATGAGACTGGTCATCCATGGGCAAGGTGGTCTATGGTTTTGAGGCCTCATACTCGGTTGTTCCACCTAATCTAACTCTCCCATACCCAAGTTGGTTCAGAGCTGTCAGGCCTATGGCTGGGTTGGTGAATCGTTGTTGCATCGGGTGCAGGCTGATTGCAGATGGTCACCTGAGATTGTAGCACTATGTGATAGAAAGGGGTTGGGGGGCTGTGGTAAGATTCATGAAACAACAGTGTTAGACACCAAAAACTGAAGGGGTCACCATGTTGTTGATGATTTATGGAAAAGTTCTTGTTGATTAATTAGCTATGAACTCAGCTGCTTATCAAACCAATGTATGAATGATTTTACTTCCAAATTCTGATATGTTGAATCATGAATGAATAGGTACCTTCGTATGTGATGCTAGGTGTCCGGAGAGAGCCGCCTCCAGAACCTTTACAGATAGTTGCTCGTTCTTCTGCACTGAAAGATGCATGCTCAAGAATGGATCTTACAGCGATACATGAAAACTTGGTGAAACTACATTACAAAGATGACGTTGGTGACAATGAGGTAATGCCCATCATCCATGATATCACAGTTAACCTTTTCATTCTTCTGCTGCCATTGCGTGTATCACTCCTTTTTTCTGTTCTTATGTGTGCGTAAATGTGAGGTATGTTTACCATCTCAAGTGCTGCCTGATTTTTGAGAACATCTGTACTTTCAAGCTCAATGTATGCTGACGTAAAACAAACCAAGCAGCTAACCTCAGGAACAAAGATAGGGTTGACACCAATGGATTTTGTTTCTAATGAACTAGTTACTTAACTAGGTATATGATAAGTTATAACAATCCTGGAAAAGCATGTGCTGATTGCCATGAGAGACTTCTATCGTTTCACGCTTCACGGGGATGAAAAATCGGTTGTTGCCCCAGCTTTTTCTGCGTCTAGAGTCTCCCGAGTAAGTACGAGTAGGAGAGCACTCATCTTGAGGTGGGCCTCCTCCTGAGATGCTTTCAGCAGTTATCTGCTCTGCACTTGGCTACCCAGTGTTCAGCGTGGGCACAATAACTGGTACACCAGAGGTGTGTCCTTCCTGGTCCTCTCGTACTAGGGAAAGGTCCCCTCAATGCATTAATGCCTGCACTGGATATGGACCGAACTGTCTCATGACATTCTGAACCCAGCTCACGTACTGTTTTAATGGGCGAACAGCCCAACCCTTGGGACGTACTACCGCTGGTGTGTTCTGGAGATGGCTAGGATGAAGCAAAAGTTCAAATTGATTCGCCTGCAGCTTGTGCTGTCAGCTGTTCTGGAGTTTGGTATCATAGGAACAAGTAGTCTATGAATCCATGAACATCAGGGCAGAGACAAATTTTCAGTCCGTAGCACAAGTGGTTGCTTTTTCTAACCTTTCCTCTGCTACTCCCAGGTAGCCTGATCCAATGGTTGAGACATGGAGTTGAGAGTGCTGAGTCCATGAAACCTCATTCTAATCTCTGCACATTTATGTTTCAGCTTTCCTTTCAAATGTGGACAAAACAAATGCAAGACATGCTAAATTCCAGGAAAAAGGGTGATCTAGCTTTTCGTGAGAAAGACTTCACAACAGCGATTGAGCGGTATTCTGAAGTAAGCTCACTTTACATCTCCAACCAACTCAACCACACCACCCTTGTGCTCGCTTCTGTGTTTGTGTTTTTAAGCATCATTTGTAAGCTCTAGTTGACATGAAGAGCTACAGGCCATGCCAAGGGCTTGCTAAATTGCGGTGTATATTGGAAGTAAACTAATAATGATGATGTTGTAATGCAGTTTGTAAATGGAGGTGCCATGGTCTCTCCAACCGTGTTTGCAAGGCGTAGCTTGGCTTATCTTCTGACAGATCAGCCTAATCCAGCTCTTCGGGATGCAATGCAAGCCCAATATGTTAATCCTGAATGGCCCATAGCTTTTTATCTGCAGTCAGTTGCCCTAGCAAAGCTCAACATGGAAAAAGAAGCAGAGGACATGCTCAATGAAGGAACCAGTCTGGAGGCCAAAAGGCAGAGCAGGAGCTAGTTTAAGCTGTGTAATTTTTTTGTGAGATTGTGTACAATGCTGATAGAGCGGGAGTCACTGGTGGTGAGTGGTTCTATCTCATGAATGTGTCACTAGCTTGGCCACCTGAGTCCTGCATTTTGGGGTCGCATAGGGTAATGCACATGACCCAAGCTATTTGTTTATTGATGGTTCGTTCCAATTCTTTTCGAATGCTTAGATTAGCTGCAACTTCTTGCCCAAATATGAGTGAGTACTAGACATAATTTTCTACCATGACTCTTGGCGTTTCAAGAATAGATGAAAAACCTGAGTGTAGTGAAACTGACTCCCTCATATGGAAATGTTATGAAGCAACATGGTTTTGGAAAGCCTAGCATACCAATGCCAGCAGTTGTGCTGCCATGCCAACTTTTTGAGGCATGAATTTGGTATTATGTGACAGTCAAAATTTATAGCGAAACTTCCAATGTTTGATACTAGACTTGATTTACATGTGAAGTACACTGTCATGAAAACCATTAGATTATCCAATTCGACTAGAAAATTGAGAAAACGTCGTAGGCCTCTTACGGACAGCTCCTTTCCAAAAAGAAGCAAAATCCACATCTGAGGGGAGGGGTTGGCTGTGTGAAAAAACCTGAGGTGATGTTAAAACTCATTTCTACTAGCTGAAACTCATTTCTAATAAGAGTAAAAGATTGTTTTATTAGGTTGATCTCAATTTCAGGTTGAGTGGCCGTGTGAGACTAGATTCAGCCATTGTAACAGGAATATATATTTGCATCTGCTCTATGGTTTTCTTCAAACTCCAGGACAAATGAATATGAGCAAGTTGAAATTGCATATGGAATGCAACAAATGGATCGTATGCTTGCTTCGCTCTACAGCCCCAATGTTGATATTCGCATGCATGGCAATGTGTTGCACATAGATGAATTGTTGCAAGCATGCACATGAAACTTTCACATGTAGTTTTGGTCAACGATCATTGTCACTAAGCACTATTCTATCATGTAGCTTACTTGTCAAGGTGCTTGGAGTAGGTAATGAACATCGTAGTAAACTCGTCTTAATTGTCTAGTAATGGAAAATATGAGTACCAAAAATCTGATCCTCCCTTTTATGTCCCATGCTTGGACATATGGAGGCTATTGTTTAAAGACCGATTGGACACAATTTATATAGCAGTGTGAATTGGTCATTGGGCTAAATAGTTGGGATTGTGGCTCATTTGTAGTGAATTCATGCATGGAACTCTATCTTTGGAGAGGGGTCTCCCAAGGGATCGAGCTTCTAATTAGTTTAGTGGTTAATTGTGCCATTGACACTTGTAAGGACTAGGATGCATGGCATGGGACATGCATTGCCTTGAGGGTGTGGGCTTGCCAGTGTTGATCTCTAGCTTGGGAGTGGCTTATTGTTGCATGTGCTATATGGAGCTTACGGTTGGCTAGCGATTGCTAGGTGAATCCCTTTATGTTCCCTTGTTTGAATGTTCGTGTGTTGATTGGATGCATATAATTGTAGCGGCTTGGAGTGCTTCTCTTGCGTACAGTTATGAGCAATCAATCGTCTACATACAATTGTGGGCAATGGATCTTGGGGGGACACATGTAAGTGGACTCTTACTTGGTGTTTTTCAATTCCTCTCCCTCTTTCTCTCTCTGTCTCTCTATTAGGGAGACTATCATTAAGCTCCATGGAGTTCCAAAGTTGCATGACATACAGCATCCATCAAGAAAATGATGAATGCTTACAAAAGAAAAGTTTTTCTTGTTAGAAGTATAATTTATGTCGAAAATTTGCATTGGATGGCAATGAAGATTAGAACATGATAGATGAGACAAAGGATACATATTCAATTGTGAAAAGTAAGAATGTGTTGGATATCAGTACTTTGCCTCTGCCCTCACATTGTATTCCTCGAGCACCAGTTAGCTCATGTTTGTACGGTCCCTATTATGAGTAGCCATGGTTGAGTAAATTGGATGCCCAACATTCCTATATTCACATGGGAACGTGGCCTAGGAGACCATATGGTTTAGAGACCACTTGGATTAGATTTGACACACGACCAAATAGGCTACGTGTCATAATGGACCGTTGTCTCATAATGGTCCACACATGGTGTAGGTAGACTTTTCTCTTGGATGCCTTGTTTTGACATTTCGGGGCTTGAACTGGATTGAGTTTACACCGTGGATAGTGGCACTTGCTATGATCGTGGACCTATGTGGTCATGTCATGGTTGTCTTGTGTAAACATGCTTATTTAGATACTGCCATATTCTGGAATAGTTAGGAACTCGATCCGCCATTTTGGTTGTATTTCAAAGTCTTCAATTCTAGGCTTTGCTTCATCTGTCTCGATCTTGGAACACCAGCCTCGCGTTTCTACGGTATGCTCCCTTTTTCACTTGTTGTAGCTGTATGCAATCTTATATGTACTAAAAGGGTCTCAAGAAGCTTGAGCTTTGTAGACACAGTCACGTTCTCCATGAGTGTGCCTTCTCTTTCCATTGGAATCAACCCTTTCCACTATGGCATGGGTGCTCTGATAGGATATGGCACATAGGGTAGGCTTCGACGAGGAGCAATATTGTAAGATTTTGGAAACAGCCTTGTTGTCGGATTAAAAGGTGACTTGCTTGAGCACCTTGAAAAATAACTTTGATTGCATGATTAGATTTTTCACTCTGATTAAATCCTCATAATCTGTTATTAACACTTGCGCTAAGATATCTTTGTTAAAATAATCTGCAAGGTGGTAGGTTTACCTCAATGCAGTGTTGTTGGATTTGGGGCCGGTGGCTAGAGTGTCAATGGGAAAATCATGATATAAAGAAGAAGACTCTATGTTAGTAGGTTTCTCATTGTTAGTAGGTTTAGGGGCTTGCTTATGACAAGGAAGAAGCTTGGGTGATAGAGGCCTATTAAGTGGATATGTATGAGCATAAGCATTTTCACAATCCTTATCGCCATCAAGAGTTGGGGGTGGAGAGGGTTAATGGTATTAATGAATGTATTAAGTTTCTATTGCTCTTCATGAGTTATAATAGTACGAGATTCAATATGTTCAAGAGAAAAACATGTACCTAGATACCAAAATTTGCGTTGAATGCTTATCGATTTTATGCTAAAGTTTTAGGATGTCATAAAGGATGGTATAGGGTACTCTCTTGTAGACTTAGATACTTGTAGGTGTTGTAGGCCTCTAGTTTGAGACCAACAAGAAAATGAGTTAGTGAGAGTTTAGCAAGGGTGGATGGAAGGTTAAGAGGCATAAAGAGTTTAAGCATGTCTTTTATCTCATCTAAAATTATAAAGTTCATTAGTACTCTACACCATGACCTAAAGTTAAGTACTATGGGGTGTAAGGCATGTATATATGGCCATATAATCTATAAGCTATATATCATTACAAAAAATGGCCATTATCATGACAAAGTTAAATACTATGGAATGTAAGGCATTAGTATACATGGCTGTATAATCTATAAGATATATATCATTATAAAAAAACCGTTACCGTGGTAGGGTAAGCATCCCTATCAGAATTTTATTGAACTAAAGCAAGGTCCCTCCAATTAGATCTTTACTAATGTCTGTCATATTGTAATAAAGAGAGGGTTAATGTAGCAAAGAAATGTTTTAAAGTTTGAGGAGGGGCTTGAGGAACTATCGGTAGTGAAGCCATCTGCAAAGCACGCCACAAGAAGGTGTTTTATTCATGTGTTCAGCTCTTTAGCTTGTGGCTTGAGCTGTTGGCTCAGTGTCTGTTGCTCTGCTCCAATGAGGCTATATAGTCTTTGATCTTTTTTTGTTAATAGTGTTGTGATAGCCACTTCCCTTGTAGCCGTGATCATACTTTATAGTAGCTTCCTATGCTACTTTGACCTATTCTTCTAGCTGCAGTAGTGTTTGTTTAAGTACCTCATCCTTGATATATAGCTTTGTCTTTGATTCTTGGATAGAGGTCTTGAGGTGCATCACGAGTTGCTGGTGGCTAGTGAAGCCACCAACAACTATGAAGTGGCTGTGAGGTTCATCACGAGTTGCTGGTGAAGCTCACTATGAAGCGTGCTCCATGAGGTGCTTCATTCATGCATTCAGCTCTTTAGCTTGTGGCTTGAGCTATTAGCTCAAGTTGCTGCTCTCAAGTTGGGCTATATAGTCTTTGATCTTTTTCAGTCAATAGTGTTGTGATAGCCACTTCCCTTGTGGCTTGTGATCATACTTTATAGTAGCTTCCTATGCTACTTTGACATGTTCTTCTAGCTGTAACAGTGTTTGTATTACTTCATCCTTCCTATGTAGTTCTACCTTGGATTCTTGGTGGATAGAGGTTGTGAGGTTCGTTTTACGACTTGCTGGTGGCTCGTGATGGCCATTTCCAATTGCACTTTGCTTGCTTTGATCTCTACATTGTGTGCTCTAATTGCATGGTCATGCTGCTTGTTTAATTCTTTTTCAACGTTTTCAATCCTGTGCTTCTTGACCTCTTTGTCCTTATGCAATTAGGTGATCCGTGCCTTTTGTCATTTTTTTGCTTGCCTCAAAGTCTCTTTCTATTTGTCGTAGACTGTCCTATAGATTTCTCGTGTTTTTGCCACTTCTTGTTATAGTTTCTGTTGACATTCTTCCCTCTCACCATTGATATGCTCACTGACCTAGGCCTGCAACCTTTGAGTTTCCTCTTCATGAACCATAAATTTGAATACTTTCTTATCAAAATCTACCTTCATATCATCGAAGTGGCTATTGATCTCCTCTGAGGTTGTTTGCTATGTCTATTTCTACACTTGGAGATCCTGTTCAGTTGTCCTTCTCTTTGTCCTCAAGCAATTCTTCTTTTGCTTTATGGATATCCTCTTCACATGCTGCTAACTTTTGTTTATGTGGTTTGATCTGTATAATCATCGACTCAATTCGTCTGCTCTTTCCGTGATGCTGTATGCTCTACCTTGTTGTTATTGAACACTTTCTCCTTGAGCATAATGTCGAATGGCAAGTCCTTCTTTTCCATGTGGTGGGCGCGGGTAGCTAGGGGTAGTTGCATTGCCTCTTGGATACCATCTTCCCAAATCATTAATTGTTATCTGTAGATGTTAGTGCAACTTTCCAGATACTCTTCTATGTTGCTCTGGACTGGACTTGGGTAGACATGAAATACCAATTTGGCATTTCACGACTGAGAATATCTAGAGATATTCACTCCGTAAAGGGTAGCCACTATTAGCAAAATCTTGTCAGAATGGTTCAAAGATGTATGTAGAGTAAGGATTCAGTGCATGGGAACCATTTGTGAAAACTTTTGGTGATGTGAAAAACAGTCTAGTTTTTCACAATCATGAATATCTAAGATATCCACACCTAAAAAATGTTAGTGTCTGTTATTGAGAATTCATAAGGATGAATCATTTACCTTTAAGAACATGGAATTAGTAGTAATTATGTTAGTTCTGCATAATTTGTTTGACGTGAAAAACTAGTCTGGGTTTTCATGACCATGAATATTAGGAGATATTTACGCTAGAAAATGGTTAAAAAAAAAGATTTGATGCATGTTAGTTATAACGGTCATGTTTATAGAGGAATGAAGTTAAGAACAAATACAATGATAAATTTTTTTGGATATGAAAAACCAAGATGGTTTTTCATGTGTGATTTTAATGGAGAAGCTCATGAATAAGAAGAGTTAGTTTTATGGTGAAACATGAAGTTGGTAAGAGTTTTATGGTGAAACATGAAGTTGGTAAGAGATGTTAGAGATAACAAGTGACTTTCTTGATAGTTCTTGATGGGGTCAGGTCCAACGACATGAAAAAGTAGTTAGAGTTTTTTACGATCGTGAATATGAGATATTCATGTTGAAAATTGTGTGGTGAAATCATCAAGTGCTAATCCCACATGCTAAATGCCATAGCAATCAAACAAAAATGCATTGTACCCATACACTCCCATAGATCAAGCTTTAGGTTTAGACTTATCAATTAATATGTCGTGGGACTTAAGGTTGTACCCGTATTCAACTTCCAAGGGAGGCCTTCCAACCACCATTATGTGTAGTAGCTAGCTTGAATGGTAGCTTCCATTGCTTGTCATTGAAAAATGTTGATAGATAGACCAAGGACAACTCCCTCTCACACAACAAGAAGCTATGGAGGTGGAGACGAAAGTCCTCAAGCTCACACTCACTCACTCTCTCACACACTCAAGAGATAGAGGAAAGAAGACGAAGAAAGAGCTCTGTATTCTCACACAAGGGAAGTGTACATTCTTATTAGATGAGTTATCCTTTATACAAAGTTAATCCATTGTTTACATCGTGTGTAGCTTATTAGAGCGAAAAAAGCATAAGTTATGCATTCAGTGCAAAAAATCGCTCGGGCGGACAAAATTACAAAGTGATCTAAATTAACAAAACCTTTGATGCCAATCACTTGTAATGACTCCAAACGCTTTGAAGAAAATTCTATGGGGCCCGTTGAAGTCGTCTGCCTCTAGTAACCACCATAAATGGGGTTAATATCTTTCCTTGCCTGATGTAGGTCCGTCCTTAGATCTATGCAATTAAGCGCAAGTGGAGGTGTTGGTCATGTGTCGATGTAGAAGAAGCTGTAGATATGGAAGTTTGACTTGAAAGTTTGTCCACGTGTTGCAGAAGCGCGTCACGAACCTTTGATGCAATTGTATTGGTTGCTTGTAAATGTCACCTTCCAAGGTAATGATAAATATGTGGAGTGGCTTTTGCTAACGAGGTTTCAGATGTCAAGTGTAATACAGGTGCACAGGTAGAAACAAACAAAGAGTGCCTAATGCATATACTTGAAAAATGCATATTCCAGCATCGAGTCATGCAGTGGCACATCGTATTATATGCACTCACTTTACTACAATCTTATTATTATTACTATTATTTATTTCATTTTATTTTATTTTTATTTATTTAAAGAGAGGAGATTCCTTTGAAACCTTGCCCCAACAACAACCCTTCAAGTACATCTTCCGATAGGGGGACCTTGGTGGTGCTGACACTGGCCCAAGCTACAACCTATCACTTGAAGAACCCATCAATATGCTTTATTTGCACAGCATTCCGTTTTCTTTTTTTGTGACGCATATAGGTGCTTGCCTTTGATTGAAAAATCTCAGGCGACCCTTAACAAGCAGGACTATGCTAATGGTTGGAAAGACCATTAGCGAGTGACGATAATAGATTTTTATGTTTTTTAATTGGTTTTTTGTAAATAAATAAGAAAAGGACTGTGTCTTCTTCCCAACAAGATAGAAGGCGACTATGACTTATATTTACAATTTGTACATGAGTACTTTGCACCAATTTTAGATAAAATGATTGGCAGATACTTGCCAATGTAGTTGTCATAGCTCCAAGGAATATTGTGTTCTTTTGAATGCCTTGTAGGGGGGACATAATTTTGTATCCACCATAGTCTTAAAATCACACAACATATGTCTAGGTAAAAATCTGAGATGATGGAAGTAGAAAGCTGCTTGATCTGAGTTAGGCCCTTTATTAAGATCATAAAAAATAACTCTTGAGCTCCCCATCTTGTACCCTTGTGAGGCACATCTATGAACATGATCAATAACTATATGAACCTGATGGTAGCCACAAAATCCAGATCTGGAATCTATGTTGTGGAGCACTTTGAAAACCCCAAGGGATGGTAAAAAGAGTTATTTCTGCCTAGCAAGTGGTAGAAAATCCTGACTTCTTACACACCATACACTCCTAACCACCACACACTATGTTCAGTCCATGCTGAGCGACTTTGAAAATTGTATAATTTAGGAGGTGCTGACAATTCTAATGGTGGATCACTCTCATTCTATACCTGTGTGAGAATAATACTCTTGGCCCAGGATCTGAAATTGAGGACAAATGGATGCATAGGGCAAGAGCAAATAATCTCTGACATCCTGCACCATGTAATCACCAAAGAACAAACCAAAGACTAGAGTGGGAACAACATAATGTGACAGATATGACATTAAGGTCTACATATTTTCTCATGTCAAGTCTTGAAAATTTAACTGTAAGGTGACTATTGACACATTGAAGAAACTTAGTAGCATTTTAATTGCTGTGTAAATGTTCCTGGGTGCCATTAGTGCTGATGACTGAAGAAAGTAATTGTCTGTCAAGCCAATATCCCAGATGTTGCAAGGCGTTTCTTCTCTGATTCTTTCCAAACTGTATTCCAAGTTTTGTACCTCCTTAACAGCCACTTTCTTCCTACTTTCCTAGTGCTCCCTTTCCTGATGAAATATATCCTGAGTGCGTAGCATCTGTTGTTCCATGTTCGTGAAAAGAATATGTATTTCAATTCCCATCTTTTTGGTTCAAGTCTCACAATCTTGAATTAGGGTCACAATGACTGTTGTAGATTCTACATCAATAGCAAGTGCTTCTTGGGTTGCTTCTAGGCTGGTGGCCTTCAATCTCCAAAACAACTGCTCCAATTCATACACTACCTATTGAGCAGTCTGTGAGCATTTTTTCCTTTCATCTGCTAAGTATTGAGCCGGTGGTACCTGTACTTCTTCCTGAGATGTATCTGCTTCTTTTAGGTTAGTAGGCTTGTCTTGACTACTTGGTTGACTTCTAGGAGTGCTTTGGCCAAGAGTGGTGGTTGAAAAGATAGAAGGATAGGTTAATTTATTTAGTTGCTTCCTCTTATCCTCATCCACATCTAGGTTCCTGGAAGTAATCATGAATACGTTATGCTAACTTTGTTTCTTCCTCTGAATAAAATTAGAATTTCTAATATTTAGATAATTGTAGTAATCCCTTGCCTCATAGAGTCCATATGTGGTCATCCAAGTTATGCTATTAGCTATATAATCCCTGGGGACAAGGAGAATCAAATGAGAGATTTTTTGGTAGACCTAAGGGGATCATCTCTTCATCTTCGGTGAATTCCTGAGAATGCATCAAGATTCTCATCCATGCTTTGAAGTTAAGTACTATAGGATGAATCGGAACCACAAAGATGTCTTTTTTGTCACATGACATTTCTTTTTTCCCTTTTTTATGCTACCCGCCCCCCTTCTTTTTATGTTTTTTTTCCTTTCCTTACTCTATATCCTTATATATAAGGGCAGACTCAAAATCAATTTCTTTTTCAATAAGGGATAGAAGAAGAGCTGATGTGAAAAAGGATTGGGTTTGTGCAGGTTTGTAGGTGCGAGTGCTAGTGTAGCCAACTGGCCTGTATGGTTTGTAATGGTATCTAGCAGCATACCTTCGTCGTGTTCTCTTGGGGAGGACTCTCCTTCATTGAGTTTTTCTAGAGAGGACTCCAGATCTTTTCTCTTTTCTTCTACTTCTGCTTTGATTCTGAGACATTCCTTTTGTGCTCTTTCTAGTTGGGAAGAAAGTGTCTTCTGCTTCTCAATACTTCTCAGAACAGCCTTCTTTTCTTCTTCTTGATGTTTTTGTAGTTGTGTGATGAAGTTTTCTTTGCCTTCACGACGTTGTTTTTTCATTTCATCACAGAGCTGAGTAGCCAGCCTCTGTGTGTTGAGTGATTCTTCTGCTGACTTGGCTTCTGTCTCTTTGAGTTGCTATTGAGAGATGCTTATTGCCTCCTAAAGCTGACTTCTTTCACTTTTCACAGCGGCTAGCTCCTTACCTGTTACCTCTTTCTCTTTTGTCAAATCTGCATTTCTCCTTTCAAGTTGCTCCTTATCTCCCTTAAGCTTTGCAATTTGTATCCCATAATGTAGATGTTCTTTTTTCTTCTTCAAGATGTGCCAAGAGGTCAACTATGAGTTGATCTTGTTGTTTAGTCTCCCTTATCCTTGCCTCTAACTTGGTAATATGTTCCTTCTGCTGTTGCATAATTTTATCTTTGTTGTCTACTTTCTACTTGTAAAAGATTTCTACAGTTTCCAATAAGGATTTACTTAACCTCAATAGCTGTTTACCTGGATCCTCCTGTGAATCCTCGCTTTCCAATCCTAACAGATTTACTACCTATTCTTGAATCCTATCCACCTCAGGATCTTTACTATTTTCACTAGTCCTTAGTCTCTTCCAAGGTCTTGTAGAGGTCTTTGCTTCTTCAACCCGCTGGGTGTTAAGCCTTCCTGTGTCCTTTACTCCTCCACTTTGTAGAGTTTCTAAGATAGTTGTATCTTCTTCCACTTGTTTGCCCTCTCCTTTATTAATTGCAACTTCTATTCCCTTGTCTTGTTGTGGATTTTCCTTAGAAAGTTCACCTACTTGGCTTTCTTCGTGTGTTGGATTTTCCATCCTGGGAGTTGGTATAATATGTAGACCCCTTTCATCAATAAGTGCCTTTGTTGCTTCAAAGATAAAAATCTTATGCAATAAGAATGGATTGGCTATAGTATTCTTGTGTTCTCCGTAGTTAGCATGTAGATCATTGTGAAGTTTAAAATCCCAATCATCCTCTTTTCCAGCTGCTACTTTTATAAGCACTGGATCTGTGAGATGACGTTAAAAGGCACTCCTGCATTTGACATTTGCCAATTCCTTAAGTACCTGCTTAAATCCAAGATTTCCATTGTGAGTTTTATGTATCAGGGTGAAGTTGAAAATTGGAGGGCTTCTAAAATAAGATCTCTATCAATGGCAACCTCGACTATGTGACTTGCCAATTCCACTATCCCCATACTTAAATCTACATCATAGGTGCTGAGGAATTTTAAAATCTGAATAGGATTATAATCTTCTGACCAGGAGCTTGCTAAATGACCAAGTCCAGTGGCTTGCAGCTTCTCTTATACTCCAGGCTCTTGTAGAATTGAGTGGTAGCATACATGTGAGTGGTACACAAATACCCTTTTTTTGCTGGTCAAGACCATATTTAATCAGTTGCACACCTGGACTCTCTCTCCATTTTCACTTTTATGCATACGTTTATGCATAAAAATCATTTATGATGCAAATCACACTTTTAATATAAAAAAAATCTTTTATGCATATGTTTATGCATAAAAATTATTTATGGTGAAAATCACATTTTTAATATTAAAAAAATATCTTTTATGCATAAAAATCATTTATGATAAAAATCACAATTTTAATATAAAAAAATATTTTTTATGCATATGTTTATGCATAAAAATTATTTATGATGAAAATCACACTTTTAATATAAAAAAAATATCTTTTATCATCATAAAAATTATTTATGATAAAAGTAACACTTTTATAATTAAAAAATATTCTTTTATGCATACTTTTATGCATAGAAATCAATAATGATAGAAGTAACACTTTTATAATAAAAATATTCTTTTATGCATAGAAATCAATAATGATAAAAGTAACACTTTTATATAAAAAAAATATTCTTTTATGCATAGAAATCAATAATGATAAAAGTAACACTTTTATAATTAAAAAAAAATTCTTTTATGTATACTTTTATGCATAGAAATCAATAATGATAAAAGCAACACTTTTATAATTAAAAAATATTCTTTTATGCATAAAAATCAATATGATAAAAGTAACACTTATAATAAAAAAATATTCTTTTATGCATAGAAATCAATATGATAAAAGTAACACTTCTATAATAAAAAAATATTCTTTTATGCATACTTTTATGCATAGAAATCAATAATGATAAAAGTAACACTTTTATAATAAAGAAAATATTCTTTTATGCATAGAAATCAATAATGATAAAAGTAACACTTTTATAATAAAAAAAAATATTCTTTTATGCATACTTTTATGCATAAAAATCAATATGATAAAAGTAACACTTTTATAATAAAAAAATATTCTTTTATGTATACTTTTATGCATAAAAATCAATATGATAAAAGTAACACTTTTATAATAAAAAAATATGCATAAAAATCAATAATGATAAAAGTAACACTTTTATAAAAAAAATTCTCTTATGCATAATTTTATGCATAAAAATCAATATGATAAAAGTAACACTTTTATAATAAAAAAATATTCTTTTATGCATAAAAATCAATATGATGGAAGTAACTCTTTTAAAATAATAAAAATATTCTTTTATGCATTATCCAATAATCAATCATCTAGGATAAATAATGGTTGGCTTTACTAAAGAAGAGAGGGGAATGCCTTTTTTTTAGTGAGGCATAACATCATTTCATTTTAGAGAAAATCATAAAAAACCATAAAATAAATAGAAAAGAGAAGAATTTTCAACTTACATGGATAATTTGAGAGCTTTCCTTTGGCTTGATAGTTTGAGGGTTCTACTCTTGTTTGAAACAAGAGTGGCCACCAATCTTTTAGAAGAGGGAAGGTCAAAAACTAATGAATTATGAGTAAAATTCACAGTTTTTGGCAATTGGGAGAAGCACGGTAAGAGTGCAAAACACTATTGAGTTTCAACAAAAGGGAAGGCTTCTATTCATAGGAAAAAGTGAGCTTCTAACCAAGCCAACTGATTCTAGAATTTTTTAGATCCGTTTGGTCAATTTTTGACCATTTTTGGGTCAGTTTAGTCCACTTTTGGATCTAGTTGAAACAGGAGAGAGGAGAGATAAAAAATATCTCATTATTTGGGAGTTTAAAACTCTCTCACACATGTGAAATAGGCGCCTCCTTTATGAGGGGAATTCCCCCATCCCGAGGTGTCAAAAATGCATCATTTCATCTAAATATCTCTCTTTTTTAACTATTAACCTTGTCCTTAGTTAACTCTTCATCTTATGTGAGTATTTACTCATTTTTTGAGGATTTTCCTTTTATTCTTCTATTTATCTCCTCCCTACATTTGGATGAATCTTATTGGTCCATAGGAACCTGAATTTAAAATTTCAAAAAAATCTTGATCCCCAAGATAATGCCTCTTGAACAAATTATACTTAATTTCTAATGCACCTTCTTAAAATCTTTTTGAACTTCTGTTTCAGGGAAACTTATTTTAATAAGATGAGGTATTTTTCTATCTAAAAATATTTAAAAATTAAATTACCACTCTCTAGCAAATTTTCTCTCTCTAGGCCAAAACTGGTAGAAATAAGATCTTTTATATTTCTGAAGAGGGATTTGATTACAGGGGAAGATGCTGGACATCTTGAGAGGCTGAGGAGGAATCTTACAGCACTCTGATACCATGTTGAAGGAAGGAGAAAAAGAGACATGATACACCAAAGATAGCTCCCAAAAGTGTGTGAAAAGCACACCGAGGTTTGGTATATATAGGTGAGACTCAGGGTTAGGTTGGGCAAGCTATATATAGCTCCAACACCCCCGCTTAAATAAAGGTCTCTAGCTGTGGATAAAAAACCCTTGGGAAGTAATAAGGAATACACCAAAGATAGCTTTCAAAAGTGTGTGAAAAGCACACCGAGGTTTAGTATATATAGGTGAGACCTAGGGTTAGGTTGGGCAAGCTATATATAGCTCCAACAGTCTATACAAACTTTGAGCTTCCCATTCTTCTTGGAAACGATGACTCTGGGTGATAAACATTCTACTTTGTTAATCGAATAGATGAACCCCATCCTCAACAACTTATTTATCTTCTCTTTGACCTGCTTGGTGTAGTTAGAGTTCATTCTATACCTACTGTGTCTTATAAGAATCGCATCCTCCTTCCAATTGATCTTGTGTTGATAAAAAATAGGATCAATTCCTTTCATGTCAGCAAAGTTCCATGCAAACACATCCTTATAGAATCTCAATAGCTCTAGGAGATTTTCTCAGAATTCTTGATACCTATTGTGTCTGATAGGAATTGCAGCCTCCTTCCAATTGATCTTGTGTTGATAAAAGCTGGGATCAATTCCTTTCATGTCAAAGTAGTTTCATATGCAAACATATCCTTGTAGGATCTCAATAGTGCCATGAGTTTTTCTCTGAATTCTTGATTCAGCTTTATGCTGACTCTGAGTGTTATGGACTCTTGATCATCTCCTAGTTTTACTTCCTCGGGCTCATCTTCCTGGACCCTGATATTACGTCTCTTCAGAGTTGGTCTTCTTCCAGCTGCTTGAGAGCAACCATAGCCGTCTCCTATTTGGCTTATATTCCTGTCGCCCTGTCATGAGTGTATTCCTCATCTTCCTTTATACTTTCTTCATTCATCAGCATCTCTAGATGAGCGATCAAGACTTCTGGATCGTATCTCTGTACAATCCGCTCAATGTCTACTTCAAAGAGTGACAGCAAGTTTGGATTTTCTTTCAGGATCTTCTCTTCCTCGTCATCTTCCACTCCTTCCAAGTAGATTAGGCCTTCTACTGTAATGGTCGACTAGGCTAGATTTAACTTGTCTTTCCTTGCAACCGAGATGAATACCTTCTTTTTCCCTCTCTGGATTGTAATCCTTTGTGTATCCCAGTTGTGTTTGATTCTTCCACGTTTGAGCCATGGTCTTCCCAAACAACATGGGATATGCTTCCACAATCTCAATCATCTTCAGGACTATAAACACAGCAATGAACATACATCCTGCCACCTCAATTTGTTCTCCCCTAATGATTCCAATTTGTCGAACTCTACTCTGATTAGCCATACGGATCTGGAACGGACCAAAATACATATATGTAATTTCTACCTTCTTTGTCAGGTTTTCTGTTATTATATTTACTCATGATCCTCCATCTAGGATGACCCTCGACACTGTCTTCCCTCTTATTTCTAGGGTCACCTCCATTGGAATGGTTGTGTCCCAATCCTAGACTATTTCCACATTCCTGCAGTCTACGGTTGGATTCTCCATTTCCTGCACAAGCATCTACAATAATCAATCAATTTTTTCCAAACTTGGAAATTAAAAATTTGGATTATTTCTAAGTTATGGGTGTGATTACCTTATCTTCAAGACATTCTTTTAATTCCTCTCTCTTGCATTAGACACAGCTTTAACAAACTAAAAAGAAAATTGTACCTAGACTAGACACTGGCCGTGAATCATTATCATGTGCAAAGACCTTCCTAACCTTCTCATTGCATATTGTAAAAAGGGATAGAATTGCCGATATAATCGGTAAGACCCCTTTGTCGTACATGATGGAGAAACTCACATTAGAGTAAAACAAGTTTAATGGGGATAATTTTTACACTTGGCAAATGAAAACCATGTACACATTGATGAGAAAAGGGCTATGAGATCTAATTAAGCCTAGTGAAGATAGTGATAACACATCACTTAACACATTTAACAATCACAAAGCACTTTGCATAATAGCTCAGATTTTGGGAGCTGAAGTCATACATCACATTGCAAGGATAAAAAATTACAAAGAAGGCACAGGAGGAATTAACAATGTCTTTGGAAGTGAAACCAAGAACTCCAAGATTAACCTTTTGATTCAGTTTTATAGATTGGACAAAAAAGAATCTGACACAATGGCAGCTCACATCAACAAGTTCAAGCCACTCAAGCAAGTGGGAATCAAGAAGAGGATTGAAGAGGATGAAGCGGATGTAGTTCTTCTCAATAGCATTAACAAAACTCCTTATGATGTTCTTGTGTCCACACGAAAAAATGTCGACAAATCTCTAACTGAAGTTGAGTCTTCATTACTTGAGCAACGAGTCTAAAATAAAAAACACATCAAATGGCACTCAAGGAATCAATCAAAATGCTTTGAATGCAGGAAAAGGAAAAGTTGTTAGATCACTGTGGAAAGCTAGGTCACATATTTGCAAATTGTCGTTTAAAAAATAAACCAAAAATAATTTGTAGTACTTGTGGAAGGATTGGGCACTTGGAAGAAAATTGCTACTCCAAACAGAATCAAGAAAATAACTATGTGGAAGATGGTCACTTTTTGGCAGAAAATGATGCCTCTATCTCCAAAAATCTTCTCTAAAAACATTGTATGTCCTACCCTCTGGCACCGAGATGATGTAGCCAAAGTAGAAGGAATAGCTAAAATTTATAACCCTACTGTTAGAAGAGACCTCAAAGATAGGTCAAGTCTCTATCAAGGGGGGGACCTCACTCTCAGAGATGACCTCTAGACCTCAAAGATAGGTCAAGTCACCATCAAGGGGGGGTGTTGAAATTTGAGATGACGTGAGCTAGAGAGGAGTGGAGACTTATCCTACATTTATGTATAAGCCCAAGAGAGTTCCTCCTCATATAAAAGGGGACCATTTCAAGCAATGAAACATGAAGCAAGCTTTCAAGCCTCTTTATGAGTACAAGTCTCAATCTTGTAACCTAATTGTGCTTGAGTCTAAAGCTTAATTAGTTTAGGGTATTCATCATGATTATGTTTCAGTTTCATCCTCCCTAGTTTAGATTAGTTTTAATCATGATGTTAATATAAGATTAGTACACTTTCATCTCCATGGGAGCTTGATCCCTAAGTTTCAATAGAACCAACATCTCTCTAGAACTTTCCACATACACCACAAATGTGCTTTCCATGTAGAGTTGACACAAAGGTCATCCATGAAGACTTTAAAGGAATTTTCATAGATATTCCTTGTAGGCTATGCACGTTAGGCATTAGGGCATTGGTCAACCCAAATGACATGACTCAATATGCATACGTGCCCCACTCACTAGAAAAAGTCATCTTATGTTATCTTTTGGGTCGATTAGCACTTGATCGTAGCTGAAAAATCCATCAAGGAAGTTCTAGGCTTCCTTTCTTACTGTGACGACCTACCCCTGAGCACATGTTATGTGAAGGGCAATGGATAGTGCTCCCGCATTATGGTGACATTGACCTTTTTTAGGTCTACCTACACTCTCACTTTTCCATTCTTTTTGGGCACTATCACTATGGGAGAAACCCATTTAATGTGCTCAATCTTATAGATGAATCCGGCATCTATGAGCCGATTAATTTCTTCCCGGACCATCTTGGAATATTTGGGGTTCATAGGGTATGCTCTCTGCTTCACAAGCCTTTCTTCTTTAACCATGGAAATGGTGTGTTTGACCACTTCAGGAGGTAAACCCTTCATCCGTGAAACAATCCTAAAATTCTGTGAGGAGGGCGATAAGGTCTTTCTCTTCTTCAGCAAAGAGGTCTTCCCCTATGTAGATGGGGTTCAGATCTTCCCTTGGGTTTGCCAGATTGATTTCCTTAACCTTGGCTAGACCATCATAAGATGTTCCAGGCATCCCATCATGGGTTCTTTGGGCCTTTTCGTATTGTACAAAAAGGTCTCCTACCTTGTAGGCCCTGAAGTGTTTGGGGACTTGTTTAGTCTCCTCAGCTTTAGCGCTTTCCTCATCCATTATTTTTTTGGCTTCTCGATTGGCTAGTTCTAATTTTTTGTCTGGTATTTTACGCACAAAGCAGCAAAGCTTTTGAGGTTCAGACTAGAAAATCAGCTTCTTTGTTTGTGGTGGGTTGCGGTGTTAACTGGAATGGGAAACTCGTCGAGCTCCTTTTTCTAGACTTGGCAAAAGTAGGAATGTTCGTTAATAACGTCCACATATCTCAGCTAATGTTCGTTAATAACATCCACATATCTCAGCTAATGTTCTTTCGATAAGCCTCCTTTTCTGTGAAGCCATTTTTTTAAATGGGTTTTGCGGGAGTAATTTTACCGTAAAATGGTCTTTCCTCCTTGATGCTCACAAGTCCATGGTATGTAGTATGGGGCATACACACGGCATTGAGCATGTAGAGGGATGTGATCTCCTGCCTGTCAGTCGTAGGCAAATCTTATATCCATGCATTTTTTTAAGTATGTCCATGGTAGCCAGGATGTGCATCCACTTCTCAGACTCCTCCGGCTTTGGGAGGTGCAAATTTCATGCTATCCCATCATCATCCAAATTTTTATGACACATTTGGCATAAGTGTATTGCTGTGGACCCTACAGTAGTCTCAGTGAATCCTCTGCTAAGGGTCCCCCACTCATAGGATGGATCTTCCATGTGCATAGGCTGACCTTTAGCATTCGGTCCTTTTTTCAAATGTAAATGTGATCCATGTCGTAGTCATGGATCATTTTGGTTTCTCTCATAAAGTGACATCCTAAGATGCACTCATAGAAAATAGGCTATTGGCCAAAGTTCATCACCCACAACGGTGTGTCAAAATTGGTTCCAAGAATCTTAATCCTCAATTCCCATAGAACACCTATGGGCTTTGCGGTGGCTCTCTTAGCTAGTTTTAGGATTAGTGGGATGTCATCCATAGGAGGGTTTTCCCATTTTCCCCAGCATTATTTAGTAACAATGCTTACTCCAATCTCGCCATCTAGGATGGCGGTGACTTGAAGGTCATCAAAAGTTAAGGGCAGTGCTACATAAAGTTTGTCTCCTTCCAAATACTGCCCTAACTTCTTTACTCAAACCTTGGGAGAACGCTTGTAAGTCTATTTGGTTCTATGAATCCATCCTCATCAATCTCGTTGGAACTTCCCATATCCACTTGTTCTTTTGTTCCTTCTCCAAGCCTTCATTCCATTAAATCCTTCAAGTCCTTCAATAGACTCGGGCTGCCTTGAAGTAAGGTGCCAATGGAAATCTGAACATGTGAAGATAGGAAGGAGGAGACACTTGCAACGTCTCTAGGAACAGGTGTGGGTTCATGAATCTGATTATCCCTATTTGTGCTTAGGCTTTTTAGGATGTAGGGTATCGAGATATGAACTTCCTCCATGATGTCAGTTCTTCTTGGGTGGTCATCCTTTAGATTCTTGAGATGTACAACAACAAGGTCTATCTGGTGTGCGGGACTAGCATGGCTTTTGGGTCTCTCTTTCGAGGAATATCCTCATGGAGTGGTTGTCGGGACCTCCATCAAGATCTTGGGTTTCCTTGGTTTCTTGTAAGTTCGGCATGGATGAACTTCCCTTAGTAGCATGTACTACTTGAGGTTTCTCCTCCAATCTAGCTTGGCACTCCATGACCAACTCTTGAGTGGCCTTTAGCCTTCCCTTCTCCTCAAATTGTCTTGGATATTTGGCTACCTTTTGGGATAGTCAATTGGGCTCTATTTGCCCTCTTTCTTGGCAGCATCTTCTCCTCATTAGATGAGAAATATGACAAATTGGTGGTTGTCTCCTCACCCTAGACCCACTTTTTATAACCACAAGGCTATCCCCTTTGCCAATCTTTGTGGCCTTTTTCTTCCTAGAGTGTGCCTAGATTCTCGTGCTTGTTCAGGAACCTCCTTAGAAGATAAAATCCTTGCATATCTTGGGGTTTCCTACTTTTGCAAAGTAGACACTTCAGCGGTAGTGTGAGCTACAAAGTGACTCTCCTTCTACTTTACATTTGAGTGACTGCATTTAGAGGTACTGTGTGAATGAAGCCATCTTATATACTCAACAAGTTAATGCTAGTGCTAGGTTTAGCTTCATTTTCCTTCCCCAATGTACCAATTCTTAATGGAAAATCCTTGTTGTACATATGGTATATCCCTCAACCTATGCGTAAGGGAGTTAAGGCAAGAGTACTCACTAAAGTCCTAGCCATCCCTTTCTTGAGACTGGACACTCAGTTATTCGATGAGGTCTAGCACAGTGATAACACTACATAGGCGGTCATTTAGCCATGCTATTCAAATGTCATCCCCATTGGTGACATGGGGCTGCTAGGTACACGGGGTACACATGTGCTCAAGTAGTGACTTAGGATCTACTTGACTCAGTAGGTTCAAAGATGGTGTTGTTGAGATAGATTCTCCCTCCTCACCTTCCTCAAATATTTTCGTTAGGGTCAACCAAGATGGGTTACGTGAGGTGATGGTGGTTGTGGTTGGAAGAACTGGGGACTATATTGATACTTCGAGTACCTTAAGGATTCCTCGCAGGGCCACTTCATGGCCAGGTTGAGGTGTATTGTGTTGTGCTGTGGGGTTGGCAAGGCTAGTGGGCAGTTGTCTTAGGTTGCTCCACTTGTTGTCCTAAAGAGGACTCTTTAGGACTATAAGGATACTTCGAGTACCTTAAGGATTCCTCGCAGGGCCACTTCATGGCCAGGTTGAGGTGTATTGTGTTGTGCTGTGGGGTTGGCAAGGCTAGTGGGCAGTTGTCTTAGGTTGCTCCACTTGTTGTCCTAAAGAGGACTCTTTTCCCTTTCCTTCTGATTTCATGTTTATAGTTTTGAAGAAAAGAAGCTTCAAAAGTGCCCTCGTGCAATTCTCCGAAATGAGCTTCCTTGAAATTTTCCTTGAAAACCATGGCACTTCTACAGCATTGCTCAAAGGAGGTATGCCCTAGAGCATATAGGGATTTGTTCAAGGCTACATCTTCAAGGCCCCCTCTAAGAATCGACCGATTAGTCTCTTGTCTCACAAAACTTGTCTCTATCCTTATAGTGAGAGTGAAGGTATCTCACCCAGTTAATATAGTCATGAATGGGTTCTCCCTCTTTATATCTAGAATACCCGACTTTGAAAGCCTCTTTCAAGGCATTAAATGTAGCCTTGTCTTCCACCTTCAGTATTGAAACCACAGTCTTGCTTTTCCATCCAAGGTGAGGCCAAATTTCAGCCCCTCAATGATGTTTTTTTTTGTGTTTTTCTCTTTGTGGATGGCTTAGGCTAGTCCCAAGCTATCCAATGATGCATGGAATGCCTAATTAATCCTAATATCTTAAGATTAATTATGTAATTAAGGTATTATGTAGTTTTTAACTAGTTGAAGAAAATTAAAAAATTAAAGGACTCAAGAGCAAGATTTAGGGCACTTACTTGTAGCTCCCGCTTTTGGTATAGCCTCCCAAGCTTCTCATGCTCCAATTACTCCATTAAACTTCAATAACCATTTTTTCCAAGGGAATAATCAATGAACACACATTTTTCAACCTTTGGATCCAACTTACTGTGTAGCTCATTCATGAATGTGTACATACATAATGCATCCAAACACTTTCAAGTGTGACAAATCTAGTTTTCTACTAGTATACTTCTCCTCTAGAGAAACACCATGCACTATTGTTATGGACTTCCATGCTACTATGTAAAATTGCTCTGCTTCAGCCTAATAATAGTGAGGCATGCTCTTCTTCATCCATCAGTGCATGGTGTTTCTCTAGAGAAACACCATGTATTGTCATTATAGACTTCTGCTACTATGTGCAATCACTCTGCTTCAGCCTAATAATAGTGAGGCATGCTCTTCTCACAGTCCATCAATGCACGAGAAACCTATGTGCAGTGTGCCTATTCTTCCTCTACAACACCTTTTTTCTATGGAGTGTAGCTACATGTGAATTAGCTCTAAGTTTCATACTTTTTAAAGTACTCATTAAACTCATTAGAGAAGTACCCTCCCTCTCCATCTAACCTTAGTTACTAAACCTATAAACTTGTTTGCTTTTCAACCAACATTCTGAAATTCTAAAAGTGAGTAAACACTTTTCTCTTTTATGAAATAGACCCACATCTTCCTTGTGTAGTTATCAATGAATGATACATATTAACAACATCCTCCCATTAATGTCATCTTTGTCAGCCCTCATACATTTAAGTGCACCACATTAAGTACTCTCTTACTTACATTCCTATCATGTGGAAATACATTTTTTGTTTACTTTCCAAATTGACATGCTTCACATACTTTATGCATTTCATCCACCTTAAACTTTGGCAAACTTGTAACAAGTTTTGAATTCTGGATAGACGTAAATCGTTGTGCTCATATTCACATAATCAATGCGTTGGTGCTAGATATCTATATCGACCACAACACCTATACCTTATGCAAACATAACAACTTTCTCAAGCATGCTTACAAAAAAAGTAAACATTGTGCCCACTCTGTTGCAACCAAACAACATTTATTGTTAAAGTCCTCAGCATAGCAACCCTTAGGGTTAAGGTGTATCCTGCTCAACCATCTGTCTAATAGAAACTAAATTCTTTGTTATGTGATAGGCACATGAAGTACATCTACTTAACCATCAGCCTAATAGAAACTAAATTCTTTGTTATGTTATGCACATAAAGTATATCAACCAAGTACCTCATCTTGCCATCTTGCATAGCCAATAACACATTCCCAATGTGAGTAATAGAATGAGCTGTGTCAACTCCCATGTCTACCTACAAACCCTACTCAACGATGTGCCTAATAGAAACTAAATTCTTTGTTAGGTTATGTTGAGATATCGAGCTCATCTAGTGAGGCGGTGGACACTGATGACCCGCCTGGGGGATAGGCCCCACACTTACAGCACTGGCATGGTTGGTGAGATCATGTGTGATATGCGACTAGTGGGATGACAGGCTATGTGACAGCCATTCTAGAGATTGGCACAAGAAGTGGTACGAGTGTTGAGTGTTGATTATTGAAGAAGAAGATTTTTAGCCTCTCACCCTAGTATGTATTTGGTTGAGTACCTTTTCATATTATGTGTACTCTTATCCTTGTATATGAAGTGTTGAGTGTTGATTGAAGAAGAAGAAGATTTTCAGCCTCTCACCTTGTGTAATCTCTTTTAGGGTTTTGTGAGTGTGTGTGTGCTTGTAAGAGCTCAAGCTCTCTTCTCCCTTGCATCTTTTCATGGTATCAGAGCCTGGTTCATGCTACTAAGGGCTGAGCTGCAAGCAAGAGAAGCACAAGAAGTGGTACGAGGGTAAGAGCTTCAACTACTCTTCCGTATTTGTGTTGGCGACTACACCCTTGTCGGGAGCTCTATGAGAGGCACCGGCAAACAATCTCTGAATTAAGGAGCTTTCTTTGTGGGAGTAAAGCTATAGGGAAAATATATTGTCCTATTGGATAGTATTTTTCTGGCCAAAAACGCATTTCGGGCACGTTAGGACCTCCGTTTTTCAAAAAGCAGGCGATTTCGAGCACTAAGTCATCGATTCTCTACAGAACTCTGTTTTAAGAACTGCAGGAAGATAGATTGGTTGTGCAGACATTGTGTGTGCTGTGCAAGGAGGTCAACAGTTGCCATTAGGTGTATATATGTACATTGAGGTCATTGGTTGTGACATTTGAGTGCAATATAGTACCGCTGCAGAAAATACAGTAGTTTGTGTAGGACAAACCAGAGTGCTGCTAAATTTGTGTAGGACAAACCAGAGTGCTGTTAAATTTGTGTGTCTGGCAAGATGTCAAATGATGGCATAAACCAGATTGTTGTTGAGAAGCTTGATAAGAACAACATCCATGCTTGGAGGTTCAAGTTGACAAATTTCTTGATAATGGGAAAGGGTTACTGGGACTACATAGAAGGTGAGCATGAAGAGGCACCGGAGATACCAGAGATCAATCTGACTACTGCAGATGTGAAAGAGTTCAAGGATTGGAACTAAGGAGCCAGAAAAGTTATGTATTGGCTCTCTATCAGTATATAGGACACCATGATTGGGCACATACAGGATGCCAAGTCCCCCAAGGAGGCGTGGGACACCTTGGTAAAACTCTATGAAACGAATACCAAGGCACGAAAGATACAATTTTGAAGAATGAACTTCATACTGTGGAGAAAAAGAGTATGTCTATGAATGACTATGCATTGAAGATCAAGGGTATTGTGGAATCCCTTACATCTATTGGTGTTTCAGTAGATGATGATGATAATAAGGTGGAAGTCTGTCTACGTGGTCTTGGGCCACAATACAAGGCGTTCAAGACGTCTATTCAGACTCGGGAAAACATTCCCAATTTCATAGATTTGGTGTCTATGTTGATTATAGAAGAGAAGAGCTTGGGTGAATACCAACAGCCTTCACTAAACAAAAACAATTTAGAGCAACAGGCCTTCTACACAAGGTCAAGAAGAGGACGAGGTAGAGGAGGCCGCGGACGTGGCCGAACAGGTAATGAGAATTATGGCTAGCAGCAGCAACAACAATAGTCCCAGAATTCACAATAACAATAACACGCAGGTGGAAGAGGCCAATTCAGAGGTAGGGGGAGTCAAAGAGGTTGTGAAAATTGGCAAAGGCCAATGATACACGTGGATGTTTTTATTGTGGTAAGCCTAGAGATGTGCAGATATATTGTTATAATAAGAAGCAGGCTGACATACAAAATGGAAAATTACAGCAAAACAACTATGCATCCTCGAGCAGAAACAATGAGGATAATGAAAGGTTGTTTGTTATGCAGCATGTCATTAATGCCATGTCTGAAAATGTTGAAGCAGCACATAAAGATGATGTATGGTATGTTGATTCAGGTGCTTCGAACCACATGACAAGTCATGGGGGGAGTGGTCCAAGGAGATGAAAAACCCTGAAAGACTAGGTTTTGTGGAAACAGGAGATGACATTGCTCATCCAATTGCCCATGTTGGAGATGTGCCATTGTCTATGCAGGATGGCAAAGTGAAGTACCTTGTAGATGTACTTCATGTTCCGAACACAACAGAAAATCTGGTTTCAGTTGGCCATATGATTGAGCAGGGTTTGCAGATTTGGTTTAACCTTGATGGTTGTTATGTTGAAGACTTTAAAGACAAGTGCAGGCTCGTTTTGCAAAAGGCAACAGAGTGGGCAAAATGTTTACATTGAATGTAAACATGCCTGAAGTGAGTGTTGCGATTTTGCAAATGGTTCAGGAATTGTTGCAGACACAGACATTTGGCATAAAAGAATTGGACATGTGAATGTGCAGAGAATGAAGTCTATGCAGACTAAAGGAATTGTGACAGGGCTGCCAAAGTTTAAAAGTTAAAGGTATGCAAAAAATATGTGAAGCATGCCAATTTGGAAAGTAAACAAAGCATGTATTTCCACGTAACAAAAATGTGAGCAGAAATGCACTAGATGTTGTGCATTCAGATGTATGGGGTCCTACGAAGACCATGTCTATGGGAGGCTGCAGGTATTATATGACATTTATTGATGACCACACAAAGAAAGTGTGGGTATACTTCATGAAGGAGAAGGGTGAGGTGTTCACTCATTTTCAGAATTTCAGAGTTATGGTTGAAAAGCAAACAGGAAAATATGTAAAGTGCCTAAGGTCAGATGGAGGGGGAGAGTACTTCTCCAATGAGTTCTCTGAATTTTTGAAGAAGAATGGTATTCGGAGAGAGTTTACATGTAGATACACTCCGCAGCAAAATGGAGTTGCTGAGCGAAAAAATAGGCACATTGCAGAGATTGCACGAGCATTGATGGGAGAGAATATGTCGCTATTGGGCTGAGGCTGTTTCTACAGCAGTTTACATCATGAACAGGACTCCAAATGTAGCCATACATGATGTAACTCCAGAGGAGAGGTTTACTGGCAGAAAACCTGATTTGTCTCATTTGAAAGTCTTTGGATGCATTGCATATGTGCATGTGCCAGATGAGCTGAGAACTAAGCTGGATCCAAAAGCTGAAAAATGTGAGTTTATTGGGTACTCCCTTGAGCAAAAGGGATACAGGTGTTATAATCCTACTACACGTGAGTTGAGGGTAAGCAGGGATGTTGTTTTTGATGAGATGAGCAGCTGGTATGCTGCTGAAAAAGAAGTTGTTGGGACTGATGTGAGTGAAAATGTGGTTGCACAGAGTGCAAGTCAGCAATCACAGTCTTTGAGTGGACCAAGAGAGTCCTCATCTAGTGGTTCAGTTGATAGACCATGGAGTCGCAGGCTACGTCATAATACCAGCTCAAGGGAATCCATTTTAGACACTAGGAGGATTTTTATATCCAAAGATATCTAAATTTTAGATTATCTCTCTCTAGACATTTTCTCTCTCTAGGTTAAAACAGGGTAAAACAAGATCTTTCTCCTATTTCAGAGAGGGGAGTAATTTCAAGAACACAAGGGGAGGTTCTTACACCTTTACACCTCAAAAGCTGGAGGGAGGAATCTTACATGGAGTCTCAGAGCAGCGCGAGATATTGTTGGCCCAAGGAACAGGAAGCGACAAGTCTTTGAAGACCTCTACCAAGTTAACTTGCATAACCTTTAGCTCCAGGGCAAGTTTGATGAACAGACGCAGCAGCTCGGGCGTGCCCTCGCTCGGATCATAGACGTGTAGAGCAGCAGCTCTCCAACAGGCCCATGAAGCTGCTCAGTGTCACACCACGAACTTTCTGTCATGGGAGACCCTTGCCCATGAAGCCCAAGATTGAGCCAAAGCTACGGAGGAAGCCCTTGTGCAAACTAAGGTGGATTTCTAGAGATACCGAGAGATCTTAGAAGACACCATCCACCAGATGGAGGAGCACCTAGGAGAAGCCAAAGCCAAATCTAGAGCAGCATAGCCACCCTCAACCCCCCTCTGCTCCCTCCTCCAGAGCCATGGTTTCGGAAGGTTGACGTGCTTATGGAGACAGCCACGGAGCTAGACATCCTTGCGCTCCCCCTGCCTACAAAGCCCATTCCAGCTCACCGACCTGCATTACAAGAGCATCAAGCTCAACATCCTCCAACACAATGTCTATTTGGATGAGCCTAGACGTACACATACCTCCTCACCAAGATCCCCATCGCCATAATCACCCTCAACCCCCACTTCTATTTTCATTGCCTCATCTCCTTCACCCACCCACATGACTTCTACGAGCTCCCTCCTCACCCTCTTCAAGCCGTCTTGATCAACTAGAGTTACCTTCTCCATTTTGGCTTCCCCTCTGACCTAGCTGAACTTATAGACCTATCTGTCCCGGAAGGTATGTGCCCATACCCCTACCCCTCCTAGAGGACGGACGATGCTTTGCACTATCTATATGGTAGGGGATGGAACGTAGTGAATGAAGCTTACCTCTCCCTCCTCACTGATGCCCTTCCACCTTACTCTGTTGTGGGCCTCCTCATCCTATATACCACAGGTGCCATGAGCAAATGGAGGTGATGGCTGTCGCGAGCATCTGCTAGTTTGACGATTCCCATGTCGCCTTCCCCCTAGAATAGACCTCCAAGGAAGAAGAATCCGCTAAGGCTTTTTTCTAATCCTACGGCCTAGTTGACACAACAGAAGTTGCTCTTGCCCCCGACGACTACGATGGCCATGCCAGCCTCCCACCCCCATGATCCTCATCTCCCCCACCTCCCCCTCCACCACTCAGTTCTTCTCCCCCCAAGTACCAGCAGCACACCCAACCACCACCCTCTAGCACAAACACCCTCTTACCCCCCCAAATGTCTTTACCTCCCGTTCATTTTCCCACACCACCCCTCTCACCAACCCCACCCTCCCCACCCTTTTTTTCATTAGAGATGGGAATGCACACCGCACTCCATGACATTCGGTCAATCTCAACAAAAACCCCACCCCTCTTCCGATGCAAACCTTACCACAGGAGCCTCCACATCAACCACCCCTCCACCCTATTGTCGCCGACACAACAGCCCTCCCAACCAAACCTCTTCCGATGCAAACCTTACCACAGGAGCCTCCACATCAACCACCCCTCCACCCTATTGTCGCCGACACAACAGCCCTCCCAACCAAACCTCTTCCGATGCAAACCTTACCACAGGAGCCTCCACATCAACCACCCCTCCACCCTATTGTCGCCGACACAACAGCCCTCCCAACCAAACCTCAAAGAGGGCGAGATTCCGTCGCCGCCACCACTAGAGTGCAAGGAGGTCAACCCTCCACTCAACCCTCTTAAGTGGCGGGACCCCCTTGACCGCACAATGTTTGAGCAGGCAATCGCCATCCTACTCTCGGTCGATAGCTCTAGGTAGCACCCATCACTCGTATAACAGATTGCATGGACATCCATGTCTTACGCCCGTACCTTAAAGCCAAGCATCAAGAGTGGTGGCGAGAAAACCCACTCGGGACGCACGGAGGATACCACTGGCCACCCGGAACACTCACCCCATCACGTTCAAACTCATGGGTGAGTAGCCGGCCTGGAGGCACCCTTTCCTCCTCAAACCATTCATCTAGGAAACCTATTACAATGCGCCCCGTGCACTCTGCATCAACCTCGACTACCTACCCATATGATGATAGTGGGCATGGAATGTTTCCCATGAGGAGAAGAAGGCAAACCTGAAGCACCAGTTCAACTTTTCATGGTTCTCTCCTCCGACGGTGCAACAGTCATGTACCAAAGATACCATGATCAAGCGCTTCAACGAGTTCATCTGCCTACTATGATCAAGTCCCAGACCCAGTCGTGATTGCAATGATCAAATTTCTTCACTTGATCATCACATTGGGAGTCATTTTCGTATTGGTACCACTATAATGAAGGCACATAGGGTTTGGCCTTCGACACCAACAAAGGCCCAACACTCAAGAAGATTTTGGATATTATGAGCGGATCATGTGGATGCCCGCTTGGCGCCTGCAGAGGTTTGAAGACATGACGGAGATGACCTTCTGGACTAGCTATAAAGTCTTCCATCGAGCCCCCCCCACTCCAACCTCACGCTACTGCGACGATGAGGCCGTGACTTCATCCAAACCTACTCGATCTATTATAGATAGATCCGGCTAGCTCCGAGGATGCACCTACATTAGGGAGGGAGGTATGTTAACCACTCCAGTTAACATTACCTTTAGCATGGAAAGGTTGTACCATAACTGCCATGGCTGACATCGGGTTGGTCAACCCCATCTCTATGATCCAAAGAGGGAGCTTATGGTGCTCGGTCTATCGAGCTAACCATACTTGTACGGAGTGTGAGACCCCTCTGCCCCCTTCGCGCACCGGATTCCCGGTTGCTATAGCACGGCGAAAGTAGCTTCCTCTTGTGCGAGAGGCAAGGTTTCCCACTCCGAGCCTCGCCCTCGAATGTCCAAATACGAGACTAATCTGGTGGTCATTCCAAAACCGAAACCGGGAAATTTTCCCTTGCTCGAAAAACAGAGACGATTCCACCTTTTTGATTTCTTAACGAATTTTTTAACAGGGTCAAGAGATTAAACTATCCTTCACCTAATTAAACCAAATAAAAGGAAAACTATCCTTCACCTGATTAAACCAGATAGAAGGAAAACTATCACTGACTTAGTTTGAAGAAATCAACGCTTTTTTCCAAACCGAAATCAGGCACAGCTATTGATCTAATCATTTGAGGAAATCAACGCTTTTTTCCTAACCGAAGTCAGGGGCACAGCCACATTGATCTACTCATTTGAGAAATTCTTCAGGTTTTTATTTAACTACTCAAATTCTAAGCGTATTCTTATTATTTTAATTTAATTATTAAAACTCCATTGATTCCAGCCTACCCCATTCGGCCCATGGGTTAGCCACCACCCCGCTGGAATCGGTAGAACCAGACAATTACTCACCCACCCATAATTGAATGCCTTTCTTAGCTTTTGCTTTCGAATACACATACGCACACACTCCTCTTTTAAACTTTAACATATAAAATAATCCATTGGCAAACAGTTGGTTACAGATGTCATAACTCAAAAAATCCATCCAATCTCTTGTTTCTCAAAAAACAATATCACTCTAGACTCTCCGTTGAGACCAACTGTGGTCAGCAAAACGAGATCCAGTAACAGATTACAATAATCATTTCGTCCATCCTACATATCTTCCCACGACATACGCATGGGTTTCATAGGCACAAGCACGCAGAACACGCAACAAAAAGCTAGCACTAGTAGACAAAGAAGCCAAGAGGCTAGTAGATGAAAAAAGTGCTAAAGATACCAAATAAGTGCTAAAGATACCGAAAAAGTGCTAAAGATACCAAAAAGAAGCCAAGAGGCTAGTAGACAAAGAAAGTGCTAAAGACGAAGAAGCCAAGAGGCTAGTAGACGAAGAAAGTGCTAAAGCCAAAGATACCAAATAGGTGCCTCAACATTTCAAGACCTTCGAGATGGCCGACACATTTGTCCAATATGATTCAGCTCGAAGGTCTCACAATGGACAACCAAGTACCTCTTATGATGGTCCAAAGTTAAAGAGATAAATTTGGCAAGCATGGGCGAAGACCCGAGGCCGGTATATATTGGAGAAGACCTCTCTATAGAGGAAGAGACCGAGCTCATCGCTCTGCTTATAGAATTCTAGGATTTCTTCACCTAGACGTACGCGGACATGAAGAGTGTACCTCCAAAAGTGGTCCAGCACACCATCCCAATGGTTAATGGAGCTAGGCTAGTCAAACAACGGGCTTACCCGATGAACCCAAAATACTCCAAGATGGTCCGAGAAGAGATCAATATACTCATTGTGATAGTTCTCAAAAAGAACGGAAAAGTTAGAGTGTGCATAGACCTCAAAAAGGTCAATGCCACTAGCATTAGGGATCATTATCCCTTACCCTTCATCACAGAGCATGTGCTAGAATGAGTAGTAGGAAAGGAAGCCTACAGCTTCCTTTGACGGATTCTCTGCATACAATCAAGTGCTGATCGATCTTAACGATTAGCACAAAATAGCCTTCACCACTAAATGGGGTGCATATGCATACTGTGTTATGCCCTTTGGGCTAACCAATTCCCTGAGTACCTTCCAACATCTCATGTGCACAGCTTACAAGGAATATCTTTGAAAATTCCTTGAGGTCTTTATGGATGACCTTTGTGTCAACTCCTCCTGGAAGGCACACTGTGCATATGCCTTAGCTTCTCAACAATCATATTGTTTACTGATAAAATACGTGTTTTATTGAGCTCTTCAAGCTCAAAAAGGTGGTAGCCTAAGACATTTCTGGTAAGCTTCTCTTGTACAGCGTTGTGTAAGCTGGGGACCAGGAACTCCATTGTTTGGCATGACCGCTTCAGTGTACCATAGGTTAAATTGAAGGGGGCAGTATTGGTTATTACCTTGTAATAAGTTCTATAAGCCCAAAGTGTAGCCAAAAACTTTTGTTCCCAATCATTGCGTGGCTGGCCTCCACAGTTTTAGTCAGGATGACACACAAGATTTTATTCGTGCTTTTCGCTTAGACATTTTCTTGTAGGTAATAGGGGGAGGACTTTCTGTGAGAGTGACAAGGAACTCTTGCAAGAGTAATTGGATTACCTCATTAATGAAATGTGTCCCAATGTTGCTGACGAGCTCGAGGGGGTAACCACAGCGTGCGATGACTGACTCTAAAGGAATTTGGTAGCCACCTTGTGATTTTGCTTGTCATACAGGGCTTGTTTACTAGGTATGGGAGAGCTTGATGGTCTACGAAGAAAACAAACTTAGTCACACCAGTAGATAATGGCAAAACTTCTTGACGATGTAGACCATAGCTAATCCTTCTCTCTCGGTCATGGTGTAGTTCCTCTCTCTGCTTCATTGAGTTGGTGGTTGGAAAAGGTAATGGGGAAATCCATCTTGTGTTCTCCCAATTGGGCCAGCACACATCTAACAGAAAAAGCTAAGGCATCGATGTGGACATGGAAGATAATGTTCGAGTTGGGGGGCTTGAGAATTGGAGCACTTGCCACCAAGGCTTTTTTGAGAATAGTGTAAGCCCGTTGGCATTCTTCAGTGCACTCAAAGACAATTAAGAGTCCATAAAGTGGTTGAGAAATATCAGCGTATATAAGAATGAATTGCCAATAGAGTGCTGGATAATGTATCCCAGGATCACTTGTTGAGATATCAAGCTCAACTAGTGCTACGACGGATATTGATGACTCGCTTGGTGGGTGATAGCTTCTGCATCCACACCACTGGCATGGTTGGTGAGATTATATGGGTGATATGCGGCCAGTGGGATGACAGGCTGTGTGACAGCCATCTTGGATTACTAGAGACTGGCATAGTTATAGCGCCAGCTCATTTAGTCAAGTTCACATTATGGACCGCCGACCCTTGTATATTGTAGTAGTTGAGTACTAAGAATGTGACATGGGAGGCCTCAAAGAAGGGGTTATTTGTGCTGGCCCATGACACTGCTGAACTACTAGCCTGTCTTTTAGGTGCACATTTTCTTTGTTTAGAGCTTGGTTGGCATCCTGCAGCTTTCGGACCTCAACCAGTAGCTCTCCGTGCTCTTTCCTTGGCACACCGGCCAACAACATCTTTGTGTTGTCCCATGGCTAATTTCGCATCAGCCTTCACTCTCTCGCAAGTTCTGCTTGTAGCATGGCGGCCTTTTCTTTTGCTTCATGCACCTCTAGCTTCCACTATAGTCTGGTCTTCTAGGTCTGCCGTTGTACCCTTTCCACCACCACTGGACACGCCTCCTCTATTTGCTTCTTCTGAAGTGCCGTCTTGTACTCTACCCAATCTCCAGGCCTTTCTTTTCTAAGTTGAGCCTCATCTTAATACATCGCTACATCTCTAATTCTAGCACATTCATTTCATTGATTGTGGCAATTTCAAACTTTGTGCTCCTCTTGTGCTTTTCTTTGTATTCCTATGCATGTGTCTTAGCCTTGTCTCTATCCTCCATGGCTTCTCTCAAGATCTCTACATACTCCTAGGAGGGTGTGGCATCCTGCAATTCTTGGTGTAACTTTCTACTAGATTTTAGCCTCCTTCTCCCAGCAATGAGTTGCCTTCCAAGTAGTGGCCTTTAGGGCTAGCATCAAGTTCTGGTCCTCGTCTTTTGCTTTCTTGTCCTTTCCAGAAGTGCTTGGTTTGGGGGACCCTGGCCTACAGGCTGCTATTGCTGCTACTGCTGCTACTGCTAATGTTGTTGTTATTGTTGCTATTGCTGTTCTTTGTTTATGTCATCATCTTCTTCTAGGACATGGATGACCTTTTGTGCCTTGCAAGCCATTTGTTCCTCAATTTCTAGTAGGGCTTCTAGGGCTTGGTGTCGTAGACTCCCTTGCTGAGTTTGGCCTTCGATGTTTTTATGATTGCCACTTTAGCATCAAGCGAAAGGTATAAGATCTCCTCTTCTTCTTGGTTCTTCAGGGGTTGGACCTCTGTCTGGGCTACCGCAATTGCTGTTATGCTCTATCTAACTAGCACTTCTTCTTTTAGCCCTTAGATGGCATCGCCCTAGACTTTGGCTTGCTATTGTGCTTTAGCTAACTCTTCTCTGAGCTTGTCCACCTGAGATTTGAGCATATTTTTCTCGCTAGTGAGGGTTTTGATCTTCCCTTCACTCAGCTCTTTCTACTAGACTAAGGCCTTCTTTGCCAGAGTGAACTTGTTTTGCATTTTTGCGTTATGTTGAGCCATTATATTCGCTTTGCTCTCTAGGTCCCTGGATTTTGCTATAACATTTTGATCAGTCCATGTTGTTGTTGATTCAAGGCACACATTTGATTGATGGTGTTCTAGGCCTTTGACTCATATTCCTCTATAGAAGCAAGGGCATGAGAGAGGATGCTCTGGGCCCCATAGTCATCAGCCCTTTGTTCATGTGTAGTTGTTGGGTAGGAAGTTGTGCCTCCAGTACTCTTCATGCATCTTCCGTGCTAAGGATGCCACCCAAGGCTGTAGTTCCGATGATATGGATAGATCATCCCCTGTGGACAGCTTCCCCTTTTGAGCTTCTTCTTCTTTCTTTTTCTGTTGTTCCTCATCTTTCCTCTTTCTCCCTTCCTCCTCCTTCTCTTTTCTTCTTCCTCCTTTTTCTTTTTCTTCTTTTCTGCTTCTGCCCCTTGGGCGACTTCCTGTTTCTATCTCTCTTCCAATTGTCTTTTTCTGCTTTCTGCTTCTTTACTTCATCTGGGTCAGGTAGTAGCTCTTTGTCTACTTTGAGCTTGCTAGCCTTCTAGTGATTTTTTGCCACTCTTCTTCATCATCCACGGCATCTTCAAAAGAGCTAAAGGTAACTCTGATGGTGGGTTTTGAGGATCCTCCAGCTTCACAGTGTGGCCATTCCGAGTGGGATTCTCCAGACTTGGGATCCACATACCTGGCAGCTTGTGCGATGGCCCTTAGGTGTGCATGCACCACCATGGGCTGTTCTCCTTGTAGATGGCGGCCCAATTGATTTTCTCTCTCCTGCTTCTAATACCCTGGAGGAGCAGTGTGTAGTTCTTGTTTGACATGTCTTCTAGTTTCCCCATAAACATTACATTCTGTGGGAAGACAAACTTCTCTTGCCTGGTCTCATATACCACGTCCTTAACTTGATGGATGGTGCCTATTTTGGGAATCTCCTCCTCCACTCTGGGCTTCATGCTTATGTCCAACGCTCCGTTCACCACCATCAGCAACCCTAGTGCATGGTGCAATGCGAGCTCCAAGATCTTGATAGGTTCCTTCCCTTCCACATGTACAATGTTCATTTCAAGAAACTGGTTGATGAGTTTTCCCCCATCCTTGGAGTCCTGAAGATCCTCCTAGTGGCACGATTGAGCAGCTTTTTAAAGCCGCACTTCCTCGCCCACTCCTGGTGTTCTTTTTTCCTCCTCATGTCACGAATTATCATTGGCATGCAAAGGCTTTTCTCTGGCCTCTTGTTTGGGTTGCTGACCTTCAGCATGGCTTTATCTTCTGAGAGAGCATTGCGATTGGGTGCGAGAGAGCTGTGTGCAAGAAAGTAGGTTGAGAGTATGCGTGTTTTGGTTCTGTGTTCTTTTTTACGATGCTTTTTTCTTTTTCCTTCCTTTCTTGGGGCATTGTCATTTTCGACCTCCTAATTCTCGATGTGATTTGACTCATGATTCATATCATATCCGCCATCCTAGCATAAAGGCATTAAAGTTTACTTGTTGCCTCCCCATCTTACCGTTGTATGTGGAATTTTAATGTCATTGTGACAGTTGTCCTTCATGTGGTTACTTATGCCGACATCATGGTAATTCGTATTGCTACATGGATTTGGCTACCGTACACTTGGTCGCTTGCTTTTGGCCTTGATTTGTTGCGGAATTGTGTTCTTCTGTGGACTGGCCACCCCTACGGAATTCTTCTGTGCAACTCTATTGCTTTTCACGTCATTGTCCGCTAGTGAGATAATGCCACAGCGGATGCTCTGGACCAGCTCCTTGTCCTCTGCTTGTTCTTCTCTTAGTGTAACTTCCACCGCCGCCGCTGGCCCATGTATTTCCTCATCCTAAAGCCGTTCACTATTCTGGAAAAAGGCATACCATCCGGGCTTTCTAATGTGAAGGCATTCTGACTGACCAGGTTTTTCACCACCATGAATGGTCCTATTCATCGGATTTTAAATTTTTTGGGGTGTGATCCCAAGTTAGATTTGTAGACCAATACAAGGTCTCCTTGCTTGAAAATTATTTGCTTGAGATGTCTGTTAATCCAAGCTTTTCTTCTCCATTGCAATGTCTCTGCCTGTAGAGAGCTAAGTTGTCTTTCTTCTTCTAAGGCTAGGAGCTCCTGTATTCTGTGCTCCCAAGATTCTTCCATTGGTATCTTTTCTTAGATTTCCACTCTCAAACTGGGCACCAAAAATTCCATGGGCACTACTGCCTCCAGCCCATAGACTAGTTTGAATGGTGTTTGCCCTATTGAGAATTTGTAAGATGTGTGGAATGCCGATAGGGTTGCATCTAGATTCTAGTCCCAATCATCCTTGTTGGCATTTATAATCTTCTTCAAGATTTTGGTCAGAACCTTGTTGGTAGATTCCACCTGGCTATTTCACTATGGGTAATAGGTTGAGGACTTCTTGTGAGATTGATTAAGTACTTTTCCATCAACCCTTTCATCACCTTGTTCATGAAATGGGTGCCCTGGTCTCACTGACTATTTCCACCGAAAATCCATGCCTAGCAATAATGTCCTTGAAGAGGAACTTCACCACCTTTTCTGCAGAATTGCTCTTCCACAGCTGTAGCTTCCCGCCATTTGGTGAAATAATCAGTTTCCACAATGATGTATTCACACTTGCTGCCTTTTGTGGGTGGCTTGATTGGTCCAAAAAAATCCAATCCTCCCCACTTCATGAATGGAAATAGTGGTGGTATGGGGGCGAGATGGGAAATCTATCAGAATATCTGTTGAAACAGACATCACATTACTTTGCTTCACTATTGGAATCCCTCATGACCATTGGCCATATAGGCCTGCTTGCAAAATTTTCTAGGATGTGATTTCCCCACCCATGTGTCCTCCAATAAAGCCACAGTGTGCTTCTTTTAATACTACTTACTGCTCATGGTCCGGGACACACCTGCGTAGGATCTGGTCTATGCCTCTTTTTTTGTAAAGCTGCCCTCCTGCAATTATAGTGAAGTTCCTACTCCTTAAGGCCATCCTTTTCTTTATGTCAGCAGTGTAACCTTCTAGGAAAGTTCCATCCTCTAAAAACAGCATCATATCATAATACCAATTTTCTCCCACTCTTGCAGTTGCTACTGTGAATAGGTTGGTATCTGGGAGTTGGTCATCCACTCCATCTAGAGCAGGTTCTCCAGAATCTAGTCTGGACAGAAAGTCCGCCACCCACCACATTTTCTTTGTTGTGGGCGTGTGTTGGATGGTGAACTCAAAACTCTTGCAGTAGAAGCATCCACCTTGCCATCTTCCCCACCAGAAAGGTTTTGTTCACCAGAAAAATCAAGGCCTGATGGTCCATGTGGAAAACAAACTTGTTTCCCAAGAGGTAGTGTCAGAACTTGTTCGCAACATAAGTCATTGAGAGAGCTTCCTGCTCTATTGTGTTGTAGTCCCTTTCCACCCTTATGAGGGCTTTGCTAGCATAATGAATGGGTTGCATATACCCCTCTTGCTTCTCCTGCATCAGTGCACTACCCACTGCTTTGTCTAAAGCATCTACATACACATGGAACATTTCATTCTAGTCTGGCGTGTTTATTATATTATATTATTGGTGCAGTTACACCATGCTCTTTAGCCATTGGAATGCCTTTTGACACTCCGAACTCCATTCATACTTTGCATTCTTGGTAAGTGCATACAATGGGTTAGCCACATGTGCTAAATATTTCAAAAATCTAGCATGCCACTTAACCTTACCAAGGAACCTCTCTAGTTACTTAATATTTTGAGGAGAAAACATCCTCCACTTTAGTAGGATCTATGGCCAATCCTTGGGTTGACACAATGTGTCGTAACAGTGTTCCTAATCTCACTCTGCAAATGCACACTTATTTGGATTTAGCTTAAGCCTTGTATCTCTGCATCTCTGTAGACAGAGCCTAAATGATAGATGTGCTTTGCCTTATCTCCAGACACACTGAAGTCATCTCTACAAAAGCTTTCAAGTCTGTCACGTAATCATAGAAGCTCTCTTGCACCATTCTTTGAAAAGTACAAGTGCATTTTTCAAAACTGAACATCATGACAATCACCATAAAGACACCCCATTCAGTGATGAAGGTTGTTTTCTCCCTGTCTTCTGGTGCCATTTTTTCCTGGTTGTACCCACCACTAAATCCATCTAGAAAGGAGTACATTTCCTTTCCAGCTACCTCATCCAACAAAAAGTCCATAAACGGGAGTGAAAAGGGATCCGAGGTAGTTGTGGAAACTTGAGTTACTCCACACAGATTCTGATCTTCATGTTCTTTTTAGGAACTACCACAATTATGTTGAAATATACAAGTGAATAGGGTGTGTGGGCAGGAACAAGCCCTTAGCAAGAGGCTGTAAAAGAGAATCTGTAAATGAGAGAGAAGCTATGAAAAGGTGAGAAGTATCTACTGGGAGAGAATAAAGGGTAGCATGAGAAGATTTAGGATGTGTGGAGATATTCTAGGAAGCGGTGGAGAGAATCAAGCAAAAGAGGTGGAGTGAATCAAGGAGAGATCAGTGGGATTAGATGCTTGGATATAAACTCTATATATTGAGGCATTGACCTAATGAGATCAATGGGATTAGATGCTTGGATGTAAACTCTATATATTGAGGCATTGACCTAATGAGAATTTGTTGGTTTTTTATTATCCATTCTTACATTAAGTTATCAGTTAATTGCTCATTAATCACATCTTAATCATTGTCTAATCTCTTTATTAATGATCTTATCATTATCTAATCTCTTTGTTAATGATGTTGATTCTAGCATTTGATTCACCATAGCTCATCACATTGCTAGAAATTTAACATGGTATCAGAGCCTAGCTTAGAATCCATCAAATTTATGAGCCCATTATCTTGCTAATCACCTAGTTAATTAGGATTAGTAGATAATCAAATTTTTAGTACAAGCCTTCTATACCCACAATTGGTGGAGGGGCTTGATCTCCCTCCAGGCTTAACAATAGGCTTCAAGCCTTTAGCCACACATAGCTACACTCCTTATGCTTCAGCCCATCTAATCAAATCATCAAACCGTCGGCCACATGCTCCTGATTTTCATGTTTTTTTTGAAGCACCAGTTTATGGAAGAAAACTCCAGATCTACTCCTCCACAAAAGACATTGGTCTAATTCTTCTTGGACCCACGGGTTTTCAAGGGTGCTCTACAAGCTAGTGAAGACAGCTTTTGATTTCATCAAGTCTATAGTGAGATCCAAGCTATGCATCAAATCTGTAGAGGTGACTTTGGTAAAACAGAGATTAAGCATTCAATGTTTGGTCAAATCTTGTGTTTCTTGGACTAATCCTCTACTAGACTAATTGCTATTGATGGCTTTGAAAGGGGTTGAGCTCATTTGAACTCTAAGGCCCTAGATCTGGACTCCCCGCATACTCTATTTTTTGCACACAAATAGAGGATTATTTTGCTAATCAGTGATTAATCAACACTAATCACTATATTTTGGTGCAATTGAGGGTTCAAATTAACCATTGGGTATCTGATACAGATCCCTATAACTTCAAATTACAATTCGAAGATGGTTTGATACTCCAACCATTCTCAGTACAAATTTGTTACCCTTGGTTTTATGTAATTTTTGGTGAATTTATGGTGATAAATATGTTGTAATCATCACCTAAACACTAGATTGAGTTGTAAAAGGGTAGACACTACCCTTGAATCTTGAAATTGGATCGAGGTAAGACCCCCTTCACATCATCATGAGCACAGCATAAGAGATAGCCAAATTTAATGGGGAGCAATTTTATACATGGCAAACAAAAACCATGTATTTGCTCATGAGGAAAATCTTACCGTGTAACGTGACTTCTCCATGTCTTGAGTTGACCATATAGACAATGAACCGTATGTCTTTGCGAAAATCTATGAGGGCTAGTTGAGGGAAGAGATGAATGCCCAGAGGTGAGTGGGAAAAATGAGTGGAAGAGTAGGAATGAGAAAGCATTAGGACTTATCGCACTCAGTTTAAATGATGAAATCATTCATCACATCACACAATGGGCAAAAGATGCATGGGATGAACTCAATAAATTATTTGGCACTCAAGCAAAAAATTCAAAGATAAATCTGTTAATGCAATCCTACAAACTGGATATGAAGGAAAGTGAACCTTTAATCACACACTTAAATAAATACAAAATCATTAAGCAACAACTGGCAGCCATTGGCAAGAAGGTAGAAGATGATGAGGCACTAGCAGTGCTTCTGAAGAGTGTGGACAAAGGTGAATATAAAAACATTGTAGCAATCTTAAAGAATGTACCTGAATTGAAGCTGCACGAGATAGAAGGAGCTCTACTAGAGCAAGAGACCGAGGTCAAAGAGAAGAAATGGCTGGACTCAACAGCTGGAGAGGAAAAAGCATTCTTCACCCGAGGAGGATTCTCACGAGGACGAGGACAAGGAAGAGGCAAAGCCAGGTCAGGATGTCCGCGGAGTATTCTGTCTTCTTCATCATCATCGAAGCCTTATGACATATTGAATGTCTCCACATGAACTAGCCTTTGAGCAGGTGTTACTGATCCCTTTACGTCGGAAAGATCAACATGAACTTTCTGCTTCCCCTTTCTGATAGAGATTTTGTTTCTGCCCTAGTCCTGCTTTACTTTTCCATATCTAAACTAGGGCCTTCCCAATAACACCTGATAAGACCCGGTGTGGTTTTCAGTGGTGGTTATGACCACCAAGTTGACCTTGAAGTCTACTTGTTTAATTTTCATTTGGACATTCTTGATAATTCATTTAGGAACCACCATTCTAGTATTTTCCATTCTTATGTTGAATGGAATGGGATCCCATTTGAGGTCCAATCCCACTGCAGTTTCCTTAGTAATGACATTTACTCCGGATCCACCATCCAATACTGCATCATTGATAAGCACGTTGTTCAGTGGATTGTGACTTTGGCCACTTCATCATCTGTGGATGATGCTGGGAGCCTCATCTTGCACTCTACTGCATTTTGGGGTTTCCTCTTCCTTTGAGTGCTTCAGTTTCTTGCTTAGTCCTTCAATGCCTACCATCAAGATTTTAGCCTTGAATCTTGGACACATAAGTCCATCACTTGTCTCAGCAGAACCTTTCCATCCAATAGCATTGATAATACATTGGTTTGTGTAAGGTCCTCGCCCTAGCTGGGTCGAGGGGATCCTTTTGGTAGGTAGCTAAGTCTCCTTGTCTTCGATTGTTGACGACACCTCAATCTCTTCGAAATACGAGGATACGAGTAAATGGAGGGACCTAACTCTATCTCGCAAGGGGAACGTAATTATTCTAATAGAAATCTATTCCTCCGATCAAATGGCACTCAATGTGCGTGATCAAGGATGGAACAAGTCTGCACTTAGTACATGGAAGCCAACCATTTACAATAAAATGTGCATAAAAGAGACCCTGAAACCGGGTCGATAGCCAAATCCAGGCTTCCATACCCATGTCCATAGACATATCCAAACGAGCCATCTTTAGAAATGCGTTACTTTTTCATATTTTTAGTGTGCATGGCCTCTAAATATGTAAATGTACTCTATCCTCATGTGGGTGAGGACTTACATGTGTTTATTGGTTAGTACCCCTAAAGAGGTTTTTGTACTGATAAGACCATTTGGCTAGATTTGTGAGCTTACCCTTGAGTTTATCTTTCAGTGGTGGTGGTATAAGCTCTGACATTTGCGGCATGGCCCCTTTGTTTGGTGAAGGCAAGGGGCGAGATGGAGCTTCGTGGACAAGGCTCCTTTGGTTGAAAGGGTTGGGCGAATTGAGCTTTTGAGTTCCCATGGGTTGTGTGGGGGTAAGTTTGTAGGATTTAGTTGATGAAGAGAGAACTTGCTTGCCCGTTTGGTTGCCAAACCATCTGCGATGGGACAGGTACCGGCTTGGTTTGTGTGGTTTGGGCCAACTATTTAAGGGTTATGCTATGGGATACAAATGATGGAGTTGCCATCATTGAAGCCTTGGGCATCTAAGAGACATTTGGGCACCCATTTTTGCTAAGTGATGAAGGCATGTTGTTGACAAGGCCTCTGTTTTGGGTCGACAAGTCTTGGAGCTATGAGTAGGTTACCGCCGACGTTGAGGACAAGCTTTTGATTGTGGCTTTGGGAGTGCCCTCATGGAAGCCTTAAGCTTTGAGCACGTTGGTAGGCACCCAGTGTCGTTGGCTTTGCTGTGCTTGGGGTTATCTAACCTGCGACGGCTGTGGGGCCTTTGGTTGTAGCTTCCTAGGGAGTTGTGGTGGTGGATGAGTACAAGTGGCATTCTTGGGTAGCCAAGGCGAGTGTTTCCTTCATAGTAGCCTTGTGCTTGTAGTAGCATGTGGCCGGGGGCTAGCCAACATTGAAGCTTTGGCATGGGTTGGTTTTTGTTGGCTTAGTTTTCTTCTTGCGCTTGGGTTTCAGAGTTGGTCATTTTTGGGATCTAGAGGTCTTTGTAGCCATTGTAGAATCCTTGAGTTTCAAGAAGATTCTTGGGCACCCACCATTGATTGTCATGAAGGTAAGAGGTACAAGTGCTTACAGTGTGGGTGGTCAAGGATGTAGAGTTGAGGGGGAATGTCGACGATGAGGCTTGATTGCCATTGTTGGATGGTGTCAACAGTGCAATTTTGACCAGCTACGTGAGGCATGGGGTGTGGTAACAGGGGAGACTTCTAGTGATGAGGATGGGACTTGAGGGGGAAGGGCAGTTGGGGGTGAGGATGTGTGGATGATTTCCTCTTTGGGGACACAAGAGGACTCTAGATTTTTTACCGCCGTTAACTTGCATGTTGGCCATTTCTTCGCACCAATTGATTTGGAAGTGAGTAGCATCAATCCACTCTCTTCAATGATAATCCGGCCTTGGAGTGCTCCTACATCTATGACATGAAAACTGCACTCCAACTGGTTATTTTCTATAGAAATTTTAAGAATGAAATACCTAACACTCTTAAACGCATTTCATGTGAAATTTAAATGCAAGTGTTTTCTTGTGTAAGTGTGGGTTGTCCAAGAGTTTTCCATGCCTCTAGGAATATGAGAATGTTGTGGAACATAGCGTAGATGTGGGCTTGCCACCTTGTAGACCATTCGCAATTGGGAGTCCAATCCATATTCTTGGTGGGTTTAATTCTGGTGGAAGTTGGGGAGCGGTGAAATACTTACCAATTATTGTTGGGGTTGAGAGAGTACCCTTTGTGAAAGTAGTTGGTGCAAGTAGAGGATCGGATTCGATGCACTCCCCATCCTAGAGAATCATTGTTACCTTTCCCTAGGGAAGCTTAAGGGTAGCTATGTTGTCAATTGAGTTGATTGAACTTGTAGCGTTCTGGCCCAACTTCCTCCAAGGATGACTGCTTCTTTGGTCGCACCTGTGGGAACCACATAAAACTTACGAGCCAATGGGTTAGAGACAGAATGTACAGTTTTTGTAAAAGACCCAAGGCTTTGTATACGTGTGGTCCACTAGGCAGATGAATTTTTGCATGGGCAGTGTGAAGAGATGGTTTGCCTAGTGGGACCCACGTTTCCCATGGGAAAAGATTGTGGCTAGCTGTGGGAGATAGCAAGGCAAAATTTCGTTGCATATTTCTACCACCAAAGGGGAAATCTAGCCAGACCTGAAGGGTGGCCGTTTTGTGTTGAGAGAGGAGCTACGCTTACACTCAGGGTGCTAACCAAGGCAAGGGCCTTGTAGGGTTCATGAAGGTACTAGTCGGTTGGGAGCACAAATTGCGTGTCAAGTTTGCAATCTGGGATGTTATCAAAGTGTAGCAAGGATTTTCATCCAGTTGTGGGTCAACGTCATCATCATTGACAGAAGCGACTGTGTATGTCACCCGCAGATCATCAAGGGTTTGATGAGACAAGCATTGCAAATAAAGAGATCGTCGGTCTTGACGATGGTCACGAAATCTTTGGCGAAGGGACCTCTGACCATGGGATGTGTATGCCTTGTATGTAAATTCACTTTGAGTGTTTGATTCCCTTTGTGGACGTAGACATGATTTGTGTCCCAGTCATGGAACAATCGTGTTTGTCTCATAAAGGGTCTTTCCAGGATGTTGTCATAGACGTCGTAGTCCATGACTACAAATGTGAATTTGAAGGTCATGTCATTGACTCTAATCTTGAGGTCATGCGCTAGGCCAAGGGGCCATGCAGATGTCCCGTTCGCAAGCTTTATCACTAATGTGGTGGGATCAAGGTGTGGTTGCTCTAGTTTTCCCAGCACGTTCTTGTGAGTGAGGATGCTTCTAGGATGCCTCTGACCGCATGTCCATTTTGTAGGAAATGGGCAGGGCTACGTTTGTGTCATCACCTTCAAAAAGTAGTGGCCCAGTACGTTTACTCGAATTTTTGGTGCACCTTTGGGTCGTGGGTTGGGCTGATGGAGTAGTTTAGGATGATGGGACTCAAATTCATCTGATGAATCTAAGTTAGCCTCTCCTCTATAGAAGCCTATAGTTTTCATTCCATCCAATCCCTAAGTTCATTCCATAAATCTGGATTTCCTTTTAAAAACAAGGTTCAAATGGGCATCTCGGTGGCTAATTGCGTAGAATGTATTTCTTGCGTGTTGTCATCGAGAAAGATCGCCCATTTGCACGCGTGGAGGAGTCCTTGACCAACATGTGGTCACATGAAGTCTTGGATTATGCAAGCCCAAGAGGAAACGGTCCATTAAGTGCTTGTCATTCAATTTTTCCCTCTTCTTGCAACGCAAATTGAGGTACTTAATGTGTGTGATGTAGTCACGTAAGATTTCTTGTGGTTTTTTTTCCAATTGGAACAGTTGGATTACAGGGCTCTAAGAATGAAGACCTCTCTCACTGCTTTGAAAGTGCCTTTATGCCGAGGGTCCAAGGATTGGAACCATTGTGCTGCCTTGCCTTGAAGGTTGAGTCCAAGGAGATGGACTTTTATTACATCATCGAAAATTTCAAATGCCTGACAGATTTGGTTAAAGACCTCTAGGTGGAATACGGGGTCTCCAGCTCCGTGGAATTTTGGCATAAGTTTGAAAAAATTCGCCTACATGGGTTGTGTATGTAATGTATGTGGGTGAAATTGTTGTGCCACTCCCCTTCCTAGAGCTTATGCTAAGCTCAGAATGCCAATTAAGGGATCAAGGGGAGGTACATGGGTGGGGGTGGGTATAGGCCCGTGGTTATAGGAGGTACATGTATGTGCTCGGGGCGTTTAGCCACGTCGGGGTGCAAATATGGAGGTGCGCCACTAGATGAGAGCTCTACATAAATCGTTTCGCCCTCACAACCAAACGTGTGGCATGGTAGCCACATCTAAATGTGCAATGGCCAGGGTGTCGTTCAATGGAATGGAGGCACTTGGGGCATGCAACCATGACCGAAAGTTGTCCATGGTGTGCTGCAAAGCTTAGAAGAGCTTCAACAGTGCGCGCGCAAACCCGAAATAGGGGTTTTGGCTCTCTTTTGTCTCGCATGTGTGAATGGACCCTTAAGGTGAAAAAGGGTCTTTTTAGGTGTTTCGTGTGTGTAAAAACCACCCGAGTGGGTCGGGGAGGTAGACCTTAAGCATCTCTAAACATTTGAAATTTTTTTTTTTTTTTTGGGGACGGTATGCTCATACGCTTATGAGCGTACGCTCGTGGCTTTAGGAAGGAATGGCTGTGTCAAAGGTGTGAACAGTTGTGCCAATTTTTTTGGACGGTACACTTGTATGCTTATGAGCGTACACCTGTGGCTTTAGGAAGAAATGGCCATGTCAAAGGTGTGGGCGGTCGTACCAAATTTTTTTACTTTTTTTATTACAAAAATTAGGGAAGATACACCCTTATGCTTATGAGCGTACACCCATGGCTTTAGGAAGGAACGGCCATGTCAAAGGTGTGAAATGACCGTGCCAAAAAAAGATCAGGTACGTCTGTACGCCACACAAATTTGAATTGAGGCGAAGTGATTGTTGAGTGAGGGACAACTAAGATCCCCTCATTAATGCAAGGTAGGTGGAAAAAGGTTAAAGTTAGAGGTTAGCTCTAGATTAGTGATTTTCAACTAATCTAGAGGTACTCTAACTTCACTAAAAATTAATCCTTCTTAATTTCACTATTAATCACCTTTTAACTCTCTTCTTTTTGCTCTAATTACTCCCTAATGGTGAGGAGTTTAGAGACAAGAATTTGATAGAAAGATTAGCAATGTTTAGGCTAACCCAAGGATGTGATCACTCCTAATTAATCTCTCTAATTAACCTACTCAAAAGAGAAAAAATTAGGCAAATGAGACCTAATTAATGGTGGTCTAAGCATGGAATTAGGTCAAGACAAGTGTTTAGAATACTAATTTCACTTACAAGCAATTAGACTCAATTTTTTGCTTTTTTGCTCTTTTTAAGTTCACTAATCACACTAACCAATAGAATAGTGATAATTAGTGAAAATTAAGAGATTATTTATGATTTTTTGGCTGATTAGGGTTCTATCTTACATTCCTAAGATACCTATGTACACTAATCTAACAAAAAACATGTTTAAAAGAAAAAATCAATAAAAAACACTCTATGTTTAAGCAAAAACCCTCTTCTTTGAGCTCTCTAATCACCAAAATCTCTAGTTTTTTTTCTCAAACACTTGCTAATCTTACTCCCAACCACAAGCTATAAATCAAAATAAAAATTCAAAAAAAACAAATCAAACAACCTGAAAACCAAATGCCATAGTTACTTACTTGGCACTGGGCTAGAGGCTCCGTCGGATTCAAATCAAAGAAGGCTTTGACAAGTAACGGATTGGCGCTCCCCAGTAGCTGTGCTAACGATGTTAAGCAAACCCTAACGTGTCATAATAAGTTATCGATCCGTCGAGCTTGAGCTATGCTTAAGAGCTCCATCGTAGCCGCTCGTCACACAGCCATCCTCCCGCACTCGTCACACCGAGGCAGTTGCTAATCTCCAACGGGTGGTGCAACCTCTCTCGCGAAGATCGTGTGAGATCTCCGTGGAAGACGATCATGATGGTGGCCTAATCACTCACAAGAGAAAGAGGGAGAGAAGAAGAAAGAGGAAAGCATGAGAGAACAAGTGATTCGCACTAATCACTCCCAAACCCCTAACACTAATCAAGAGGAAAGCATGAGAGAACAAGTGATTCGCACTAATGCCAAACCCCTAACCCTAAGCACACCACACACGCTAGATTAGAGTTGCAAGAGAGAGGGAGAGAGAACACTCCACTTCTATTACACAAATGGGAGAATGAGTTACAAACAAGAGAAATTGGCTTTTATAGTTCCAAGCCTTTTTCCACTAGGCCGCCCGAGAGTAAGTGACCCGAGGCACCCAAAACATAGCTACACTGCTTTTCTCTATGGTTTGGCCAATTGACCAAGATCCTCTCATCTGTCCCTCAAAGCTCAATACTTGGGAGCGTCTTTAGGGCGTTTCCCTCATCAAATGATGGGATTTACAATATAATGTGGTGGATGTCCATTACATAAGTGTACGGACATAGTTGTCGTAGGAATGTGTTAACCAATATGCGGTTAACAATGTAGAAAGATGGGTTTGGAGGAAAAACCTATTCATTATAGTATGGCATGCAAGAAAATACATGACCAGGGAGAGGCCCCTCCACCTCAAATTCAAGGATGCCCTCACCTTCATGGCAAAGTATGATACCTTGATAGGCACAAAGATTTACATAGGAGATAACCTCACTCCTCACTCCTTCTGTGCAGGTTGAGTGAAGGAAGATCAAAATGCTATAGGTCATGGAAGCATGGAAGGTAGGCAAATGGTTCATGTATAATGATGTTTGGGTCATAATTACGAGGGACTCCACATGATGGTGCAAGGTTGATGAGACCAAGGATATGTCTTCCATGCACTCTACATGAAGGTGGAAGGTGGATGAGACCAAGGATATACCTTCCACCATGGAAGCATGCAAGGTAGGCAAATGGTTCATGTATCTTGATGACCAGGTCATAATTACAATGAGGGAATCCACATGAGGGTGCAAGATCGATGAGACCAAGGATATGCTCACCTAGCCACATAGAATTACAATTGGACTTTATGGTCCGAGTACCTTAGTTGATTTACACAAGGAGATATATCATTTTTTATACAGAGACTCGTGAGAGCTCGGCTATGCAAGATATAGAGATATGTATAGGTGTCTATATAGAGGGTAGTCATGCACCACTTGGGGGGTGAGGTTTACGAGGAGTGACATGCTTGTTTCTGCCTCATATGCATAGGGTACTCATAGTGGTATGAGGCATCCCATTTCATGTGTGTGTTTAGCCAAACCTGGCTTCAGGATGTTTTCCATGCAAACTCTGTTATGCTGTTTGCCAAGAGAGATGGGACTGCAATGGACATGGCAGGATGCAGGACATGTTATTGTCTCTATGGGAGACATTTTTTTGGGGATGAGATCCATGCATGAGCTAATCATATAACATTCTTGGTGAGTCTTGGTTTGTATAGTGAAAGCATGCATTCTTGTGTCAACAATCTCGTACATTTATTTTGTGTCTTTACCAACATACAAGGGAGACAAGAAGAAGGATCCTTGGATCCACATCCTAACAGCAATTAAGAGACGGGTCAGACTAAGAGGAATCAAAAGAGAAGATCTTGAGGACTACTTTGCAAGAAAGAGCTCAGAAGTGGTATTACTAGCCAAAAAGGATCTCGACTTATGAGAAAATGAAGCAGGCATTTAAGGGAGTTTAGCAAACATAAGTGGGAGAGTGTAAAGAAGCTGCCAAAGTAGACTTAAGAGAAGAAAGACCTAAGACACCTGTTGTGAAGAAGGCCAAAGACAGAGAGAAAAAGCAACCAGCAAAATCAAGCCAGTGGTAACACTGGGTCAGAACAGACACCCAAGGAGATGCAGAAATCCAAGCAAGAAGAGGAAAGGTACATAGATAAAAGGAAAGAAAAGGAGGTAGAAGGGGTAATCATCATCGACGGGGTGCTCAAACTAACATTATCAATGAACAGACATGAAGAAGGCTCAAGCTTAAGAAGTTAAGGGAAAAAGGCACCTTTCCGAATCAAGCCGAAGAACAATGGAACCCCTAACCATGGCTGAGAACTGCCCACTTCCTTCATATTAAGAGACTAAGGTTATGTAGAAGGGGAAGAGAAGGGTGTGAGTGTGAAGGGACTTAAGGTCCACTAGCTCACCTATTTAAAGGTGGAGCTATGAGGCATTTTGTATTGAGCAAGGCCTAGTTGTATTCATAAACAACTTAATAAGCAAGATATTGTTCTTGTATTTTGTGAGTTCTTCTCCTCCACACACTTGATCTAGCATGAGCACCACGTTTTCTCAACATGGTATCTAGAGCCTAGGTTGATTAGGCCCTTTGTGGTGTAGATTAGGTCATTTTTCTTCATTTTTTTCTTATCCTCTCCTTGTGGAGCTCAACCCCCAGCCATTGGAGGAACCCTAGCAGCTCGTGGAGGCAACATCTTGGGAAGACTCCGACTAGAGAAGTAAAGAGAAGGCGTGGGCGCATGTGGTCGTACTGCTCATCAGCTGCTTCGTGTGTTCTCCATCGCGGCATTGCTCTGTTTGCAGGCTGGCGCAGATTCAGGCTGCTCTGCAGTCGTGGCCGTACAGCCATACGTCGCGCCTACAAGCGACTAAAGGCAACATTGCCTTAGGGCTTTTGTAGCCCACACCTTAAGGAGTCTACAGCTCAAATTTGAGCTCGATTGGAGGTCTGGCACGTCGGCTACAGCAGAAAAACCAAAGGCCCTTTTTTCAAACTCCATGGAAGCTTTCCATTAAAGCTTCAAACTTGATTTTTTCTTGCTCCTTCCCTCCTTGCTCTAATCATCCAAGTGATGTTATGAGAAGCTTGTTTCTGATCTACCTCTTGATTTTAAAGCGGTGGCCAACCACATGAGGTATTCATAAGCCTCATTCTCATTAAGCTCCATCATCAACATCACCTTCAAGGTTTCAAAGCTTTTCAAAGTGTGCTTATGAGCACTAATAGTGTTGATTAAACACTAATGAAGCTTCAAATCCAGCAAAGGAAAGTTATTATAAAGTGTTTTCAAACACTAAGATGTTATTAAACAGTAATGGTGAATTTAATCGCCAAAATAAATATCATTAGATACTAAAAATATGCTTTTAAGCACTAATCGTATTTTTAAAACACTAATGGTGATCTTAATCACCAAACAAAGTGTTGCTTAACACTAATGTGATCTTAACCATCAAAGGAGGAGGTCTTTAACACTAAGGAGGCTCTTCTTCATCAACATTGGAGGCCGGGCACACACCATAAGTGCCACATTACAAGTCTTCATCGTCAACCCGTTTCTTCCAAGGAGAAATGGTGCAACCATAAGCCATTGTCTTCATCCCATAAGCCAAAGAGGTTGAAGATTTCTAGTTTTTCATCAACAAACTCAGATTTTTGAGTGGTTTAAAGTTGGGCACATGTACATTAAGTGCTCATCTTTAATGGCTTTGTGTATCACCTTTGAGGCTCTTGTTTGTAAGAGGCATAGGTATGTCATAAGCCATATGCTCTCATTTCCCAAGCCCAAGGCATGTTATTCCGCTGCATATTCAGCATTTTTATCTTCTAAGATGAGTTGTAAGGTCGAGCATAGCATCACTAAGTGCTCTACCTTGTTTGTCATGATTTTAAACATCTCTTGGCATTGTCTTTGTAAGAGGCATTGGCAACATTATGAGCCATGCTCTCTCCTTCTTGAGCCAAGGATGATGTACCTTATTGGTTTGAGCATTTATCTCAACCACTTACTCACTTTCATTAAGCTTGTATCTTCAAACCCTAATGGGTATCATGTAACCAACATGCACAAAAATTGTTGTAATTGTGGAGTAGACACTGCCCTTGACCAATTCATAAGGCAAGTGGTAAGACCCTCCCTTTCCCTTTCCCATATAAATCTACCTCATAACCATTACTCTAAGAAGGAAGGCCCTCATTGCCCATGGAGGAGGTATGGTATTAAAGGAAGCATCAAGCATGTTGAAGGAACATCTATAAGCAAACCACTTAAGCAAGGGTGGCAGCCTTGTTTTGATCATTGTGTGAGAATGGTCAAGGTGGAAAGCATGTGGAAGCAATGGCATGTATGTCTAAAGCATGTCAACTACAAGAAGTCAAGCAAGCACAAAGAGTGGGGTGCACCATTATTGAGGTGTACATCTTCATCGACATCAAATAAAGACTTCGATGGTATCATTGTATTAGCCTCTAAGGCTCTAGGAACATATTTGTAAATCCTAGATAACCACACCTATATTCCAAACCTTGTACGCCTAATGTTATAAAGGCATCCTATGTCCAATACCACCTATTCCGTTCTTTCATAGTTGGTATTGAGGGGGAGTATTAAGAGACTAAGGTTATGTAGAAGGGGAAGAGAAGGGTGTGAGTGTGAAGGGACTTAAGGTCCACTAGCTCACCTATTTAAAGGTGGAGCTATGAGGCATTTTGTATTGAGCAAGGCCTAGCTGTATTCATAAACAACTTAATAAGCAAGATATTGTTCTTGTATTTTGTGAGTTCTTCTCCTCCACACACTTGATCTAGCATGAGCACCACGTTTTCTCAACACTTCATGACTGGGATGCAATTGAGGTTTCAAGGCTGGTAGTGGTCACTTTAACAAATTTGTAGAATGTCAACCAAGACAACAAACACGAGGTAGCATGCACCAAGATGCCCTTGGAAGATGTCCTTGGAAGACATTGAAGAAAGATGCACCAAGATGTCCTTGGAAGATATTGAAGAAAGATTAATGGCTCTTGTCATTTTTCCAGTGTGGGAGATAGAATTGTATACTTGGGAGACAAAGACATGGAGATCAAGAGACACGAGAGCTTAATTTAAGCACTGAGGAAGAACCTCAAACTTACCGAAGGAGTTACGAAAGCCTTGCTCAAGGAATTCAAGGATGTATTTTCTTGGGAGCATACTAATATAAAAGGAGTGGATCCTCATGAAGTTATCGAAGGAGTTTGTAGAGGAATAGATGGAGGCCTTGCTCAAGGAATTTCTTGGGAGCAAGTTGATCTAAAAGGAGTGGATCCTCAAGTATGCCAATACTAAAATCCATTGAAGTCAGATACTAGACGTATCCAAATGCAGAGGTATTGAGAGTGAATCCAAACTATGCCAACACCGAAATCCAGACACTGCCCTTGGGATCATTCACCAACAGGTAAGACCTTCCCTCTATTTCATCATGGCATCTCAGTCCAGGCATCTAGATCAGTTTGATGGGCATGGATTCCATACATGGCAAATGAAATAAAAATATCATCTGATAAGAGAGAGCATATGGAATGTAACCAATGGAAAAGAAAAAAGGCCAAATACTAGAGAAGGGGAAATTGGATGGGCTCCTGGGGATGACAAGGCATTATCCATCATTGCATTAGCCTTGAGTGATAATTATATAGATCATATTTCTATCTGCAATCATCTACATGGGAGAAGCTTGAGAAGCTATTTGGGTGCAAAAGGGAAGAATTCAAAAATTGCACTTCAAATTGGATCCTTTCACCTAGAATTGAAAACACACGATTGTTTTGCCACTCACATCATGAACCATTTGTCAGTCGTTGATGCACCAGTGTCTGATGATGATGCCATAGCTGTGCCACTCAAGAGCATACTCAAAAGAAGAAGAAGATGCCGAGAAACAAAAGCAAGCTGAGGCAAAGGAAGCTTTCAACAAGCAAGAAAGAGCACCAGAGACCGAGAGGGCTGAGAAAGAATAAGCAGCACAGCTTCCGAGAAATCTCACAAAAACAAAGAGAACGACGGGGGTCGGAAGAACACCAAGGATCAAGAGGAGGAAAGCTCGGAAGGCCGCCGAGGCCAAGAAGGAAAAGAAAGCTCTGACAGCAGGAGCTATGAACAGAACCACTTTAATTGAGAAAATGAAGATGCAGAACAATACAGATCTAATGAAGAAGCAAAAAAGAAAGCAGAGGATGAAGGCGGAAGGAGCTGAAGAAGAAGAACGAAGGAAGAAAGAAAACAGAGGAGAATGCACCAGATCATCCAGGCGTTGTCACAATAAAAAGCAGCAAATTTTAAAGCGAAAATGGAAGAGCAACCGAAAAAGCAGGACCAGGTGCAGCCGACACAGTAGAAGAATCGGAAGAGATGACTTAGGGGCACACTACAGTGAAGCCCTCAAGGAGGTGAGAAAGGAATACCTGAGTCAAATCAATGGAGGCCAAGGATGGCACTGTGCCATGTGATGACGCAGGGGTACTCACACTGCTGCCCAAAGTCAAAGAACCAATAGAGGCAAAGAGCTGAGAGGCCAGTCTCCGAGTTAGCATGAACACCATAGCCAAGGCGCTCTCAGAATCCATCTCTATTGATCTATACAATCAGGTCAAAAAGGAGAGATCTGGAAAAGCAGCTGGAAGCCTAGAAGGCAGAGCTAGAAGAAATGAGATGGCAGGCCAGCCGGTTCAAAATGAGGCTCGGGATTTGCTCAAAGAGCAGCTGGGAGAGAGCAGTTGGAGACCAATAATCAAGTCCTGGGTTGAAGGGATGAAGTCAGGCGTGCTTTCTTGCAAATGCAAAGCCAGGGCTTATCCCGAGGTCGGGTTTGCCACACTTTGCCACGCTAGAAGCAAGATGTGGGCACATTTATTGAGAAGATTTGATTGAGCCCATGATTGAAAGAATGGAGGAGGACCGCACACTTCAGGTAAAACCCAGACAAAAATATTATACCGAGATTCCGAGGGGAGCCAAGCCTGACCATTGAGCCTGATTAATCATTGAAGAGAGAGAGAGCATGGGTTGTAATCGAGGATGAAGAACCATGCACATTTGAGAAGCTGAGGCCAATGGAGATTGAAGTAGGCATATCTGACAAGCCGACACCAATGGAGATTGACAACCCTGAGTATGGTGCTGACAAGGATGACTCAGAGGTAACAGAGTTCAACGAAGATTGTGAAGAAGATAACTTGGAGGATTCCGAGGATAAAGAAAAGAAAGATGATAATGATAAACGTAATGAGTTCAACAAGAAGGATGTTGGGGGAGGCAACAGTAAAGGATCGGGTGGCAATGCAGACGGCTCAGTTTCAGGGAACCCGAGAACCCAACCAGAGCAGCAAAGTGCACCCATCAAGAACCAGACTACTTCCGAGGAGAGGAGTTCCTGCAGCAGCAGGAGCATGACAGGCAGAACATGATGCTTGAAATAGATGAGGTGTACAGGAAAACCTTTGGCCAAATCAAAAGGAGTTGAGCATGCTACAAGGTAGCGTATTTAGTGCTAGAGGAGCCACCAAGTCATCCTTCACGAATACAAGAGTTAGATGTGGAGCCTTCATTTCTACTGGATGAGGATGACAGTGCACCAAGTTTGGAAAAGGCTTCTATGAGAAAGAGTGTGGATCTGCATCTTGGCAGCAAACAATTAACTCCAGAAATGCAAGTTCTGCGAGAAAAGCTACCCCACATGCATCAAAAGGTCACTTGGTTAGAAAGCAGAAAGAGAAGGAGCTGGAGATGATGCAAGCCGGAACCCCATGAGATTACTACAAAATGCCTCACAATGATCTCAGGTTTATCAAACTTGTCATATGTGAAGAAAATGAGGTGCTTGCAATGGATATCAATAACTTACCCCATCCTTGTGTAAATGAGGTATTGCATAGACAAATTGAGAAGGATGGGGTAGAATTTTGATAACCATTGCAAGCCGAGCCTACCAAGGATAATTTTCTCCACTTCTATCCAGTCCTCTACCCGAGAAAGCACGAGCCAAGGATGTTGAGGAGTATTCTCAGATAGTGCAGAGCATCAAGGATTGGAGAAGGAAGACAGTCACAAAGAAAAGGGTGGCGATCAAAGAGTTCAAAGAAGGAATCCCAGTTATTAAAGATGAAGAGGACAAGCCATTTGTGCCATCACCATACAAGGCCATGAAGGATTCCATCATTGTATGGGAAATAATGTCCTGACAGCTCATGGCACTCACTAACCAACTCTTGCAGATGGAAATCAATCAAAGCCTGCACACCAAGGACGGTGTGCAAATCGATGTCCTGGAAGAATGAAAGCCTGAAGAGATAAGCCAAAAAACTCATGGAAGCTCACATCTGAGCTAATGAAACAGATCTCCGAGGATGGCTGGAAATTCCTAAGGCATGTCTTTGAGAAGAAGCAGCAGAAAGGAATGCATTGTCAAGCAACCAAGCATACAGTGAGACGTTGGACCAGCTGGTCAATCTGAAGTTCTAGGCCAACAGCGAGTCAGCAAGAAACCACATAGACAAGCACCGAGAAAGCCCACCAGTCAAAGCAAAGAAGCACAATTTGAAAGGATGGTTAAGTGTCGGCTGGTTCCTTCAATCTCCACAAAAACCGAGGTCAACCTCAATCAATCTCCACAAAACCAAGGTCATGGTCTTCAACACACATCACGTTACATCTATCTTATTATTTTCATATAGAAGTGGAGATTGTTTCATCTTATGTGTACCTCGGGGTTACTTTTTTTATAGGCCTGATTGTTTCCATGAGACCACCAGCTGCCGATGCACGTTTGGCTAGAGGAGATCTAGGTTGCCTAGAGAGGCAATGTTTCCAGGCCCATTTCCGAGATCCCCCACCAATTAGGCAGCTTAGAAGAGCATAGAGCATAGAAGCGGGGAACTCCCGGAAACGCCCCTCCACAAGCGCTTCGGCATACATAGCTGCAATCAAAAACATGTTTCCCTCCCGAAACATTTCTAGATATTCGAAACAGCCAGGAAACACCTGGGGAAACGTTTCGGTCACATCAAGCTAAAATAACATGCATTTAGGCTTCCCCCACATCCATTTTGTATACACAATAGAGATATCAACAATATGTTGGATTGAAACCCACAAAGACATCCTCTCTCTCTCTCAGGCATACTAACCCTCTCCCCCCCCCCCACTTTCTTCCTTGATGACATGGCGTTTTCATTTCCCTCCCAAATGTGTCCCCGTTTCCCACAACTTTGGCATAGAGACTCCAAATGACGATGCTCTCATGTATAATCACGAACAAACCATCTGTTGATGTCCTCTTTCCAATCATGCCCTCAGCTCTTGGTCAACACAGTTGACTTTTTGCTTTTTCTTGCTTTTTGACCAAGACTGGTGCTTTTTCTTGTGCCAGCTTTAAGAACCATGTTCCCATGTGTCCACCAACCTGTCCATGTGTCCGAGCAAGAGTTCCATCATGTGAAAAAGAGCACGGAGGACCAAATAGTTACACGAAGAGTACTATTTGTTTAGATGTATTTATTTAGATGCCACACTCCTATGAGATCCGAGGGAGATGTCATCATCTCTTTCAAAGCGGATTTGGCTGCCTCCTCTCACAAGTCAAGCAATATGAGGACCAAAGATCTTTGGGCATGTATTTATTGGAGCTTCACCGACACAAAGGGGTCACATTAAGGTAGCATCCCAAGAGATAAAGTCAACAAGGCGCCTCCCTGACCTCCATCAAAGGTTTCTTCGGGTCATGGCCACTAACTATAGTGGCCTGACAGGAGCAACAGCAGGAACCAAGCCCACGATGGCCTACACATACACACAATCCTTTGGGTCCTTGTACACGAGGTGTTGCCAGTAGTGAGGATGCTTGATCCCTTCTAAGAGCCAAACACCCCTGATTTCCAAGGCCTCACCCCTCCACTCAACGAGTGCAGATCCAAGATACACTTTGACAATATGCTGAGCTCCCATCACAGAGAGAAGATGCTATGGCTACTTTGCATTTTACCTTGGAGAAGGATGGTACTATATGAACATGCTATCTTTGTGTTGCCTTTCTCACTTACGCTCCTCGTTGCTTTTCAAAGTTCAATTTTAATTTGTAGTTGGAACAAATTTTATTTCTACTGGTATGTTAATTCTTACAAAAACAATACTTATTATCAGACACATTGTGAATTATTGGAGTATACATCAACTGTCAATCCTGAGGCTGCCCCATGAGTGAGAGAGTAAACCCACGTAGATGTAAAAGCAAGCCCATAAAAGCGAAAGTAAGAGGAAGGCCAATGTTACAAATATCATGAACATGGGCAAAACCAAGAATATTTACTCAACATTGAAATGTGATCCAAACCTGAACCCTTACAAATGTTCATCTTACATCCTTTACCTTGCAATGTACAACCAGTAACTCCAAACTCCTTTTAATACAAGCCCAACTTAGCAAATCTTGAGCATCTAAAAACCTTCCAGATCACAAAGGTACAGTAGAACAATTCTTGTAGAACAAAGATGCAGTGATACCATAAACCCTCTAAAGTTTACACTCTCTTCAGACGCACCCCATAATGGAAATAAGGTCCCAAGTGCCCCCTCCTAAAGGCTATATCAAACATATTTGATAAACTACAGACTGCTAAGGATGCCAGAAGCCACAGAGACACACACACACACACAAGAAGAGGACATAACCACAGAAAGCTTGTGACTAACAATCACCCAATATGTTTCAGTGATGCTTTCCTCACTCTATGAGCTGCCAACACTGGGTTCAGAAAGATCTTGACCTCTTTGACTCTCATGCACTCACCTGTCTAGAAAGCCATGGTTCCCTTCATCTCCTTCTCACATTGCAACTGAACTGGATGGCCTCACCTTCTCTTTTATTTTCTGCTCTTCGGTAATCTTTGGAGCTTACACTAGATACATCTTACAGGCCTTCTCTGTACAATCAAGTCTGTACAAGTCCTTCAAGTGCATTACCTTTTCCCTCATCTGTTTCTGCCTCTCCACCAGATTGACTCTGGAAATCTGGTTTGCCATTGCACTCATCAGAGGGAAAATCTTGTGTAAGATGGCTCACCTTGTGTTCCCCAAGACCAGTGTCAATGTCACACTTCGAGAACTCATCTGAGCTTTTGAAACTCTCTTCCTTGGGCATGCCGGATGGTCCTTTCTGGCTTGATGAGTTCAACCCTGACACCTGCTTCAACGCCTTCTTTGATGGATATGAAGACTTATTTGTTTCAGCCCCACGTGCAGAAGACCTTGGAAATTTCATCTGCCCGTTATTTTCCTTCATGTTTTGATTGGCATACGGAGGATGGGATGATCCTCCTGACTTGTGATCAGAGTGTGTCACTGTATTGCTGTTTTTTCTACCCAATTTTGGCGACTTCGCCCGTGTTGGAGGTATCTGTGAAACATATTAGAGGGCGAAGCTTATAAAAAAGGATTTGATTTGACTTCAAAAGCTGAGACCTTATTCAGTAAGAACGAACTATTAAAACATGCCTTAGCTCTTTGAGAGGAGTTGAAAAAACAGCTACTATGACACTGGGAAAACCTCAACTTGTATCTACTGCTTACTTTTTTAATCTCCAGCTTTGGTGATGTTGAGTCTTGATAAAAAGAAGGCATAGGAGTAGCTTTGAATGTAAGGCTCTTTCGAAACTGTTTTATTTCTGCTTTGATATCCTCCTGCAGAGAATAATCACAAAAAGGTGTTAGTTTGAAAGATTACATGCAGACATGTCCCTTTTTCAGTTAAAAGCCGTGATTGAACTGCTGTCCACAGATGAACATGTTTCCCCATCCTGATGGTGCAAGAAAGCTCCCATACCATGAGCATAGGGACAATAGAAGAGACTAGAACATTGATTCCTCCCAGATCTAGGTCATAAGCATGGACTTGTCACTATGCTGAATTTGAGCACTCACCATGCATGCTCATTGGGTTACTAGGGAGAGATCCAATCCAACCTAGTTTGATGGAAACAGAATTCGGAAGTTCGTCACATTTCTGCCAAAGTATTCAGCCAGACCTCATCTATAAAGCATCGACAGGATCTTCAAGGTCACCCACTATTGTCACTTTCTTTCTAGTAGGGAACCCCATATGCACAGTTAGTGGCTGAACCTTCTAGGAGATTAAATCATGGGTGCACACACAGCAGCTTATCTCTGCACAAAGACAACAGCTTTAGGGCCATTAGCTCTAGTTGACAATGTCATAGTTGCCAGGCATTTCATGAAATACATTTCAGAAATGTTTCATGCCTTTTCAAAAGGTTTCATACAAGGGGGATGGGGGTACGTGTCCTGAGGAAACCCTGATTTTGGCCCCGATACATTTAGCGAACCCCGTGGAACCCCGTAGAGGTATACAACATATTCTAAGACGTGTTACAAGTTGCAAGAAAACACCCTAAGTATTGAAGTGCTGCAGTTCCAAGGCCCAAGGCTTGAGACATAGATTCATGATTAATCCATGGTACAAATTTCGATCATCATAAACCATGCGAAAAGCCAAGTCATGATATTAGTAAATCCAACCATTGTCAACATATGCATAAGTCTCTAAACAGAGCCAAAATACAAAGTACAAATGTCATAAACGTCCAAACTAATGTCAAATAGTCAAACTCTCCATCATCCTCAACATCATCTGCCTCCTACTCACCCGCCTTCTGAAGTCCATGACTCAGTGTCAGATGATGCTTCAATATGATCTGGCTCTACCCCTACAGCACTCGCTTGTGACTTGTGCCTACTTTTTTTTTTTTTTAAAGGTCAAATCAGCCAAAATTGATACTACCAACTTCAAAGGCAGGGTGCAGGAGGCCCAAGGAGGCCTTCATGCACAAACCGGCATGATCAAGGGACTGCAGCTGGCAGCACTATGCATGCAGTGACGTGTTTTTTGTGTGTGTACGGAACGGTTCACTATCAAATGAGGTCAAAAAAGCATATCAGGTAGCACCACTCATGCATTAGTTATCTGAGCAAGCATGGAAGTCAGGTCCCCCCAGGGATGAGGCTCTTTCAATTTGTCTAGAATTGCTTTGAATTGTTGATTCAAGCTCTGCCAATCTGATAATAACCATGTTTTTACTTTGAGTGTGTTTTTGGTGAAGCATGCGTGGTAGGAAATTACCTTTGTTTTTGCTTGTGCTTGAGTCTTTTCTGCCTCCTTTGCTGTCAATCGCTCCTCCAGCTTTGAATTGAACTAAAAACAAGCATCATGCACATGGGCAACAGAATGGTATGTAACAGAATGGTATGTAGTCTAGGTATAAACACCAGTGTTGTGGAAATGCAGCAGTTGAGATGCCCACTTTTACAACTCCTTAAATTGCCTCAAACTAATCACTATCTAGCATTGAATGATGTACTATATGAGAAGCAAACGAAACAGGCATTTTGTCTTGATAGCCTTGGCCACAATGTGCATACCTCTTTTCTCCGTTCTGCCCGCACGTCACTATTGAAGTTGAAGGTGTTGGCACTTGCCCTTAGCTGTGCTTTAGTCTCTTCAATTTTGATAGCTTCATGATGTCTGCCAAACCTCAAGCATGCATTTTGTATTAACAAGAAAAGCTAGTACTTTATAGTGATACGAGTCTCCTGGTAACCTTCAGCTTAATTTGTTCATATTATATCATCATGCACTCAGAAAAGTATAACCAAACTCCCAAGAAAGGACTGAATTAAGTACTCACTGCAGGTCCTCTCCTTTGTCGCCATTTGTCCTTTGGTCTTCCATTGAGACCTACAAGCATAGCAACTCTCTCTCTCTCTCTCTCTCTCTCTCTCTCTCTCTCTCTCTCTCTCTCTCTCTCTCTCTCACGTGCGCGCGCACACACACACACACACACAAAAAAAAGGAACAAAATTGAAGAGAACCAACCTGAGACCTAGAAGACACATAAACTCTTCCAAGAGGCTTCAGTTGCCCTCCCAAAGAAGCTCTTTTATCTGTTGCAAGTGCAAATGGCTGTGGAACAGTGAAATTTGAGTGAGATCTTCGAAGACTTTGTAGCTTTCTTAATGATGAGCCTGAATCAGATGCTTGGACCTCTGATGTCCTTGCCATTTCTGCCTTTCTGCTTGCAACCCCATCAGGCCTTGCCAAAGGTCCTACGGTGGCATTCATAGATCCCCTTGAAGAATGAGATATTCTGATTTTTGGAACAACAGAGACTAGCTCTGGAGTTCTCCTCACTGAAATGACTCCAGACTTATTTGTGCTAGACTCACCCTTCTTCGGCAGAAGAACTGAAGAAACCTGCACTAGAAAAAAACATGAATGGCTCAGGTTCAGAACTAGCGTTGAAGTTCTTAAATTTTAGTGCACCAAAAGCTCTGATGCAAAATCTGGCACACGAAACCTACTCTTGCATCTGACTTTTGACGAATCTTCAGCTTGCTCACTGAAGAATTTTTCTGAAGAATTTCAGACACTTGATCTGTATTTGTAATGCGGGGTACATCTGGTGAAAGGTTCTGCTTCTCATCCTTTATTTCAAGCTTTTCTATCAGGAGGTCTGGGCAGCTGTCTTCATCTTTTGGAGGTTGAAACAATGACACATCTGACACCTCATGAGTAAACTCTGCATCGGTTTCTGTTTGATTTCCAGAGCCCTTTTTCAAGCTTTCTTCACCTAGTGCCATTTCCCTGGTTGTCTCCATCTCCTCTCCACTAAGAATGTTCAAGTCATTGTCCTCTCCAGCAGCAAAGCTTCCATTTTCCATCCTTTCTAAAAGCTGGAGCTTCAGCAACAAAAGACCCTTCAGATACAACCTGCTTAGAAGATCTTTATGATCAGCTTCACATTTTGCTTTCTCCTAATAGTCAAACCCAAGATAAGGATCGGTGGTACAGTGCCTCCTCATATTATTGACTGAGATTGCTGCACAACCACCCCTCAAGGGGAATTTCCTGCATATTAGAGAGTACTTTCTCAGCACTGTACCATACTGGCAAATCTGTGACAAATTTTCTTTAGAAAGCAACAAGCTAAGAGGCCTGCACACACAGTAGAAAAAACAAACCAACTAGTACTTATCCTGTAAAGATGGAAAGTAACATGCCATTGTGTGATGCTAAAGCTATTATAAAGCACATCATCAGGACACTAGCACCATGGAAACGATGCTTGCATGCTAAGGCAAAACATTTTTTATGTCTTTAAAGATGGGACATTTGTCTGAGAGGATTTTTAATACATTCCAGGGTCTAATTGCCTTGAAGTTGAGCTTTGATTGTGCTCGAGTACATATCAAAGAATACTTAGACCCAATACATCAAAAGCAAAAGGAGGACCAGTATTAGCCCCTCACTGTTTGATACAACGACTTTCAATGGTCACTTGTGGAATGGAAACTTTATACTATCAGATCATGTTTCATAAGAGTAGGCTCATAGGTGGTAGAAAGCTCGCACTTAGTGATATCCCTGTATAGAGGACTTATTATAGCTTTTTACAGTAGGTTCATTGTTGCGCTTTAAAAATAGCATTTCAAGTGGCTTTGCTAGCACCGACAAACGTCGATGCAATAATAACCATACCTACCTGCTCCTTCAACCTCCACTTTGTTGGGTATTCCAAGCTTCACGTGTGTACCTGTGTTATTCATATCTGTGTGAGAACACTTGCTTAGGTGTGAACTCCCCTTATAACTGGATAAGATAAGTGTATGCCATGTGTCATGTGCAGCATATATGTGAGTGTGATATGTGAGTCAAAATTTTACATCTATCAATCTTTTCTTGAGTCGTGCAAATCATCCCACTAAGAGCTTTTGTTTCTCTCTCTAGCTCTCTCTCTCTCTCTCTCCTCTTTCTCGCTTACTCCTTTGCAGCAATGGACACCTTCGATCCCCCTTAGCCTTGTCTCAGCTGCAGCTAACCCTAGACTAACATGGTATCAGAGCCAGCTGCTCTCGCTTCCGCCGCCTATCAGATCCAATGTAGCTGCCTAGCACCAACATCAACTACTGCTATTGCTGATGCTGCCCACCTGACATCCACCTCTGGATCCTAGCGTTGCCTGATACAGCCGCTGTCGCCAGCAGGAGGTTTGCCGCCTAAACATGTGCTGTTGACGCCTTTGCAGCTGCTGACAGTGCTGCCTCGCTGCCGACAGCCGCATGTAAGCCTGGCTGCTCAACTACATCCCACCTGCGTCCTCTCGCCACCTCCACCTCTAGTGCGTATACTCGCTGCCTTCAACCACCTGGCCCATCAGTACACCTGTGCCCGCCATCTCCTTCTGCCTGTCTTTGCGCCGTGGACAGTCTGACCGGTCGCCCACGTCACTGATAGCCATAGAAGGAGTAAACCCTAAAGGTTATTAGGCTTAGTGGTTTGAAAATCAATGTCAAAAGACTTTCATAGGAGCCTATTCACACGAGGAAATCATCTTTGGGGGCTTCATACACTTTTATTGCACTTCATCAAAGGCTTCCACGTTGCCAACACGAGCGTCTACATCGAGTTCTACATCAGTCTTGCACGACGCACAAGCCGCAGTACCATGGAAGCATCGCTAGAAGAGACCGTCCTTCGTTGACACATGCTCGAGCAGCAGAAGTTCTTAAACTTCCAAAATTAAATCTAATTTCTATGGTTTTGTATGTTCAATCATGGGTCCTCTACCCGGGATGTCCCCCAAAACAGATATGCAAAACAGATATGTAATGAATGTTTTATGTGTTTGTGTGTTTTGTATGCCTTGATTTATTAAAGGCTCCATCATCCTTGTTATCCCTATTCACTGTGAGGGGGCGTTAATTAGAGAGACCGATGTATGTTGTTTTAGATGGAGCACCTATGAATCAGGCCTGGAAGGGAAGTTCCAGGATGTGGCTACCTTGGTCCCCTAGACCACTGAGTTTGCATGCAAGCATGCCTAAACACGGAGCCTTTGAGCTATGCTCAATAGCAAGTTTGTATGCTTGGTTGAGCCTCTAAGCCATGCTTTGACTTAAGCCTCTGAGTTGGCATTGCAAAACATGTCTGAGTTGGAGACATGTACCATCCGGATGTCGCGTGCATCCTGCACTTGGATGCCACGTAGACATTTCTATACAGAAGGTGCAGGACCTGGGATGGTGAACTGGTCCCATGTGAGCCCAGTCCGGGACGAGTCAGCCAGGGCTCCATCTCAGATGTCCGAGGTCAGGTGTGCATTGTCCTGCACAGGAGTCTAAGGTCAGGTGTGCACTGTCTTGCACATGAATCAGTGCTAGTCCGCACTGTGAGTCTCCCTCTAGAATGATGTCAGTGGTTCTGTGTATCTCGTACGGTACCGGATGCCAGATCACTGAGTAGATTATGTTTAGGAAAAGGGGCCAGCCCATAGGGCTACCCCGGAGCTTAGTATGGGCATGGGAATGGTGTGAAACCATCCTCATGAGGGCCAAGAAGGCCCAGGCTGAACCCACCAGCCATGGAGGGGCTGTATGACAACCCTAGGGCACAGATAAGGCTATTTTCAGGAGCATACAGCCTTTAAATGGCTGTAGGGCATGTATGGGACAGCCCATACAGGCTGCCCAGCCTTGGGATTGTGGACAAAAGTGGTGTCCAGCCAATCAGAAGCCAATCAGAAGCAGGCGCATCACTTTCAACCTGTTAGGAAAAAAAGGCAGTATTTTTTTAGATTGAATTCAGCATTTATTGCTGAATTTCCACCAGTCGTGGGACATAGCCTGTTTTTCAGCTGGCCGACTGCTCCTGAGGAGGAGTATAAATAGTGGAGGCCATAATCCCATCATTCATCTCAGTTTTCACCAAGTGCTCAAGCCAATCAAGGGCTAGTCAAGCCAAGGAGATTGCCAAGCAAAGGGGTGGACTTCTGAAGGTCAAGGGCAAGATTTTCCAGCCAAGAAAAGGTCAAGTTTTCTGTATTTGTTTTCAGATTTACATCATTCTAATTAAGCAAATACACCATCCGTGGTGGGGGCCCTACAGAGGGTAATTGGGACCCAATACTGTGTCCTCTCCATCTCCCCCTTCTCTCTCTATTTTTTGCACATTTCCTTTCAGTTTGTGCGTTAATTCCATCGCGAAAAGAGTGCTGATTTCTGAGTTTTGAAGTACCGATCCTTCTCCGAAGCTTCCGCATATTACAGTGGTATCAGAGCATACTTCAAGGACAAAGATTCAGCAAAGAAAACCAGAAAATTTTCTCGCTCGTGTGGTTGGTTTTTAGACGCCGGTGGACTACCCCTTTCGGAGGAGCGACTCCTGTCCCTCGAAGGACGGTTGGTTTCTAGCCTTCGGAAGCCTCCGGAAGTCTCCCACACAAATAGTGGATGGTCAGATTGCGTTCCGGAAAGGAATTGCATTTTCCTGCTATGGCGAGCTTCGGCGACGAGAGAGAACCAGAACCATGGGACCAGAGTGCACCAGGCAGCCCAGCTAGGACACCAGGCTTGAGTGTCACAAACATGTTCCAGCACATGATGCGAGCAATCGCTCGCAGACCAGACAGCCAAGTTGGATGAGCAGAAGGCGCAGATCTTGGCTCTGGAGGAGCGTTCTTGCTCTCCAGTGTCGCGTTTTCCATCTCCTCCTCCCTCTCCTTCCGTATCCCAGATACCAGATCCTCGTCACACGGACCCTCTCGCAGGGTCACAGCCGCAGCCAAGCTCCTTGCTTGAGTTGCAGATGCGTGCATTGGAGATTCGACAACGAGAAGACGATGCCATGCGACGCGTGGAACACGAGCGTTACCTCAGAGCTTTGGACGTCAGATTGACACCGGCGGCGCCCTCGAATCATTTTCCCAAGAAAATGAATTTCAGTAAGTATAATGGTAAACTCGATCCCACAACTCTTTATTCATGGTTACATCAATTTGAAGCTTGCTTTGCCGCAGTTAGGAAAACAGATACTGACAAAGTGATCTTAGCTAGTTGGTACTTGGAAAGTGAGGCCATTCCTTGGTGGACTCAGTGGGCTCATGCCCACACCAGAGCAGGTATGGCAGCTTATGGGTGGGACGAATTCGTCCGCGACCTTAAGCAGCGGTTTCTACCGCCCCACTACCTTGAGCGACTCGAAGACGAGTTCAGGGGAGCGCGTCAAAACGCGCAACCAGTCCTTCAGTTTGCCAATAAAATTTCGACCTTGTGTCTGCAATTAGGCTTATCTGATACGGACAAGAAAGGGCAGTTTTTGTATGGCCTAGACACGCAAATCCAATGGGAGGTGCGTATGTTTAGGCCAGCCACCTTTGAGGACGCACTCTCGCTTGCGCAGAGTGCAGAAATGAAACAATGGTGGCAAGCCCAAGACTTCCCAGCCGGCTTCTCCCAAGGTTAACACCTCGGGGAGCAAAAGCCAGAACCAGACGGGGTCTTCCCCAGGACAGAGCCCGGGAGCCTCTGGCTCCAAGAACTCGAACAATGCGTCTAAGCTTACTCCAAACCAGAAAGCGGAGGCAAGCAAGACAGGTGGCAAGTTGAGTGCTGAGGAGCTTTCTCGGTACAAGAAGGAGGGTAGATGTTTCTTTTGTCACACAAAAGGACATACTTCTCGGGATTGTCCGAAAAAGCCTCCAAAGGCCGCCGCCGCCTCCACAGCTTCCGTGGTGAGCACAGCTCCCACACAGACCCCAACGCGGCTACCCCTAGTTCTTCAACCCCTAGTGCTTCAGTTGGAGCAATTATTAGCCGGGAGCTCGAAGATAAGCAGAAGGGCGCCCATGACGAGGAGTATGAGCGCAACGAATTGCTCAAGTCCTTTGGCTACATAGGTGGCCAGAGAGTCGTTGTCTTGTTTGACAGCGGCAGCACGGAGGATGTGGTCATGGAACAGGCCGCTAGGCGTGCCCGTTTGGAGTTGACTCCGGTGGACAAACAAGTGGAGGGTTTTAGCACAAGTATGACAACGAGCGTCAAGTATGAAGCTCTAGGTGCTAAGTTAAAGATTCAGGGCATCGAGTTTGTGCGTGACTTTATGGTTGCCCCTCTTGTAGGAGCAGACATAATTTTGGGTATCCAGTGGTTTCACAAGTTTCTTCCTGATGTCAAGTGGGACAAGCACACGTTTCAAATCAATCGGAATGTGTCGAACACCCCAGTGACCATTAAGTGTGAGCCAGGCTTTCCGCTCATAAGCCACTTGCAGGCTAAGTGAGCAGTCAGAAAAGGCGCACAGTGTGCGATGATTTACATCCAGACAGCCCAGACGGTGGCCAGTGCTTCCGAGAAGTACTCGGTCCTCCATGAAAAGTTCCAAAAGATTTTTCTTCAGGACAGTCTCCCTCCCCAGCTCCCCCCGTCCAGACCGGAGGATCACAGGATTGACCTCCTCCCAGGCTCGGAACCCCCGAGCAAGTTTCCGTATCGCCTTTCTAAGGCAATGGAATCGGAGTTGGATCGCCAACTCCAAGAATTGTTGCAAGCTGGCTTCATCCGCCCCAGCGTGTCGCCATTTGCCCCAGCGTGTCGCCATTTGCAGCACCGATCTTGTTTGTCAAGAAGAGAGATGGGTCTTCTCGGTTGTGTGTCGATTATCGTGCACTCAACAAGCTGACTATCAAGAGCAAATTCCCGATTCCTCGAATTGACTATATTCTCGAGAGGCTGAATGGAGCTAAGGTGTTCTCCAAACTGGATTTAAAGAGTGGGTACCACCAGGTACGGATTGTAGAGGGGGACATCCCCAAAACAGCCTTCCGTACAGAACGGGCCCACTATGAATTTGTGGTCATGCCATTTGGTTTGACGAACGCCCCAGCTACATTTAACCGCATGATGATGCGTGTTTTCCGAGAGTTGATTGGAGAGTGTGTGTTCATATTTTTGGACGACATACTCATATTTTCAGCTACAGTTGAGCAGCATGACATTGATGTGGAGAAAGTCCTTAAGTTGCTGGAAAGCAACAAGCTCTACGTCAATGAAAAGAAGTCAGAATTTTATTTGTTCCAAGTACATTACTTGGGATATATAATTAGTGCTCACCGATGCGAGTAACATCGCAATTGGAGGTGTATTGCAACAGAATGGTCATCCGGTAGCTTACATGTCTCGTAAGTTATTGCCTGCCGAAAAGAACTACTCAATCTATGATCGTGAACTCCTAGCAGTTATACAGGCCTTGAAACATTGGAAACATTTCCTGTATGGCCGTGACTTCGAGGTTCGCACTGACCATCAGGCATTGCGCTGGATTCAGATGATGCCAAGTGCACAGTAGAGTGATCGACAACACCGCTGGAGTCCGATATTCCAGCAGTTTAGTGGTATGATTGAGTACCTTCCAGGAAAGGCCAATCCAGTGGCCGATGCTTTGAGCAAGAAGGGACAAGTATCTGCGATTCAGACCACTAGACTTGACCTTGTTGGTTCAGGACTAGAAGACATGAAGCACACGTACGCGGATTCCGAGGAATTCGGTACTCAGTGGGAACACGCATTGGATGCCATAGGACCATGCCATTTTCTGATACGCGATGGTTGGCTTTTCTACAAAGGCCGACTATGTGTCATGAAATCATTCCGGGCAGCTCTTCTCCATGATGCCCATGACGCCATTACAGGTGGTCATAGGGGCATGAATTCGACTCTGGAGAAATTAGAACGGCAATACTATTGGCCAAAGATGAGGCGTGATGTGTTTACATATGTCCAACGCTGTGACATTTGTCAAAAGGTGAAAGCTCCTCGTGGAAAGAAGATAGGGTTGTTACAGCCTTTGCCAATTCCTGAGGATCCTTTCCAGGACATTTCGATGAACTTTGTCACAAATCTGCCTCCCAGTCCGAGTAAGCGTAATACGCAATGTCTAACTATTGTTGATAGGTTCAGCAAATTTGTTATGCTTATTCCTTGCAGGACCAATGTGACCGCCGACGAGGATGTTGCCCAGCTATTCATTCGGCATTGGTACCCGATTGGTGGGATTCCTAGAACCATAGTGTCAGACCGAGATGCCAAGTTTACCAGTCATTTTTGGAGGGCATTGTTTAATAATTTTGATACTAAGTTGAATTTTTCCAGTGCATTCCACCCACATACAGATGACCAGACAGAGATCTACAACCAGTTGGCCTTTGATGTGCTGAAGTGTTATGTCCACGATCAGCAAGGTAAGTGGGAATCGTTTTTGCCTTTAGTTCAAGCTGTTTTGAATGACTCTTTTTCTTCAGCTATTGGCAGGACTCCATATGAGGCAGCGTTTGGAAGGCCTTTCCAGTCGTTGTTAACCAGGACTTCGTCTTCAGTACCGGAGGCGAACAGAGTGACGGAGTCTTACCAGGAGATCCTAGAGTCCGTTAAAGACATATTGGCTAAAGTGCAAGAGGCCTACACTCGACAGGCCAAGAAAGACCGAAGGGACATGAAGTTTTCGGAAGGGGATTGGGTGTATCTTCGGATTATGAAGCAAAGATTGAAGCAGGTGGGCAAGCGATGCCCAAAGTTGTCTTTCAGGAGCTTCGGACCATTTCCCATCCGGAAAAAGATAAATGAGGTGTCTATGCAGTTAAAGCTACCTCCGAGTTGGACTATGCACGATGTATTTCATGTCAATTGGTTAAAGCCATATGCAGGTCCACCCCCTTCAGAGGTCAAAGACGAAGCGGAACCAGACATTGTTGATGAAGCAGAAGTAATGGTTCCAGAACAAATCCTTCAGCACCGTTTCAAGCATGGCTCAGGTCGAAGACTACGACAGTTCCTCACGAAGTTTCAGGACCGAGGAACTCATGAAGCGGTATGGCTCGACAAAGAATTTTTCGAAGACCATCCGGCATTATTGACGGATTATTTGAAGGCTATGCAGCTTCCATCAAGTTAAGCAGAAGGGGATGTCACGTGCATCCCGCACTTGGAAGCCACGTAGACATTTCTGTACAGAAGGTGCAGGACCTTGGATGGTGAACTCGTCCCATGTGAGCCCAGTCCAGGACGAGTCAACCAGGGATCCATCTCAGATGTCCGAGGCCAGGTGTGCATTATCCTGCACAGGAGTCTAAGGTCAGGTATGCACTGTCCTGCACATGAATCAGTGCCAGTCCGCACTGTGAGTCTCCCTCTAGAATGATGTCAGTGGTCTGTGTATCTGGTATGGTACCCAATGCCATGAGGGCCAGGAGGGCCCAGGCTGAACCCACCAGCCATGGAGGGACTGTAGGACAACCCTAGGGCACAGACAAGGCTATTTTCAAGAGCATACAACCTTTAAATGGCTGTAGGGCATGTATGGGACAGCCCATACAGGCTGCCCAGCCTTGGGATTGTGGACAAAAGTGGTGTCCAGCCAATCAGAAGCAGGCGCATCACTTTCAGCCTGTTAGGAAAAAAAGGCAGTATTTTTTTAGATTTAATTCAGCATTTATTGCTGAATTTCCACCAGTCGTGGGACATAGCCTGTTTTTCAACTGGCCGACTGCTCCTGAGGAGGAGCATAAATAGTGGAGGCCATAATCCCATCATTCATCTCAGTTTTCACCAAGTGCTCAAGCCAATCAAGAGCCAGTCAAGCCAAGGAGATTGCCAAGCAAAGGGGTGGACTTCTGAAGGTCAAGGGCCGGATTTTCCAGCCAAGAAAAGGTCAAGTTTTCTGTATTTGTTTTCAGATTTACATCATTCTAATAAAGCAAATACACCATCCGTGGTGGGGGCCCTACAAAGGGTAATTGGGACCCAATACTGTGTCCTCTCCATCTCCCCCTTCTCTCTCTATTTTTTGCACATCTCCTTTCAGTTTGTGCGTTAATTCCGTCGCGAAAAGAGTGCTGATTTCTGAGTTTTATAGTACCGATCCTTCTCCGAAGCTTCCGCATATTACACCGGAGATCATCATAGAACTAGCTGAAGCATACCACCTCTGGAGCAAAAGGGGTTTGTTGGGTATTCAGAACTTCACGTATGTACCCGGGTTTATGTGCTCACGTGTACCCACTTGTGTCCATGTGTACGGGCCACGGCCCCCAAAGGTTTATGTGTTTGTATGTACGTGTGTGTGAAGCCTTATTCGTATATACACCTACTTAGGTGTGAACACCCCTTACAACTAGATAAGATAAGTGTATGCCACATGTCATGTGCTTAAATGTGAGTGTGATATGTGAGAGTCAAAAGATAAGGACAAAAGGCATGTACCTGGTGTAAGCTTTACAACATCTATCAATCTTTTCTTGAGTCGTGCAAATCCTCTCTCACTAAGAGCTTTTGTTTCTCTCTCTAGCTCTCTCTCTCTCCTCTCTCTCTCTCTCTCTCTCTCTCTCTCTCTCTCTCCTATGGACACCTTAGATCCCCCTTAGCATTGCCTCAGCTGCAGCTAACCCTAGACTAACAACACACTTACATGCAAGCCACTACTTTTTCTCTTTCTTTCACACTGTGGCGCAATGGTTATGCAACGTCTGCCTTTGTGCTGTCCAACTGCCTAGCTTATCTACCTGGTCTATCTGTGAGGGCAAAAGAGACCAAAGGACCGAATATATGAGAGATCAGAGCAAATCACACAGCATGCAATGGGAATGTATATATAAATGATGAAATCCAGTACAGGAGCTCTATGTGAGACTCCGAAGGAGCAGAGAGGGCTGCTGTCCCAAAAACGCAGAAAGCAGTGCCGTAGTAAGCTTGATGTAAACGCCAATATATGCCTTATGTAGGGCTGATGTAAGCGCTGAAGTACTCCTGATGTAGAAACGCTGAAGTCAGCCTGATGGTTTGCTGAAGACAAACGCAGAAGTGTAACTGATGGTGAAAAACGCTGAGATCAGTTCTGAAGTAGGCAATGACAAAAAACGCAGAATAGTCCCCTGATGTAGGCGATGGAGAAACTCAGTAGACAGTCCTGATGTAGGCGATGAGTCCAGCAGAGGAGGTGGCAGGTTGCACCAGTCATAGGCGACCTGCACCAGCAATCGAGGAGGCAGCTCACACCTATCGTAGGCGGCTTGATGGTGACTCAGAAGTTGGCGACCAGCAAAGGAGGTGCTCGCTTCAGTAAACTGAATGAAGATGCACTTCATATATATAGGAAGGGAGGGTGCTGGTCAGCCAATAGAGGCTGTCGGCCAGCAAAATAAAGGTAAAGTAAAAAGGACCAAAATAACCCTTTTTAGGTTGGGTAAAATACCCTTTTGGGTATATTTTCACACACCCCCTCTCATACCAAAAAGGCATCATGAGAGAAGAAGAGGGGAAAAAAAACTTTGGTTGTCGAAGATGAGGACCATGTGTTTTGAGACCGGAGTAAAGGCTTCTGAGTTTGGGAGGTATTGGAAAAATGCCACAATGCAAGAGGTTTTCACATGCATGAATGCCCATTTTTGGGTTTTCATTCACACATGCACCCCAAACACAAAAAATAGAATGCTATGCATATGGAATGCAAGATGGAAAAAAATGCAATGCAATGGGTTTCACATGAGCCGTGCCCTCATGGGGTTTTCACTGACTCATGTGCCTAATACAATGATGATAAAAACGTGAAAGGAGAGGAAGATCCCCCTCTCAATGTGCGGAGGATGATGGTGGTGGACCGATGCCGATCCGATCGCGAAGACGCTCGAGGATGGGGCAGTTGACGGACTTTGTAAGGATGTCTACATGGTTGTTCACCATAGGAATGTACTAGAGTCGGATGGTACCAAGCTCAACCTGTTCCCTGGTAAAATGAAAATGAACACCCAAATGCTTGGTACGGTTAGAAAAAATAGGATTGCCAGCAAGGGCAATTGCACTCTGACTGTCGACGAAGATGATAGACGTGGTGTCAATGGTGTCACGTGCATCCCGCACTTGGTTGCCACGTAGACATATCTGTACAAAAGGTGCAGGACCTGGGATGGTAAACTGGTCCCATGTGAGCCCAGTCCGGGACGAGTCAGCCAAGGTTCCATCCTGGTCGTCCGAGATCAGGTGTGCATTGTCCTGCACAAGAAAGTGCCAGTGTGCGCTGTTAGTCTCCCTCTGGAATGATGTCAGTGACTGTGTGTATCTGGTATGATACCGGATGCCAGAACACTATGTAGACAGTTAGGGTTTGCATTTAGGAAAAGGGGCCAGCACATAGGGCTACCCCAGGAACTCATGTGGGTATGGGGAAAGTACAAGACAGTCCCCATAAGGGCCACGAAGGCCCTGGTTGTACCCACCAGCCATGGGTAGGCCATGGGATGGCTATAGGACAATCCTAGGGGCATACAGTGGGTAGCCAACTTGTTATCCAACCATGGGATGGTTATGGGGCAAGTATGGGGCAGTCCATACAGGCTGCCCAGCCTCCATATGAGGCAGGCACACAGTACCCAGCCCTTAGATCCATGCGCTTCAGTGCCCAGCCATTGGATTTAGCCATGCGCAGATTTAATTAGCATTTAATGCTAATTAATGCTGTAATATTCAGTCGTGTACAGATTTTGGGACAGCCGACTGCTTATTAGCCAGCCGACTGCTGTCCTGGAGGAGTATAAATACCAAGGCCTCAGTTCAGTCCAGATATCTCATAATTTGCCAAGTGCTGAAGCTGAAGCAAGGGCCGGGACAGCCCATATCAAGCTAACGCAGAAGGGGTGAAGGATTGCAGGTCAAGGGCAGAGATTACTCTCAGCCAAGAAAGGTTTAGTCAGTCTTTTATTTTTAGTATTTCACATCATTCTAATAAAAGCAAATACACCATTCGTGGTGGGGGCCCTACAGAGGGTATTCGGGACCCAATACTGTGTCCTCTTCTCCCTCTCTCTCTCTCTCTATTTTTCTGCAAATTTATATTCAGTTTTGGGCGTTAATTTCGTCGCGACAAGTGTGCTGATTTCTGAGCATTGAAGTTACCGATCTTCCCCGAAGCTTCCGCATGTTACAGTGGTATGAGAGCCTACTTCAAGTGCAAAGATTCAGCAAAGAAACCAGAATTTTTTCTCGCTCGTGTGGTTGGTTTTCAGACGCCGATGGACTACCCCTTTCAGAGTGACTCCTGTCCCTCGAAGGACGGTTGGTTTTCAGCCTCCGGAAGTCTCCCACACATAGTGGATGGTCAGATTGCGCTCCGGAAAGGAAGTGCGTTTTCCTGCTATGGCAAGCTTCGACGACGAGAGAGACCAAGAACCTTGGGACCAGAGTGCACCGGGCAGCCCAGCTAGGGCCAGAGATGTTCCAGTAGATGATGCGAGCAATCGTAGACCAGACGACCAAGTTGGAAGAGCAGAAGGCGCAGATCCAGGCTCTGGAAGAGCGTACCCGTTCTCCAGAGTCGCGTTTTCCATCTCCTCCTCGCTCGACACGTGGAACATGAGCGTTATCTTAAAGCTTTGGACGCCAAATTGACACCAACGGCACCCTCAAATCATTTTCCCGAGAAACTGAACTTTAGTAAGGATAATGGTAAACTCGACCCCACAACTCTTTATTCATGGTTGCATCAGTTTGAAGCTTACTTTGCCGCAGTTGGAAAGACAGATACTGACAGAGTGATCTTAGCCAGTTGGTACTTGGAAGGTGAGGCCATTCCTTGGTGGACTCAATGGGCTCACGCCCACACCAGATTAGGTATGGCAGCTTATGTGTGGGACGAGTTTGTTCGCGCCCTTAAGCAACGGTTTCTACCGCCCCACTACCTTGAGCGACTCGAAGACGAGTTCAGGGAAGCGCGTCAGAACGCGCAACCAGTCCTTCAGTTTGCCAATAGAATTTTGACTTTATGTTTGCAATTAGGCTTATCTGATTCGAACAAGAAAGGGCAATTTTTGTATGGGCTTGACATGCAAATCCAGTGGGAGGTGCGTATGTTTAGGCCAACCACCTTTTAAGACGCACTCTCGCTTGCACAGAGTGCAGAAATGAAGCATAATGGTGGCAAGCCCAAGACTTCCCAACCGACTACTCCCAAGGCTACCACCTCGAGGGAAAAAGGCCGGAACCAAACAGAGTCTTCCCCAAGACAGAGCACGGGAACCCCTAGCTCCAAGAACTCGAACAATGCGTCCAAGCTTACTCCAGACCAGAAAGCGAAGGCAGGCAAGACAGGTGCTAAGGAGATTTCTCAATACAAGAAGGAGGGTAGGTGTTTCTTTTGTCATACAAAAGGACATACTTCTCGGGAGTGTCCTAAGAAGACTACCGCTCCAAAGACCGCCGCTGCAGCCTCCACAACTTCCGTGGTGAGCCCAACTCCCACAAACCCCAATGGCTGCCCCTAGTTCTTTAAATCCCAATGCTTCAGTTGGAGCAATTATTAGCCAGGAGCTCGAAGATAAGCAGAAGGGTACCCATGACCAGGAGTATGAGCGCAACGAATTGCTCAAGTCCTTTGGCTACATAGGTGGCCAGAGAGTCGTTGTCTTGTTTGACAGCGGCAGCACAGAGGACGTGGTCACGGAACAGGCCGCTCGGTGTGCCCGTTTCGTCCTGACTTCGGTGGACAAACAAGTTGAGGGTTTTAGCACAGGCATGACAACAAGCATCAAGTATGAAGCTGTAGGTGCTGAATTAGTTATTCAGGGCATAGAATTTGTGCGTGATTTTATGGTTGCCCCTCTTGTAGGAGCAAACATAATATTGGGCATTCAGTGGTTTCACAAGTTTCTTCCTGATGTCAAGTGAGACAAGCACACATTCCAGATTAATCAGAATGTGTCAAACAAACCAATGACCATTAAGTGTGAGCCAGGAATTCCGAACTTTCCGCTCATAAGCCACTTGCAGGCTAAGTGAGCAGTCAAGAAAGGCGCACATTGCGCGATGATATACATCCAGACAGCCGAGACGGTGGCCAGTGCTTCCAAGAAGTACGTGGCTCTCCATGAAAAGTTCCAAAAGATTTTTCTTCAGGACAATCTCCCTCCCCCTGTCCAGACCAGAGGACCACAAGATTGACCACCTCCCAGGCTTGGAACCCCCGAGCAAGTTTCCGTATCGCCTTTCGAAGGCAATGGAATCGGAGTTGGACCGCCAACTCCAAGAATTGTTGCAATTTGGCTTCATCCGCCCCGCATGTCACCATTTGCAGCACCGATCTTGTTTGTCAAGAAGAAAGATGGGTCTTCTCATTTGTGTGTCGATTATCATGCACTCAATAAGCTGACTATCAAGAGTAGATTCCTGATGCCTCGAATAGATTATATTCTCGAGAGGCTGAATGGAACGAAGGTGTTCTCGAAACTTGATTTAAAGAGTGGGTACCACCAAGTGAGGATTGTGGAGGATCCCCAAGACAGCCTTCCATACGAAACAGACCCACTATGAATTTATGGTCATGCCATTTGGCTAGGGTGTGAAGACAAGAAGACAACGGATTCGAATGACTCCACAAGCGTTGGAGGCATTCAAGAACCTCAAGGTGGCTTTATCAGAAGCCACCTTGTTTAGCACTTGCCTCATGGGACGAGCCATTTTAAGTGATCACCGATGCAAGTAACATCGCAATTGGCGGTGTGTTACAACAGAATGGTCATCCAGTAGCTTACATGTCTCATAAGTTATTGCCCGCAGAGAAAAATTACTCAGTCTACGATCGTGAACTCCTTGGAATTATACAGGCCTTAAAATATTGGAAACATTTTCTTTATGGCCACCGTGACTGAGGTTCGCACTGACCATCAGGCATTACGCTGGATTCAGACAATGCTGAGTGCACAGTGAAGTGACCGACAACACCGCTGGAGCCAGATATTCCAGCAATTCGATGGTATGAATATTGAGCACAGGGTAAAAAGCATGCTTCTCTGTGAGCTCTACAAAGAAAACGTACATAAAGCACAAAAGAAAATCACCCCTCAAATAGGCCTCCACAAGGCCCAAGGACACGAAGGAGCACACGGGGCTTTCACAAGCGCACCATCATTGGCTAGCTAGTATATACACACCCTCAAGAAACGTGCAGGGAACCGCCTCTGAAAAACACGCACAGAAAAAACGTGCGAAATGATGGCAATGTGGTCTAGGGCATTATTAAGATAGGGCTGCAAAAAAACGTGTTTCATACTATACGAAACGTTCGAAACGTTTCGTACGTTTCCACTAGGAAAGAAACGCATTTCTATGCAACACTGGTACCTTCCAAGAAAGGCCAATCTAGTGGTCGATGCTTTAAGCAGGAAGAGACAAGTGACTTCGTTTCAGACCACTAGACTCGACCTTGTTGGTACAAGACTAGATGACATGAAGCACACGTACGCAGATTCCGAGGAATTCAGTACACAGTGGGAACAGGCATTGGATGCCACAAGACCATGTCACTTTCTGATACGCAATGGTTGGCTTTTCTACAAAGGCCGACTGTGTGTCATGAAGTCGTTCAGGGCAGCTCTTCTCCATGATGCCCATGATGCCATTACTGGTGGTCATAGGGGCATGAATTCGACTCTGGAGAAATTGGAACGGCAATATTATTGGCCAAAGATGAAACGAGATGTGTTTACATATGTACAACGCTGTGATATTTGTCAGAAGGTGAAAACTCCTCGTGGAAAGAAGATAGGGTTATTACAGTCCTTGTCAATTCCTCAAGGACCTTTCCAAATATTTCAATGGACTTTGTTACAAATCTGCCTCCCAGTCCGAGTAAGCGTAATACTCAGTGCTTAACTATTGTTGATAGATTTAGCAAATTTGTTATGCTTATTCCTTGCAGGGCCAATGTGACCGCCGAGGATGTTGCCCAGTTGTTCATTCGACATTGGTACCCGATTGGCGGGATTCCTAGGATCATAGTGTCAGACCGAGATGCCAAGTTTACCACTCATTTTTGGAGGACATTGTTTGATAACTTTGGTACTAGATTGAATTTTTCCAGTGCATTTCACCCACAGACAGATAGCCAGACAGAGATATACACCCAATTGGCCTTTGATGTGCTGAAGTGTTATGTCAATGATCAGCAAGGTAAGTGGGAATCATATTTGCCTTTAGTTCAAGCTGTTTTGAATGATTCTTTTTCTTCAACTATTGGCAAGACTCCATATGAGGCAGCATTTGGAAGACCTTTCCAGTCGTTTTTGACCAGGACCTCGTCTTCAGTACCTGAAGCGAATAGAGTGACAAAGTCTTACCAGGAGATTTTAGAGAGTCAATAAAAGACAGGTTGGCTAAAGCACATGAGGCCTACACTCATAGGCCAATAAAGACCGAAGGGATATGAAGTTTTCGGAAGAGGATTGGGTTTATCTTCGGATTATGAAGCAAAGGTTGAAATAGGTGGGCAAGCGATACCCAAAGTTGTCTTTCAAGAGCTTCGGACCTTTTCCCATCCAGAAAAAGATTAATGAGGTTTCCATGCAGTTGAAGCTACCTTCGAGTTGGACTATGCACGATGTGTTTCACATCGGTTGGTTAAAGCCATATGCAGGTCCGATCCCTTCAGAAGTTAAAGACGAGGCAGAACCAGATATTGTTGATGAAGCAGACGTTATGGTTCCAAAACAGATCCTTTTGCACCGTTTCAAGCATGGCTCAAGCCGAAGACACAGACAGTTCCTCACAGAGTTTCAGGACCGAGGGACCCACGAAGCGGTATGGCTTGACAAAGAGTTTTTCGACGACTATCCAACGTTATTAACGAATTACTTGGAGGCTATGCAGCTTCCATCAAGTTAAGCAGAAGGGGATGTCACGTGCATCCTGCACTTGGATGCCATGTAGACATATCTGTACAGAAGGTGCAGGACCTGGGATGGTAAACTGGTCCTATGTGAGCCCAGTCCGAGACGAGTCGGCCAAGGTTCCATCCTGGTCGTCCGAGGTCAAGTGTGCATTGTCCTGCACAGGAAACAGTGCCAGTCCACGCTGAGTCTCCCTCTGGAATGATGTCAATCACTCTGTGTATCTGGTATGATACCGAATGCCAGAACACTGTGTAGACAGTTAGGGTTTGCATTTAGGAAAAGGGGCCAGCCCATAGGGCTACCCCAGGAACTCATGTGGGTATGGGGAAAGTACAAGACAATCCCCATAAGGGCCAAGAAGGCCCTGGCTGTACCCACCAGCCATGGGTAGACCATGGGATGGCTGTAGGACAGTCCCAGGGGCATACAGTGGGTAGCCGACTGGTTATCAGCCATGGGATGGTTATGGGGCAAGTATGGGACAGCCCATACAGGCTGCCCAGCCTCCATATGAGGCAGGCGCACAGTGCCCAGCCCTTAGATCCATGCGCTTTAGTGCCCAGCCATTGGATTTAGTCATGTGCAGATTTAATTAGCATTTAATGTTCAGTCCAGATATCTCATAATTTGCCAAGTGCTGAAGCTGAAGCAAGGGCCAGGACAGCCAGATCAAGCTAACGCAGAAGGGGTGAAGGATTGTAGGTCAAGGGCAGAGATTACTCTCAGCCAAGAAAGGTTCAGTCAGTCTTTTATTTTCAGTATTTCACATCATTCTAATAAAAGCAAATACACCATTCGTGGTGGGGGCCCTACAGAGGGTATTCAGGACCCAATACTATGTCCTCTTCTCCCTCTCTCTCTCTCGATTTTTCTGCACATTTATATTCAGTTTTGTGCGTTAATTTCGTCGCGACAAGTGTGCTGATTTCTGAGCATTGAAGTTACCGATCTTCCCCGAAGACAAATGGAGAACTTGCAATGGTATCTTGCTTTTTGCTAGACCAAGAGAAAGGGGCAGATCCGAGGAAGAACAAATAACCACCATGAGAATGTCGAGAATCGAAATCACCAACCCAATCAAGGTCCGTGTAACCACGCAGGGTGATCCCACGACTATAGTGAAGTCCATACAAATAGTTACCTGCTAGATAGCGAACAACCCTCATTGCTGAACTGCAATGTGGCCCCTTAGGAGCATTGAATACTGACTTAAAATGGATGTGCAATAGGAAATATCAGGACGAGAATTTGTGAGCCAGATAGGTTTCCCAACCAGTTGGCGGTAGGCTCGCTCTTCATGTGGAGGTGAGTTCACTTCCTTTGATAGTTTGACAGTGGAATCCAATGGAGTAGCCATAGGGATAGCACCATCACGAAAGTAGGAAGTATTGAGTTGGAGACAGTACTTCTGTTGAGACACAAAAATACCATCAGGATGTTGGACCACCTCCATGCCAAGGAAATATGAGAGAAGACTGAGATTAGTCATCTCAAAAGTTCGTCTGAGCTGTGCCATGATATCAGCCATTTTGGCTTGATGTGACCCAGAAATAATGAGGTCATCGACATACAGCACTAGGTAGCGAACATCCCCTGATCGATGTAAATATAGATATTGGGGTCACAGTGAGATGGTTAAAAACCTTTGCTGCGAAAAAATTTATTGATGCGATGATACCACGCTCGGGGGGCTTGCTTAAGCCCATACAGAGCATTATGCAAGCGAAAGACTTTGTCCTCAAACCCGGGGAGCGGGGAGCCCGAAGGTTGATCAACGTAGACCTCCTCTTCAAGAATGACATTTAAAAAGGCACTCTTAACATCCATCTAATAGACTGGCCATTTGTGGTGAGCAACCGAATTGAGGAAAAAACGGACTGTCATCATTCGAGCAATGGGTGCAAAGGTCTCGTCGAAATCAATGCCTTCTTTCTGCGAAAGCCTTGCACAACAAGCCGGGCTTTGTATTTGTCCAATGCTTTCGAGTTAAGTTCCATAGCCTGTTTCCAGGATGGAAGTTTGATAGCATCTTTCCACGATGTTGGCTCATCATGCGCCACATAGTCTGCGGAAAAGACAGAGGCGAATGAGGCACGAGGAGCGAGTCTAGTGGACCGACGAGGACCATCCAAAGGGGTATCATGGGAAAGCATGCCAGAATCACGCATGGTTTGTTGATACCAACGAGGTAAAGGGTACCTGGGTGGCTGTTGGGAGGAGGAAGCCTCCTCAAGAGGCGAAGACTAATGGGGTTCGTGTGGCACAGTCTAAGATTCTTGTTCAGTTGGTATGGGCAGCAGAAGGCAAAGTAAATCTCGCTCATCGAAGACAGCGTCTCGACGAACGAAGACCTTGTTTGATCTTGGATCAAAAACTTTGTAAGCTTTTGATTCAGAAGAGTAGCCCACAAAAATGAGCAACTCACTCCTTGGCTCAAGCTTGCCCCTCGTGTCATTCGGAGCATGGTCACCATGAAACTTGTTTCGATGGCTTTGAAACTCGTTTCACGTTTCAGTGTTGAAACGTTTCATGTGCACATTGAAACCATATCGTTTCATGTGGGGAAAAAGGTTGTGATTTTGTGCGCTTTTTGGCTTTTATAATTCTCTCTCTTTCCTTCTTTCATCCTATTTGTTCTTTTCTTCTCTTTTATATGTCTTCTTTGTTTACTGATGATAAATATGCTAATATCATCTTATAACTATTGGCCAGTACCTTCACATTTTATGTATATGATCGTTTCGGTCCAACGTTTCATTGTCCACCTACCTAGTGTTGAAACATTTTGTTCCAAAATAAATCGTTTCAGCATCGTTTCATTTCGATAGTGAAACGTGTCGCGGTGACCTTGATTCGGAGTGTGAGTGTATGCACAACACCCAAAGACAGAAATGGAAAACGGCTGGCTTTTCGCCAAAAAAATGCCTCAAATGGAGTTCTATGGGGAACATGACCGTGAGGCAACGGTTCAGAAGGTACACCGCAGTGTTGACCGATTCTGACCGAAGGCGTTCAGACAACTCAGCTGTAAAAAGTATGGAGCATGCCATATCCATCACAGTTCAGTTCTTACACTCGACCACTCCATTTTGTGAGGGAGAGTTGGTGGAGGTGAGTTGGCGTTGAATGCCCTGGTCTTGTAAGAACTTAGTAAATTGGCGGGAGATAAATCCACCATCATTGTCACTACAAGCAATCCCAATTGAGACGCCCATTTGATTAGTGACTAACCGAACCCATGTGGAAAAGCATTGGAAAGCGTCGGATTTATGCTTTAGGAAATATAACCACATGTACCTTGAATAATCATTAACAATCAGCATGTAGTAGAGAGATCCATTCAAGGAAGGGATTGGGAATTGGCCACTCAAGTCGAAATGAATCAACGTGAGGATTCCCGAAGCACGATGAGTAGCATATTGTGAGAATGGGAAGCGATGCTGCTTACCCATTTGACAGGGCTGGCAGACATCCTTTGTTAGTTTGAGGCTGGGTATGCCTGCAACTAATTGGTCTCGAGATAACTCGTAGAGTGTGTCATAGGGTAGATGCCCATAACGAAAGTGCCATAGCCGTTCAATGTCGGATGGAGCTCGGGTCACATAGGCACGAACCCGATGAAACTCTAAACCATCACAAGAAGGCTCAATTAAAAAAGTAGACATCCAGTACAAACCATCCTTCTGAGCTTGACCTCTGGCAACAACAAGACCAGTAGTCTCATCAATTACCTCGACAACTCGTTTGTTGAAGTAAACTCCACGATCGAGTTGGGTCAGCTGAGATACAGAAAGTAAGTTGAGACCTAAATTAGGGACAAGATAAACATTGTCCAAGGTAGCTTGGTTGGGGCCAATGTTAGTGTCAAATAATTCGGTGCCAACAAATTTAATGGGCATCATTGTGTTGTTGCCACATCGAACTTCTCCCTTAGCGGGACGCTAAGAGATGAAAATGTCGGCATTGCGTGCCATATGGTGAGTAGCTCCACTGTCAACTACCCAAGTGATCGGATGGCCACAGGGAAGAGTTGGATGGGCCTCAATGATGGACACATAAGGATTGTCAGGTAACTGACAGATCTGAATGAAGGCAGAGGCTTTCCCCCGCGGATGGCCTCGTCTAGGCCTTTGTTTCTTCTTCCTTTTGGAGGAGTGGCGAGAGTCAACCTTAAATGTGACCTGAGCAATATTGGCTGAGGGGCCAGGATGAGGTGTAAGGGAAGACCGATCAGACATTGTGGTGAAAGAAACTGACTGGGAGGGTGGGGCTTGAGCAACCTGACCAGTGGATCGCCACTGAGAGGATCGCGGACCAAGTTGAACCATTGCCTTGTTGCTGGGTCCTTGGCGGGGAGCTCTACAAAGTAGGTGCTGGAATATTACCCCCTCTTGATCTCCAATTTGGGGCATTTCTACCACCTTGGTTGTTTTGGTGGGTGGAGGTAGTGGTGTTGGAGGTGTTGCCTCTATTTTCCTTCGCTTTAAAAACACACTCATCATCAAAATGTCCAGGCATTTGGCAATAAGTGCAAAATCTATTCTTTTTGGGAATATTTTGCCATTGGGGAATGGGTGTTGAGGCAAGGTTTTTGGAATCAGTATTGTTGCCGGGAGGTTTGCCTTGATTACTTGAGTTGCTGTTTCCCTTCCCTTGTCCTTTTTTATTAGAGGTGGTATTGGACACAAGGGTCCCCTCTTGAGTGGAGGAGGAAGAGGATGACTTCTTGGGATGAAATTGTTCATGCAACCAAGCGAAGCGCAAAAGTTGACACTCACACTCATATAGGTTAGGCATAGGTTCTAAACTAATGGTCTGTGTGACGAAAGTAAAGAAACTAGGCGGCAACTCATTTAGTAAAGTGATAACCTGGTCTTCCTGTGACTTGGCAGAACCAGTGGTGGCATACTCGGCGTTAAGGCGCCAATGTTCAACAACTTTGACGATCAGGTCATCCCCTTCTTTGATAGAGAAAATTTGAATTTGATGCTCGAGATCAATGCGACGCGTGCGATCACGTGCGGCATCTCTCTCTCCAAGGTGTGCCCATCTGTCAGAGACATAGGGGAACCGCTGGAGTTGAGAATGAAACTCCGGCACAAGGCCTTGCATGAGCTCCACTATAGCAGTGCCATTTCTAGCTTCCCAATGGCTGATGACTTCAGGAGGTGCTAGGGAAGGGTGGGGTTTTGGTTCAAATCCCTTCACTAGGTTCCATGAACCTTGGGAAGTAAAAACCTGTTCCATAAGATTAGCCCAGGTGGTATAATTAGACCCGTTAAAACGAGTCTTTTCTGTGAAAGCATTTCTGGACATAGAAACATGAAAGGAAGATGGTGGGGGAGTCCAGGATGGCTAGTGCCCAAATCCGAAGTGTAAGGTTTGAGGAGGATAACCAAAAAATCCAACAAGACTAGGCATAGGTGTAGGACCTGTCGAGGGTACTCCATAAGATAGAATATAAGTTTGGGCACTCAGCATAGGTGGAATACCTGGTTGAGGCACGAATCCTTGAGAGGGCACATAATTAGGAACAATATTGGTATCAGGGATGGGTTGGTAAACCACCTGATAACCCGGAATGTTGGGTGGCACCACACAGAGGGCATAGTGCTGAGAGATACCTGGGATGGGTAGAACCCATACGCAGGACCCAAAGGAGGTGCAGGCAGTGATGACTACACGCCAACACTAGTAGGAAAAGCCATGGGTTAGGTGGGAGGGTTTTGTGCTTGAAGTTGAGCAGTATTCCATAAAACATTAAGAGCAAGAAGAGAAAGTGAACCAAAGGAGAAAACAGTGTTACCTCCTTGAACACCAGAAGTCTGAGAGTGAATTGTACTCCTAGACCCTCCTCTGTTTGGGTTCACAAAATGCCAGGGATCGAGGGTAGTTGATGGTACCGTTTGTTGAACCTGTGCTACAGAAGAAGATACCCAGGTAGAGTTAGGAACATACGTACTAAAAGGCACATACAAACCTGACACGGTCACCAGCAAGGTTGATGATGATGGATCTCTGAACAACCGAGGAGGTACGTGTCCTTAAAGTCCCCAATTTGTCGGCTAGAATGAGAAGTAGGGCTCTCTAGATGAGGCTGAATACCTGGGTCCAATACAGGCACACTGGCTATGGGCATGTATCCCTCCTCTGGGAAGTAACGGCTAATGAGCTCAGAGAAGAAAAACCATATGCCAAGGGTGTAGAGGGTGAGTAGGTAAAAATAGGCTGGTCATCTCCCAATGAAAGACCTCGAACAGGGCTCTTCAGTGAATGAGTCGTCCCATCCTCCGTGTGATCTAAATCTGAATAAGGAGAATCAAAATCTGGTAAAAAAGGCTGATCCTCCGAAATCGTGGGTAGACGGTCCATGCCGTGTGCTCTCAAGGTCTTCAATCCTTTTTCTCACGATAGCTCTGATACCATGTGAGGGCAAAAGAGACCAAAGGACCGAATATATGAGAGATCAGAGCAAATCACATAGCATGCAATGGGGATGTATATATAAATGATGAAATCCAGTACAGGAGCTCTATGTGAGACTCCGAAGGAGCAGAGACTGCCAGAGAGGGCTGCTGTCCCAAAAACGCAGATAACAGTGCTGTAGTAAGCCTGATGTAAATGCCGATATATGCCTGATGTAGGGTTGATGTAAGCGTTGAAGTACTCCTGATGTAGAAACGCTGAAGTCAGCCTGATGGGTTTGCTGAAGACAAACGCAGAAGTGTAACTGATGGTGAAAAACACTGAGTTCAGTCCTGAAGTACGCGACGACAAAAAACACAGAACAGTCCCCTGATGTAGGCGATGGAGAAACTCAGTAGACAGCCCTGATGTAAGCGATGAGTCCAGCAGAGGAGGTGGCAGGTTGCACCAGTCGTAGGCAACCTGCACCTGCAGCAGAGGAGGCAGCTCACACCTGTCGTAGGTGGCCTGATGGTGACTCAGAAGTAGAAGAGGAGGTGCTCGCTTCACTAAACTGAATGAAGTTGCGCTTCATATATATAGGAAGGGAGGGTGCTGGTCGGCCAGTAGCGGCTGTCGGCCAGCAAATAAAGGTAAAGTAAAAAGGACCAAAATAACCCTTTTTGGGTTATACCCAAAACACTATCAGCCTTTGAGCATTTAAAATAATTATGGGCATGAATGATTGAATTCTAAAAGGGTCTCACTGAAAAACGGACTACCTTTGTGGCTAAAGCGCCATTAAAGAAGATGATCCAAATGATATAGAACCTCTATTGGACGTTTCTCCTGTTCCGCACAAGCATGGGAAGCATGAGAGTGGGAGGCCCTTCATTTAACCACTTTCAGATTCATTTGGTGAATCACAACTGCTAAGCCACCCTGCTCTATCTGGGTCCAGCTGATCACTTAGTTCCTCGATGATCTGGAATCATCTCTTCCTCTTGGATGTCTACTTGACCAAAACCTCATCAAATACATTAAGGTGCTGCTTTTGGATCTTCGCATAAAATGAACCCCTTCTTTAAAGTTGACATCATCAGCTCCATGTACCTGTTTTTGCCCTCCCCGACGGCAGGAGGCATCAGAGAGAGGGCACAGTTCCTTTAGAAAGAAATTTCTATTGACATCTACAAAAGACCAAAGGATCTATGAGACCAAAAGTGTTAAAATGTTTCCATGAAGTGACAGAAGCATGGAAAAAAACATGCTAGAGCAAAACAACAGCCCTGGAAGTGCTAGTGGTACAATGCTACAATGATACAGTGTGAGGGGATCAAAGTGGGTCCTTGAAGTGAATAGAGGCTCTCCACATCCACTCACTGTGGAGGGGCACTCCTGTATCTCTGGAGGATCTCTCTCTCTCTCTCTCTCTCTCTCTCTCTCTCTCTCTCTCAATATGTAGGTCCTGGCAAAACTTGCAGGGCAGGCTTATTATAGTGAATTTTTTGCTTGTTGCTCAGCCTTTCAAATTTCTTCCTAGGACTCTTCAACATTTGCTCAATATCCAAGATCACATCATCTGTTATGAAGTGGCAAATAAAAGACTTTGCAACTCAAGTAGTCAAATTGACCAGGACAACCATAAACTATCCCATACTTTAAACGTTCATTTGCAATTTACTGTTGCTTGAATGTGGCAGTATTCTCTAAATTTGCCCCTTGCTGTTGCAAATTCACAATTTCTTCCCCGTGTTTGTATCCCCAACTGCTCCATCTCCCTTCATTAGCTTGGTTCTCCTTCAGCCCTCCACCATGGGTTTAGCTCTGACACGCACCATGTCAAGGTGTGTTTTCTGAGGCTAAAAGGAAACTGAAAAACACATTGGAGCTGAATTGTGAATTGCTCCATAGTCTACTCACACATCAAATAGCTTCTGAATCCCTCTTGAAGAAACTCGCCAAGTTTGTGTGGTCAATCATGAATCTTCTAGTTCTGCATTTATGTGGGTGCCTGTGCCTGCGTGCACGTGCGTGCGTGTGTTGGGGCAAGGGCGGGCGAGAGAGAGAGAGAGAGAGAGAGAGAGAGAGAGAGGGGGGTTTATTAACATCTGCAAAAGACTAAAGAGGCCTATGAGACCAACCTCTGGCTGCATCGTGCCAGAAACCCCACGTAGAGGGACTGGAGGTGTCTAATACACCCCCATACACTAAAATGTGAATGAAACAAATGGAAATTAATACATAGATCTGTATTCAAGGCAGGGCAGTGCCTAAAGCCCATAGGGGCTTTGATGCTTATGAAACAGGTCTGAAATCTGCAGCTGTCGTCCACTAATCTGCTCCATGAATCTCACTCATGGGCAATGTGCCAAAGTTTGTTGTGAAATAGTCTAACGATGGGAGGCAAGTGGTCTCAGTGCAGGATCTGATGTAAGAGACTGGAGCTGTGAATGAGCCTGGCTAGGGTCCGATGATATCTCTCGAGTATGGCTCACATCTGTCTTCGTCGTCCTCTGGCGGCTCGGTAAGCCTGAGAGCGGCCCTGAGAGTCTTTCTGCAGATGTGGGCTTTGTCATAGTTGCAGGCCCTCTATAGCTAAGCCTTATAGAGGTTTGGGATTTGGCTTAGCTATCAATTCTTTGAATTTTATCTATATTTCTCTAAAGAAGCATGAGAAGAAGAGAAAGCTCAAATGAGACTGTTAGGAGGATAAAGCCTACGGGTATGGCTTAATTCCTGCCAATCTTCATGAGAAAAGATTCATCAAAAATTTCAAATGCTTCAAAACTCTGCATGGCTAATCAACACAAACCCCTACATAGCTAATCAAAACAAACACTAAACTGCATGCAAACACTTACACTTTCAATGGACCATAGCCATATGCTACATTTGCCTCGAGACTGTATCTGAAAAGTAACAGCTAAGTTGAACTGGAAATGATAATAGGTTGAGGAGCTAGTCTTAAGCCATTAATCACAAGATTGGCAGGATAAAACCTCCTATAGCAAAACAGTCAAACAACATTGATCTCAAAGATCTGTGTACTAAGATCAAAAAATGGTCTCCTCTTCCTGAAGATGCCTTTTCATATGAATCAGTAGGAAAACCCACACTCAGAACACCACACTTGGAGTCTATACAATCTACTAGAGCTCTGCAGTTGTGTAGGGTGTGGGAGAAAGGCACTTACCGCGAACTGTTGAAGCAATGGGCAGATCAAGCCAATGTGCCAATAGGAGCCAGATTTCGGAAGTGGGTTGAGTACACAGAGGCAGGACTGGCTACCAAAAGGAGAGGCTTTGGTGAGAAAAGGCACTGTGCGCGCGCGCGCGTGTTTGTTTGTTTGTGGGAGCAAATGCCAAAAGAAGTTGTGGGCAGGTTGGTGGGTGGACATCAGTGATACCCACTACAGTAAAAGAAAGACAGAGAGTCACGAACCTTTCCAATTATTTTTGTTGTTGTTTTACAAAAATCTTTTGATCTCGTGGGCTTGTCCCAAATTCTCCCATTATCTGAAATCCAAATCTACTCTTTGGGGAAACACTCATTAGAGCATCAATTGGGCAGGCAGGTTGGATGTCACATCAAGAAGTGATCATGTGAATCTAGAGAGAGAGGGAGTGGAAGACTCTTTTTTTGGCTCTAGCTTGAGAGAGAGAGAGAGAGAGAGAGAGTGAGTGTGAGAGAAGGGGGGGAGGCTCTAGTTTTGGCTCTATCTTGAGAGAGAGAGAGAGAGAGAGAGAGAGAGAGAGAGAGAGACTTAATGTCGATTTTATTGATCTAAAGAGACCAATCAACAAACCCAGTTGGGTTCATGTCATCCAACATAGAGAGAGGGAGAGGAGATTTTGTCTACTTACATAGGTTTACGTTATCCCAATCTAGTGACCTATATCCCCAATAGAAGTAGACAAAATGAAAACAAGTAGCTATGATTATGATTAGTGACAAAGTTGGATATCCCTAGATAGTTCATGGACCCACTCGGTGTTCTTCACTTTAATGTTGTATTTTCGTTGATTATGATTAGTGACAAAGTTGGATATCCCTAGATAGTTCATGGACCCACTCGGTGTTCTTCACTTTAATGTTGTATTTTCGTTGAATAATAGGACGAGATGAAGAAATGAAACTTAAGTAAAGTAGAAAGAACAATATCCACAATGCTTTTGTGACATTTCATGACTTTGATGAAATGACTTAGGAGGTTTGTGGTGGGTGCTAGTGCACATCTCCCTATTAGCCATCCTACAATGGTATGCATGCATGCCCATGCACATTCACACACACGCGTGCGCGCGCTCTTTTTCAATTTCATAACCAAATCTAGCACACCACATGTGATCCATATGATGGCACCAAAGTGCAAGGAACTGGGCTTGAACCCATGATCATTTGTTCTAGCTAGTGTGTAAACACCTATGCTAGCATGAGAGAGAGAGAGAGAGAGAGAGAGAGAGAGAGAGAGAGAGGTCCTTAATTAGGTCAAATGGACACTCATATCAAGGCATTGCAAGGCATCAAAATGAGGGTGGTGCATCACTCCTCTATTTTTGTATAGCTCTACACCCACCATTCTAAAGGCCTCTCTACATTTGTTAAAAAGTAAAAGCATTGTTTATGTTTTTGTCTCTTAATGCAGGGCGATGGATGACTTGTCTATTTTTGTACACTTCTCCACACAAGGCTAAGTCACTATCTACTCTCGGGGGGTCACTCATAAATATGTAAGCGTAGCACGTGGGTTCATATAGAAGGGGTTTTTAAAATCCCTTTTTTACACATTTTTTACATATAGAAGGGTACCATTTAAAGGGGGTATTTATAGATTGAATAGAAAAAGGGTATTTTTTATTCATGAAAATTTTACAGATAAGAGGTCTTTAAATTAGGCCTTGAACGCACATGATATAGAGAGTTTATATATAGTGAACCCCCCGAGCTATCTACATTTGTTAAGAAAGTCTAAATTTAATTTATGCATCTCTCTACCTCTAGTGTATGCACTTGTAGCATGCAATCAATTTTCCCTGGAGCGACTTGATTGTGGCTCTTCCATAGCTCGTCCTATTATTCAAATTCAACTAGCATGGTTCTAAGCCCTAGAAGCACCAATGGATGAGAATTACTACGCCTAATCTTGCATGTCTAAATGGCTTCTTGTTGAAATCAAACATCTTGGTATGAGGCACATTTCTAACACATCTAGGACTAATCTCTATTTGTGTAAACAATAATAGTAGAAGATGTACAATTTCTATAGAATTTTTCCAAAGAACTTTTGAACCTCCCTTGATCCTATTACCATTGGAGAGATAGGACTCGCAAGCCCTTTAGTCAATTTATAAAAAATAGCACCTTGTTCTCTCACATGTTTCTTCATAAATCTTTTTTCTTTTTGAGTCTTGCAATTCTACTTTGGTCTTTTGATGTGAGATAAGATCAAATATGTTTGGAACCTTTTTCTTTCCCTTGTCCAAGGGTCCTATCACTTGAAATTTCAACGGGAATGATTCTTTAATAATGCTTTTCTTGTTGGTGTTCTTTAACACTTCCATTTGTATATAGTATTATCTTCTTGTCATACATATTCTCCTTCTATTTACCTATATTTTCTACCTTAGGTTATTATTGAAAGGCCTTATCTAGGATGAAATTATCATGCTACAACAATACTATCTCATAGTAAAGGACTCTTATAATAAATAAAAACAAGGTTGGTGTTTTAGTAGGTTTTCAATAACATTGGTCATGTTTTTTGAAGAGAGGAGTCTCATTGTTCAATCTTATCATGAAGGGCTGCACTTGGAATGTTAAGGGACTCGAGACAAAGCAAAAGGCCCGTGCCTTTTAGATGCATGTGAGAAAGAATGAGTTGGATGTTTGAATGTTATAAGAACATAATTTTTTTACCAACAAGAAGGCTAAGGTAAATACTTCAAGAAACTTCAGATATATGTTTCACTAGTGTTATGTGGTTAACAAGGCATCGAAAACTAACCATGATTGCTAATCATCCAGCTTAAAAAATGTTTCACTAGTGTTATGTGGTTAACAAAGCATCGAAACTAACCATGATTGCTAATCATCCAGCTTGAAGGATGTCGATTGTGATTAGCCTATAAAATGGATAGTTTTGGTTGGAAAATATATAATATGGGGGTTTGATATCAAAGCTAAGAGGAGAAATTCAAGACTAGCTAGGGCAATTGGATAATCACAAGTCTTAGATTTTAGTAGGAGGTTTGAACATGCTTGAAAGCATTGGGACAAAATGGGGGATAGTAATGTTATGGTTAGCTCTTAAAGGAAGAAAGGGTGACACTTGGCTCTACATAAGAGGTTGGTTTATGGTTGGAACATAGGCGATTGGTCCTTCTCTTTGAGACGCACATACGTAAGTCTCTAGTACACAATGATTTCTTCCACATTAAATAGGTTGTATATTTGAGAAGATGTATATTTCTGAAGTCGTCGTCCCACAATGTTAAGGTCTAGTACACAATTTCTTCCATATTGAAAAGGTTGTACATTTGAGAAGATGTTGTATATTTGAGAAGTCGTTGTCCCATAGTGGTAAGGTCTAGGTGAATTATTACACCTACACCATCTCTGATCACTTTTCCCTAATTTGGACTAGGAAGCTCCATGTTTGGTGGGGAGAGGGTGAAGCTTCTTTTCCCAAGAACATGTTTCTCAAAGATAGCGTTGGGCAAGGAAATGTTGGCTGGTGATGATGTATGGGCAAAAATTATGGCCAAGAAGTCCTAGAGAGGTTGGGAAGATCAAGGACAATGATAAGAGGCTGGACTAATAGAGGTTGCATGAGGAATGGGATCATCTGTTGCTACTAAGGCAAAGAAAACATTTGACACCACAGAATTACAAAGAAAACATTTGACACCACAGAATTACAAAGATTTGTGGAGTGCAAATCCAAGTGAAACAAGATTGAGACCTAGGGGGTAGAAGTTGGAAAGTTGCATAAGGTTCTGGACTCCTCTAAATCATTGGTGACTTGGTTAACACAATATTCATCTCAAGGAAGATGAGTATTAGGATATATTTCATGCTAAGAACTAGTTTTTAGACAACATCACTACAAGGGTCGTGAACAAGATCAATAATTGAAAGTAATATAAAGAAGGATGAATGTTTTTGAAGCCGTGAAATAGATTAGGAAGGACACAAGTTGGAAGGTTGCATAAGGTTGTGGACTCCTCTAGATCATTGGTGACTTGGTTAACACAATATTCATCTCAAGGAGGATGAGTATTGGGATAGATTTCATGCTGAGAACTAGTTTTTAGACAACATCACTCCAAGGGTTGTAAAAAGGATCAATAGTTGAAAGTCATATAAAGAAGGATAAATGTTTTTGAAGCCGTGAAATAGATTAGGAAGGACACAAGTCTCTAGAAGGATGAATGGAACTTGTAGGAAGGACAAGTCCTTAGGATAGGACTTGTAGAGGAAGGACAAGTCCTCAAGATAGGACGGTTAAATGGGCCCCATGTATGTGATGAGCATTTGGGCAAGATTTAGCCTTGTGCATGATGGGTTGGTGATTGGATATGTTCTTCTCAAGAGATCAGTTAGACAAGAATTCAATTTGGCCCCTTTACTCTTCTTTAGCTTGGCACAAGGTTTATAACCTTAAAGAGAAGGGAGGATCAGAGATAGTAGATTTGTAGACTTAAAGAGAAGGGAGGGATACTAGATTTGAAGACATGTGCCATAGCTAGACTATCCAAGCTTTTAGTTGCTTTCTTTCACAAAAGCATCCCTAGACACTAATGCTTAAGGAATTCACTTTATTCATGACTGTGAGCTGTGATCGGCAATGGCACGGGTTGCCTCAAATTGATAGGGTATTTCGCATCCTCTTCTAGTTACCAAGAGGATGCCTTTTGCATATTTTTTGATTAGAGAGTGGAAAGAGACTTTGGCAACCCCTTTATAGAATCCACCCCTTCCTTCATTGAATCTCAAGGCAAGTAGGAGACTACTTTAAATTGAGGGGCTTAATGACACCAGGTTATCGACATTTTTGCTTTTTTCTTAAAATATGAATGTCGCTCAGCATGACGATGGTGTTAGCGATGATAGACACTACTTTAAATTGAGGGGCTCAACGACACTGGGTTATTGACGTTTTTTTAAAATATGAATGTCGCTTAGTGATGGTGTTAGCAAATGATAGATTTTTTATTTATAAAAAATGCATCACTCAACACAACGATGTTAGTGACATTGAACACGATCCAAGCACACAAGAAAGATTAATTCACACTGATGTCTCTATAAAATTTGACGATGGTGTTAGCGTGATAGACACTACTTTAAATTGAGGGGCTCAACGACACTAGGTTATTGACGTTTTTTTAAAATACGAATGTCGCTTAGTGATGGTGTTAGTAAACGATAGATTTTTTATTTATAAAAAATGCATCACTCAACACAACGGTGTTAGTGACATTGAACACTTGATCCAAGCACACAAGAAAGATTAATTCACACTGATGTCTCTATAAAATCATTATTTTGGACATTTCATTTCCCACCTTCCCTTCATCGCCTCCACTCCTGCAAACAAGCACATGCAAAGGAAGATGACCCAAGAACAAATAATGTACGAAAACTACTCCCCGTCAATGTTGCATCCTAGTAAGAGATCCTATTTTTTCATTTAAATTATTTTTTAAAATTCTTCTTACCTATCTTTTAACTCAAGCTTACACCAAGTACATACTTTTGTAGGCTGTAAGGCTTATCTTTTGACGCAAGGGAATCACACACACATACTAGACAACTGACACATTGCACACTTATCATATCCACACCTAAGTTTAGACACACTAATACACTTAGACCTTTTAGGGGTTGTTCACACACAGACATAAGTGGCTACACAAACAAGGGTACATGTACACGATGTACACACGCAGAGACTTTGAAATACCCAAAAAAAAACCCCTTCGAAGCCAAGGTGGTGTTATAAGGATTCGCCTTTATATCTATGGCGATTCGGCTCCACAAGTGACTCAAAAGATCACAGTGGTAACACCTTGACTCTCATGCTAGGCATGATAAGGGCTTAACCACACATGATATATGCCAGCCATCCTAAACTTACCCCCCCTCTGACTCAAGAAGAACTAGAATAGTGGACCCAACACATAAAAATTGACACATATTGAACATTTATTACGGATCTTTTTGGGCGATGACTCGGGCAAAGGACCCATGACACTCACACATAAACATAAGGAATGGAAGTTTATAAACTTTTAAGGCTAGTGAAGTGTCAATGAAGATACAGTTCATGATGGTGTCACTAAGCAATTGCTTTGGCCGTTCATTTTAAGGCATGGGGGCCAAGGCAGAGGGCTCGAAATGTCTTCAATGTATTCAATTAGAAAAACTCGAAATTACTAAATTTGTAGAGGCTTCAATTAGGCAATTTTTACCCTAGTTTCGAAGAAAACCACCAAAATTCTATTGTTGTAGGGGCTTCAATTTTTGGCTAATTGCTATTTTTTTTAAAGATATTGGAGCTTTAATTAGAGAACTCCTATCAAAAACCGGCCTGTAGTGTATTTTTAACAGCCTAAAAATTAAATCTGTTGGCAAGAATTTAATTTCATTCGATATTTTTTTTAACATATTTACGAGCTACTAGCAAGATTTTTATTAACGAAAAGTAGGTAGGCTTCAACCTTGTCTTTTTTTTAAAAAAGACGAGTTGATAGCGAGATTTTTATTAATGAAAAATGGGTAGGCTTCTCCAACCTTGTCCTTAGAAAAAAGTGTTTTCGTGAGCACTGATTCCCATGTATAAAAATGACCAAATTTGATATTGATGTGAATGTGTAGCTGAATAAATAAATTGAATGCTGATGTGAATATGTAGCTAATGTGTCAGATGCCGACGATGATTAGTGGAGGAGTACGTGGACCGTTGCTACAGGTCCCAGGTGGATGGCATACAGATCTGTTGCGCAACTTCACGTGGAGGTCTAAGTCCTGACGGAATCACTGACAGAAAGGTGGCCTGACGGATGACGGAATGATGGACGCAACTGCAACCTTGGCCAAGATACCTTACGGAGCTTAAGCCTTGTGGATTATGGACCAACATGGCACATGGGCAAGCACCAAGCAGCCTCATTCACGGTAACAAATGCTGGCAGTAGATCTCCATGACCACAACAAACTAGCGAGATGAAACTAGCAGGGCTTTACCGGACGGCCGCTGCAGTGGTAGTGACAACGAATAACGGCCAACACGAACGAGAACGACGGAGATTGTCAGATGGTGACGCCGATCGTCAACGGAGCAAGTGCCAGTTTGAACGACGGACATGACGGACGTTGGGACGGAGCAAACGTAAGACGTTGTTATTTGATGAAACGACGTCGACTGGCTTTGCAGACGAGCATCTAATCACCAAATTCCGCCCTTGATCACCTTGGACGACAACATATGGAAGCTCCTGCCTGGCAACCATTGAACTGAGCTGTTGACCTGGTGCAGAGTGCAGCTAGCGACTGGTGACTTCTCCTTGTCGGCTTTCTTCTCACCTCAGGAACATAATTGACTTACTCTGATACACAATCGAAGGAAGTTAGGGTTAGCCCATGCCACCGCACGATGAGGAGTGAGAGACTCTGAAACTATGTTCAGGATGAAAGATCTCCATGGTGGGTGAGATAGAGAGAGAACAATGCTCTTAGAGAGAGCATTTACATGACTAAATAAACATTCTATTGATTGTATCGAAGCTTACACCAAGTGTACATGCTTTTGTAGTTTATACGCCTTATCTTTTTTAACTCAAGGGAATCCCACACTCATACTAGACAAGTGAGACATGGCACACTTCTCCTATCCGTACCTAAGGGTGGGTTCACACACACTAACACACTTAGCTTTGATTGTATCAAAGCTAAGTGTGAGCTTTGGTGTGAGCTTTGATTGTATCAAAGCTCACACCAAATGTACATGCTTTTCTGGGCTATACGCCTTATCTTTTTAACTCAAGGGAATCACACACATGCATACTAGACAAGTGACACATGGCACACTTATTCTATCCACACCTAAGGGTGGGCTCACACACACTAACACACTTAGCTTTGATTGTATCAAAGCTTACACCAAGTGTACATGCTTTTGTAGGTCATACGCCTTATCTTTTAACTCGAGGGAACCACACACGCATACTAGACGAGTGACACTTGTTGGCACATTGATCCTATCCACACCTAAGGAGGGTAGGTTCACACACACTAACACACCTAGCTCTTTTAGGGGATGTTCACACACAGACACAAGTGGGTACCGAAATAGGGGTTCACGTACACGATGGGTACGCATACACACACAAACTCTAAAATACCCAACATTTCTATTGTTCTATATGGCATTGGATTCCTCTCCCTACAACATTGCAACTAACATTTGTGATGACTGCACTAGCCTTCTTATCAAAGAGAACCTTCAAGTCACTCTATCAGCTATGGCCACCAACCGATAGTACATTCCTCCTGATGTCTCTTAATGTCTGTCACATAAAGTGCATTCCTCCTGATGGCTCTTAATGTCTAGCACATAAAGGACATTGGCCAACTTTTTAGTATCACCATTATTGTGCCGTCCTTCAGAAGTTGTGGTAGTATGATGAATTAGGATCGTCATGGAATCAATGATGTTTATGACGATGGCACATAACGTATATGCATTCCTTCACCTCCACGCCAAAGCGAAGCAGTATGTGGTGGTATGATATGTCCATGGATAAGCTAGATCCAGAGTAGGACCTAGCTTTGCATCATCAAACCCCGTTGGTTTTCCACAACTTAAATTGAGGGTATGTGTGGACCTAGCTACCCTCCTTGATTTCAACTTTTAGAAAAGTTGGGTAAGGAACATGTTAAAAAGAAAAGGTTTAAGAAAACACAAATGAGGCTAAAGCTACAAAAGGAACCAACTCCAAAAGGGTTGTATTTTTTGGCGAGCATTTCTGAGCGAGCATTTTTGAGCGAGCGCTTTTTGGTCTTGAGGTGAGCATTTTTGAACGAGTGCTTTTTGGTGTTAAGCAAGCACTCTTTGGTGTCAGGGCAAGCGGTTTCTCCTCTACCCTTCTTGTATCCGTTTACTCCTCTCCCTCAACTGTCACACCTACGAGATGTTGAGCACTAGACACCATGGGCCACTATCATTGCAACTCATTTACAAAGACACCATATTATGATCTAAAACTTCCATTATATTCCAAAGCAAATTTATAAGACCACATCATTACATGATAAGTTTTTTAAATACCCCTTGAACGCACGTCGTAGGAGGGGCTTCCATATAGTGCACCCCCCGAGTCTTGGCCTTCTCCTTCTACCCTAAATTTATAATGAAGGTGGCAACTTCTCCTCTAAGAGGAGCCTCGTTTGCCTCTTCAATGATGCCAAAAGCTCTCCATATCCCAATGGCTGTTGCTGCTTTCACCTCTAGCATGTTCTTATCTACAAAGTCTACCGCTTTCTGTGTTGTGAGCTTCTTGTAGAGCTCTCGCACTTCAAACGTTGTTGTCCATGCTTCCATAGGGGCATCCGATCTAGGTTCCTTTTCTTCTGAGGTGCGTGAAAGATTGAAGAGCTTTACTTAAGATGCTTGCAAACGTGGTAGTTTTAGAGAGATTGCTGGATGAAGCCATGATAATTGAGTTTATGCCCAGCCTATTGCAATATGAAGATATAAGGGGCTGGTGGGGTGGGAAGAGGACTGGAACATGGCAATCTCTAATGTATTTATAACTTCTCAGAAATAGAGAACTATTTTAAGCAAAAAATAATAATTATTTTAAGGTCTCACTCAAACTCTCTTTCACTCACAGTCTCTCTTGTGGCCTTGAGATCTCTATCCATCTTGCTCCATCTCTCTCAATTGTCAATTTAATTACCTTAACGGTCACGGTAGAAGCTAAAAACAATGCCATTGACATAATTTGAGTGCCATACAAGTGTGCATCACAATAATGTCTAAAACAATATAATTCTTTCATTACAAGTAAATGAAATACATCAATAAGGACGCTGTAGGTGCTGGTGGAAGAAGGAAGGTAGTATGGGGTAGGGAGTCCTGCTAAATGATACAGATGTGGGTGGGAATATCAGCCTCACAAGTTTGGGACGTGGTGCCCATGATGAGGGCATTGTAAAAGAACCCATGGGGGATATCTGTGGCTTGACATGTCGATATTGGGGCTCCCTTAGAACACCAAGTGGCCATGACGAGGCACTTGACTATGTTGGGCTCATGGGTACTAGGGCGGGTGGAGGATATGGGTGAGGAATGTGTGGAGACGATGCCCCTACGTCCCTCTACTGCTTCCCTTGAGCATACTCACTGACCTTGCCCTTGAAAAATTGTTAACCCAAATCATCGTGAACATACATAAGGGTTGTAGACACGAACTAAGACACAACGCTGATGCAATGTCGATGCAATATCCTGCATGCTCTAGCAAGGGTCCAGTATTAGCAAAGCAATCTAGGACTGCATCCCCTCGATCGGTGAACGTCCCGAGTAACCACCTGCCATAGTACAAGTTCACAATTGGCATATATAAATGGACGACAATATAAAAGACAATGACTATATAATGATTACACTACTCGAATCGAATTGTAATGAAGTGAGTGTTGTAATTACCTTGCGAAAGGCTCGCTATTCTTAGCAACATCTTGGATGGGATTCCCATCTGCATCCTGGTTTGGTGAGGTTCCCTCTTGCGTTTTCGACTTTTGAAGGATATCGTCATCCACCTCGAAACCTGAACAATTTGCAGCTACCTCACCTTCCCGTTTGTCATACTTTGGATGACGATTGGACATTCTTTCACTAGGGTGCATAAAGAAGGTGATGACCAAAACAGTGACCTATGTGCACACACTAGTAAGTACGCTAGGAAAATCATTGAGTTTCACTTTGATAAAAACCACTCCTTCATTTGCCTCTTCTTGGGGCCATCTTCTGACATGACATACAAGTATCGCGAGAAGCGCAACAACAAAGTCCTTTGCAATGTGTTCCAAGCCCTGCCTCTCACACAACAATCCCCAAGTGCTCCGCATGTAGAGTACACAACATAGTGCCGTCAGCCTGTAGGAACTCTACAACAAGTAAAAAACTGACTTCACAAGTACCCCCCTAAAAATATTCCATTGAGGAAGCACAACCTCGTCCTTGTAGAGAGAGAGGTTTGTTGGAAAATCGGCCCTCCACACCAAGCGTAGGTCTCCAAGGCTATCGAAGGCGTCCATGCTTCCCCACCTCGTCTCAGAGATCCCATGAATCGTTGCAATAATGTAAGATTCTTGGAATAACATAGCATATCAGTGGACTGCAAACTATATAATAATGACGAATGGAGAGAGTCAGTAGTACGAGTTAGAGATCATACCTGTGTTTTCAATTTTCCAAAAGTGCGAGACGGAGGTGATCAATGTTGGAGCCGAGAACTAAGTAAAGAGGGTCCACCACATGCTCCAGGGGTTCACTATATGTAAACTCTCTATATCACGTGCGTTCAAGGCCTAATTTAAAAACGCCATTATCTATAAAGTTTTCATGAATAAAACACACCCTTTTTATATTCAATCTGTAAATACCATCTTTAAATGGTATCCTTCCGTATGTAAAAAAATGTGTAAAAAAGGGACTAAAAAAACCCCTCTGTTGAACCCACGTGCTACGCTTACATATTAATGAGTGACCCCCCAGTCTCCCCCCCCCCCCCCCCCCCGAGACCACATGTGGACGATAGTCTTCATTTAGAGAAGACCAAATACAAGTTATTACTGTTGTTCAATAAATGAACCAATGAATGTTCAAACATGTTAAGTTCACTCACTGGAACTCTTCGACCCTTGGTCTTTGCTCTCACCATGCAGTCTCACCACTTGCTCATCGCCCTGTGCATGGGACTCATGCTCATCATCTATCCTCGGCATCTTCATCAATGTCATCCCCTTCCCACTTTAGCCGTGACCTCTTTTTGGGCATTGCTGTCACAGTTGTGGATGATGGAGGCTCCTCGTTTGTTGATTTCTTGCCCTTCTTCTTCTCGGGGGCCGATTTTGCTGCTCAATGCCAAGATTCTTTGCATTCAACCAACATAGGAACTTTAAACTCCCAAAAAACAAGCTTCATAGTTCATACATATATGCTACTCTACACAATGAAACGTACTCTGAAACTACTTAGCCTCGTCTAGAGGAAACCCCCCCTCTAGGTAGTCTATCCACCACCATGGGCACATATCCAAGTGTCCTTGCCCATTAGCTTGTCGATCCACTCCTCTGGGTACAATCCCGTCTCCTCTGTCTTGGACTGCACCCATGCGTTTGAAGGGTGCTCGAGAATATATACCCGATTACATACTCTACTTCTCCACCACCTAATACAGAAACATTAAAATTCTCTAACAAACCAATAAAATAACAATAACAACTTATCTACCACCTTGTGATAAAATAACAATGATATTATTGTGGCATGCTACTACATACCTATACAAGAGGCGTTGCGCCGTGCACGATAGGTGCTGTTGGTGGTCAGGATCCAAGGTGGCACGCATTTGCCCTTTCCACTTTATGAATGCCTTCTCAAAGTGAGTCTTTCTGTAAGATTTGATGGCATTTGTGATACCTATCCCAAAGTCCATTGTGGCTCTCTCGTGCATGCCGTCTACAACAAGTGAGTTTGCCTCCAACTTCGCGTACAATTGTAGCGCGTACTCGGTCAATTGGAACCAATACACGTGACAATGGATCCACACGAAGAACGCTCTGTTGGATGGCGGAATTTGGGCGCCCCTCATAGAAAACTCGCTACGTGCCAATATGTCAAGGAGTCGACATTTCTACATTGTGAATCAATATTATGTTTCTATCTACGTATAAAAAATATTTTAATGCATCACGAGAGTTAGAGATCTTACTCTCCATTTGGAATATGTGCTCGAGCGATCTTTTCTAGCTCAGGAGTAGTGAATTTGCTAGCCTTTTCACCCTAGCTTTGCTAGGAGATCACTTTCTTGAAAAACTCTTTACCACAATCGCGGGGTTCGCAATTTGTGCCAGCTCATGTCCCCTCTTTGTAAAAAGCACCTCTGTCTCCTTCAAGGCATCTTTATAATTCTTGTCAAACATTTTTGCATTCAAAAGGTATTCTCTACTCCCTCGCTTAGGCAAGCCACTGACCTTGGCTTGGTACGTCACATCGAACTCCGATTGCAATGCATTTGTGTTTAAGAAAAATATTTTGAAATCAAAACATGGCTTTATTGTGGTCTGAGAATGAGGCTCACACATACCTTGAAAACCAATTGTGAGAGTAGTGCCATGGGAAGCTTCCACCACTTTAATCTGTTAGGTCCCTGATGAGTAATATATTTCTCAACCATACACAACTTGTGAAATTGAACTTTGACAACAACAATTGTGGATCGACATGGCCCACACGCTGCATCATAAATATATCATGTGTCATCATGTTCGACACATGAATGGTAGTGACCCTGTAAATTTTGCATGCATATAAAATAAGATAAATGATGACATATAAGATGTTTGTTCATTTGAATCACAAAAAAACAAGATACAATCCACTTACTTTTTTATCATTCACAACACCAAAAAAGAAATCTACCTCCTCCTCCTCCTCAAGGAATCGGACCACTCTACAAATCACCTTGGGAATCTTCTCTCTTTCACCTCGATTGGTTTTTTCCCATTATTGCCATGCTTGAGTCGATGGTTGCCATCCCAAACAACAAACATCTTCCCAACCATGTGTTGCCATCCTTTTGTCTACTCTAGTATCGTGTCAAACTCTGCTGACAACGATAGGTTGTGACCAAGTTACACTTCGATAGTGTAATGGAAATGGCTCTTGGTAGGGAATCCCTCAGAGATAATGAACTCCGGCATTGTCTCGCGATTGGCACGTGCTCTCTTCCATGCTTTTAATTAACCCTTCGATGGAATCCTCATTCATACGGATTGCTAGGTTTTCAAGGAGGTGACAAAGAGACACTCTAGGAAGACGATTATGATTATCAACCAAGTGGTTCTCCACCCAATTCGTGGAGATGTGTCAATCAACCACTTGGCCAAAACTCTCCTTTATGGACTCCTCTTCTTCAACAATCGTGGCACTACTACTAGCAACACGATTGTTGGCGAGAGCAGCCCCAACAACCAAAATGCAATTGAGAAGTGTTGGTTACCCCATTTGATGTGCCCACTCGTTACATGTCCACTTCTTGCGATACTTGATTTTTGGTGTGAAGCTCTTTGATGCAAATCTCGTCTGGGGAGGAATTTCGCGTTGAGAGAGACACCTTGCTGAAGGAGAGGTCCACGTTGAGGTTGCAAGCGCATTGAGGGAGATGACTTGTTGAATGTTACAAGCGCATTAACTAAATCTATTTTATGCCAAGAGATGTAAGCTGGACTTGGACTTGAGTGATGTTTGAGGTCACACCTCATGTCTTGGGGATGCCTTGAATGGTATTTACAGAGGTTGAGTATAGGGTACACTCTCATAGCAATAGTCTGCCAAGGCTAGACCCTTCCTTGGTATGAGAGTATGGGTTATGTTAACATGGGACCTAGAGTGGTTTCCACGTTTCGACTATCTATCTAGGGTTGGGACTCCCTGGATACTCACTTTTAAGTCCTATTAGCATGAGACCGAGGGTGATTTTTCCATCATGTATAACTGACTATCTACCTATGTAGTCATCGAAGTCCTATCGACTTGGGATCGTGTGTGGCCATGATCTACCATGGGGATATAATTCCTAGCGCTAGGAGTTATCTTATTCACGTGTGATAAGGGTCAGAGGGCCCAATGACTTCAAGTGAATAGAATTTAGGTTATATGTTTCACTTGGGAGGATGAGGGCTAGAGGGCCTAATGACTTCAAGTGATGGGAATGCAAGTTATATGGAACATTTAAACTTGGATGAACTGCCCAAGAAATGATGAATTGGTGCCAAAAAGAAATTCTCAAGGATCCAATAATTGTGATGGTTTTCTGAAATAAGGACTTTTTGAAATTAAAACAAGGTAAGCATGTGTGAGTAAAATTGTTAAAGTGTGCATAAGTTCTTAAATTTTAGTGGTGTGCCTATATTTTGGCACGATTTCATCATAATCGGTTCCTACTAGGGGTTGGGAGAATACTTCTTAGTACCTAGGCACAACCCCAATAACCTTAAATTGAAGAAGATTGGATCCATAGACCAAGTGGTCGAGCAAAAAGCTAGATTCATGGGATTGGACAAAGCTAGGTTGAGCTAATATGTAAGTGGTCTAGGCTAAGGAACCAAGCACTAGAAAGTGGGTGGTAGCGTGGTAGGATGGACCCCAAGCCAATATGGAAGTGGTCTAGTCTAAGGAACCAAACACTGGAAAGAGGGTGGTAGGGTGGACCCCAAAGATTCAAGCACTTTCCAAACATTGGAAAGTGGGTGGTAGGGTGGACCCCAAGATTCAAGTACTTTCCAAACCAAAACCAAAATATTAGAAAAATTTATGAAATAATACATTCAAGTAGTTGTCTCTCTTTAATCGAGGAGTACAATCTTTCTTGTTCGATGGGGGAGCTGCTCTCTGGAGAGGTTTGCTTGTGAGAATTAAAGGGGGGAAATGATATGAGTAAAGTTGAGATTTAAACTTATGGAGGACTCACTTGCATTTCTCAACTAAGGGATTTTTTTGGTTGGAACTTAGGATAGTCAATGCTAAAGATAATTGTAAGAGTAAGGGGGAAATGATATGAGTATGGAGGACTCAATTGCATTTCTCTACTAAGGGATTTTTTTGGTTGGAGCTTTGATGAGTCACCAGGATAGCCAATTCTAAAGATAATTGTAAGAGAGGCCCTGAGTGAAGATTCTCTATTCCAAAGATAAAAGACTTCCGTTGGCTAATCATATATTATAAAGAGGGGCTAGGGGTCTTATACCTAATATTAGAGATAAGCATGGGGACACTCGGGTAAGGGAATATCTTCCTCAGCCCTATCTTATCTTATCTACTTGCTAATGAATAGGCAGTCCAGGGATGTGTCCGTCTCACGAAGTAAAGGCATTGCAGATGTACATGTCTTAAGCCTATAAATTAGTATAAGGACTTTGTAGATATGCCCGTAAGGTCCATACTAGGTGAGTACAAAAGAAAAGCATAAATAACCTATCTTTCATAAAGTAATAAAGGTTCCCCATACAGGTTAGGACAACCATCGCTTGCGTGAAGCTCATAATCACCTACAAAAAAAGCCTTTTCCCCTATAAAACATTCATTACATCTCAAACTATGAATCTTTTACCCATAGCTAAGAGTGGAAAGGAAGCACCAACACTCGGTGTGAGAAAATTTTCATCTAAATACACTTTCTCTTTCTACCTTTCAATCTTTCTACGTGTATTATAAATTTTTCTCCTAAGTCACCTAAGTGAAGCGAATTGCATCGTTGTTTTAGGGCTGCCTCTTAGACTTTCAATCTACTATCTAGGGCTGCCTCTTAGACTTTCTAAACTACTTGGGACAATATCTAATAACTTACTATATTACCCTCGGTCTTGTGGATACTATAATATTTACCACTATGAATGTGTCATTTATGCAGCAAGGCTGGTATGGAATTTTTTGGGTGAATGAAAGTAACTTCAATCTAGGCCATATTTACACCTAATCACTTCACTTTTGATGAAATTGATAGAAGGCTACAGAAGAGGTGTGTATTTGGATAAGCCATGAGAGAGTTATTTTTTTTAAAACTTGGGTAGATATGAATAGGCTTCCTTGTTTGGCCTAATTTTGTTTACGATTTTCTTTCATCTGTATCTTTTTTGCACATTATAGGAAGAGATTTACGCACCAAAGTGATCACGAGCACACATATTTATGTGCGCACTCATGTATAAACTCATGATAATCTTGTATATTACATTATCCAAATTGAGATTCAATCCAATACATTACCAGAAACTATTGGGAAATTAAATAAGTGATGGTTATCATATGAGAGTAAACTGATCATCTCTAATGGGGCCATAAAGATGGTTTGAGGTGCACTGAGGGAGTCATTTTAAATTGTGCTTGTATCTTGTGGGTACACAAGATACAAGAATTGAGGGAGTCATTTTAAATTGTGCTTGTATTTTGTGGGTACACATGCAATTAAATATTCTCAACATGATGAGAGGATTAATTATTCTAGTAGTAATTTATCACCTAAGGATATGAAAAATGAAAGAATCCTCAAACACTTGTCTGAAACACTACTTGAAGAGATTATTAAGACACATCTCACATTGTTTCATGTATTATAAATTATTAAATAATGTTATTTGAATGGTGGATGCTAGTATCCTAGATGCCTATGTATTTATATTCTAGATACTATGATAGGTGAAATTCTTGAGAAATATATGACAAAATATGCTAGGTATTTGATGGTTTTGGGTTTTACATGCATGGTAGTTTCATGGTAAAAGATAAGGAAAGATTAAGTCTTGAATTATTTTTTGTGATTCTCTTTTTATATATATAAATTTATTGAATCTTTCTTATTAAATAAAGATAGATTGAGAAGCAAAAGAATAAAAGGGATAAATTTTTGAAGGCTGTATCTTGAAAAAGAAAGTAGCTCATAGTCAAATAAAATTCATGAGTATTACCTTGACCAAGGAAAACTTGAAAGTTTACCCTTTTATAATTTTTCCAATGAAAGATCCCTGCCCCCTCCGCAACGAATTCTGGGGTGCTAGCAGAGCGGAAGTAGCACTTCTTGTGCAGGGCAGAGCCTCTCACTCAGGGCCTCACCTCGGATATCTGGACAAGAGACTAATCCCTCGGTTCTTCCAAAACCAAGCTCGAAAAAACTTCCCTCACCTAGAAAGCACGGGCGATTTCTCCAGGAAAATTTATTCTAACGTAGTCAAGAGCCTTGACTAACCAAACTGATCCGATCGAACCTGTGAGTCACATGGTCAGATCAAGGAAGGGACTTGCACTTGGATATTAGAGACCAACGCTTTTTTCCTCATCAAGAGGCACAGCTTGATTCTTTTCCATAGAACAAGGACTATCCGGGATTTACTTCCTCTATCGTAACATAACAGAATTGAGTCTCATTTTAGGGATTTCCAGCCTAACCCCATCCATCCCATGGGTTAGCCAACCACCCAACCACTGTAGTGATAGGATCTATTTATAAATTTGGCTATGTTTTGCCCCGGGTACCAGGGAAAAGAGTTCCCATGCCCCCTAGCTGGCGCTTCAAAAGCAAACTTCAAGATAGTCACACCACTTACACACCCAATATGAAATTGCCTATTTCACAGATTCAGCTGTTTTTAAAACAATCTTTTAATGAAACCATAGTATCACTGATCATAATCCTCCAAAATATCTAGCTTGAAATCTAATTTCCAATCATTTCTTCATCGGTATACCTATGGCATAATTAGCAACCAGAACGCTCACCACCTGTTCACTCAAGGGTCTTTTCAATAGTTCCTAGCACATAGTACCCGGCAATATAATCACATAAAAAAATCCAGATGGACTCTTCGTTGAAGATTAGCAAGATCAACCAACAGATCCATATAAAAGAGCCATGGACTCATCCGTTTGAGGACCAGCAAGGCCAATCAACTAGATCCATGCCCGAGTTCAGAAAATAACTCTAACTCCTTGTTCCATTTTCTTCCCCAATGCATGTGTGGGTATCTTTGGCGACCCAGAGCCCGAGCACCGTATGGTCAGCACCCTCTAGGCTCGCAGGTCACCTAGCGCTTCACTCATAGGCCACTTCCTTGGTCCCTCATCCACTGTACCGGAAGCTCACCATTTAAATCGAATCATGGCTGGTCAAGACCTCGGTCGACCTTGCTACGTGAGACGTCCTCCATTGACTCTCCGTCAACTGTTGTAACTTTATCACTTAGGTCTCCATCGACCTCATTCACAAGATGGCCAAAATGCTTCCCCAACATTCTTGACATAAAACAATCATTTAAAAAGAGGTTTCATAAATATAGTTTCAAACGAACTCTCATCTTTCCACATTGTTCCACATCATTTCTCGTTATTCCACATTCTTCTATATCAATTCACATTATTTATTCCACATCCAATCATATGTATTCCCATCGTCCTTCATCCATTCTCATCCAATCACATTATATTACATCTCATCACATCTATCCTCATCACATCCATCACATCTATCCTCATCACATCACGTCACAACATATCCACATCACATCTCATCCATTCATATCACATCACATCCATCTATATTTATTCAGATCCACATCACATCCACATATCATCACATCACGTTCACATCTATTTACATCACTTCACATCCATTTACATCTACCTAGATCCTCATCATATCACATCCATTTACATCTACCCAGATCCTCATCATATCACATCTCATCTATCCACATCATATCTCATCCATTCATATCTAACCAGATCCACATCACATCACATCTATTCACGTCAATGTGATATGAGGAGATGTGAGTGGATGTGATGAGATGTGATGTGATGTAAATGGATGCGATGTGATTAGATGAGATGTGGATGTGATAAGAGGAGATGTGAATGCGATGTGATAAGATGTGAATGTGATGTGATAAGATGTGAATGTGATAAGAGGAGATGTGAATGTGATGTCATAAGATGTGAATGTGATGTCATAAGATGTGAATGTGATGTGTGGAGATGTGAGTGGGTGTGATGAGATGTGAATGGGTGTGATGGATATGAATGGGTGTGATGAGATGTGAGTGGTTGTGATGGATATGAATGGGTGTGATGGATATGAATGGGTGTGATGAGATGTGAGTGGTTGTGATGAGATGTGAATGGATGTGAGTGGATGTGATGAGATGAGAATGGATGTAAATGTGATGTGATGATATCTGAATGGATGCGGTGAGATGTGAATGTGATCTAATGACACATCTCCTCACATCACATTCACATCTTATCACATCACATTCACATCTTATCACACCACATTCACATATCCTCTTATCACATTCACATCTCCTCTTATCACATTCACATCTCATCTGATGTCACCGCATCCATTTACATTCATTCAGCTCCACATCACATCTACTTTTAGTACCGTTTTCTACTTTTGATACCGATAGGACTTTTCTAAGTTTCTGCCTATTGCTTGGCCTAGTTAAAGGTACTTTTTCTCGATCCCATTGAATCTACGTATGAGAGTGTTGTTGATGGTTTAAAAAGGGAAAATAAACCTTATCAGAATTGAATAGTGAAAACTCAGAAAGAGCATTTACATATTGTATTTTCATTCCTTAAGCTTCATTGATGAGACCTAATTCTAAACTTCCGTTTACTCAATTGGATCCTCGATCCTCCCAGGATTCCAGATTCTCTTTTCTGAATAAGAATTATCCAATTTTTCTCGATGGATATTTTCACATTCTTTCTCAAATCTCTCAAGTAAGATATATTCAATATTCTTCTTTTTGAATAAAAGATTCATGGGATTTACAAAAATCACTTCTACCCATATTTTCCAATAAAAAAAATACTCAAAATTCTACTTTTGATAAATACTCATAATTTGAATTATGCCAAAAATTTCTCTTTTTAACATTTAATTATTTGGATCTCGAATATCATGGGAATTTTTCTTTTTGCATAAAATAAATTTACCAAAAATTTCTCTTTTCTTTTAATTAAATATTTATGCATAAATACTAAAAATTTATGTCCCATGAATATGATGAAAATCATTCTTTTTGCATAGGATGTCCAATCCTAGAATATGGTAGGAAGTCCTCTTTTAGCATTATGCATAAAAATAAGATATGTATTATTTTTTAAAAAATTTTCCATAGCTTCGATGCTATTACTGATAATTCTCAAATTTTCCTAAAAGAGTAAAAGTTTGTAATGAAAATATGATAGTAGTTTCTCTTTTATGCTTAAAATCAAACTATGAATTTAAATAATAATTTTAACCATAATTATAAACATAACTATGATTATCTCACTAGATTAAGCTAATTTCAACATTCCTCTTTTCCCAAATTGTTAGGATAATCCAGTTCTCATTTAGAATGAATTAAAGTAGTTTTAACTACTCATAAACAATCTAAAAGAATTTACCATTATTTTAATAGCATAAAATTAAGAAAATATCATTTTCTTAATCTCTAGCTCAGCAAGCCTAGAGTTTAGCTTTGAATTAAGAGACTATCTTTGAGAAGCATCCTTTTTCAAGGGATTTAGCCATAAAGATGGCTATTCTTTTAGAGAGAGAGAGATTTACTTAAGAAAGCATTACAAATAAGCATAAAGATTAACTTTCTCTTAATTAAACATTAAGACTTTTAGGGAAAGCTTGATTTGAATTAAAACAATTATTTAGAAAGCTTCTCAAGCTTGAGAGGGGTTGAGAAGAAGACAGTTATTGAGATAATTTGAAAAAAAACACATAAATCGATTTTACCTCCAAGTTTGGCTTGATTCTCTTTTAGTAGTAATGATGTACTCGGAAAGAGTTATTCCTTGATGTGGTCTCAAGTATATAGAGACAGATTTCAGTATGTGAAAGTTTGGGATAAGGCCATCTTATTCCTTTTATACAGGATTTTATTCATATTTTCCTAGACGGTATACTAGGGAGTTTCAAATTGATAAGGTATATATGGGTGGTATCATGGTGGTATGGGACGCTAGAGATCCCTCACATATATTATTGTAAGATTCCTCCCCAGCCCCTCAAGATGTTCAGTATCGTCTCCTGTAATCAAATCCCTCTTCAAAAATATAAAAGATCTTGTTTCTACCTGTTTTTGCCTAGAGAGAGGTTATTCAGATTTTAGATATTTTTGGATGAAAAAATATCTCTTCTTATTAAAATAAATTCCCCCGAAATAGAAGTTCAAAAGGTGCATTAGAAATCAATTATAATCTGTTCAAAAGGCCTTATCCTAGGGGTCCAAATTTTTTGAAAATTTTAAATTATGGTTTTAAGGGGCCAATCAGATTCATCCAAATGTGTGGAGGAGATAAATAGAAGAAATAAAGAAAATCCCCCCAAAAATGAGTAAATACTCACATAAGATGAAGAGTTGACTAAGGACCAAAGGAAATACAAAAAAAATGAATTTTTGACACCTCAGAGTGGGGATTCCCCCTCACGAAGGAGGCGCCTATTTCACATCTGTGGTGGAGTTTTAAATTCCCCAAAATTGAGATATTTCATCTCTCCTCTCTCCTAATTCAAGTCTAGTTCCAAAAAGTAAACTAAGTTGACCTAAATATGGTAAAAAATTAACCAAACTGATCTGGGAAATTCTAGAATTAGTTTGCTTGGTTGGAAGCTCACGTTTTCCTATAAATAGAAGCCTCCCCCTTTGTTGAAGCTTAATAGTGTTTTATGCACTGTTACTCTACTCCTCCCCTGAGAGCCAAAAATGCGAATTTCTTAATAATTCATTAGTTTTTGACCTTTCCCTCTTCTAAAGAACTGGTGGCCACTCTTGTTGCAAACAAGTATTGCAAACAAGAGTAGATCCCTCAAACCATCAAGCCAAAGAAAAGCTCCCAGAATTTCATGTAAGTTAGAAATCCTACTTTTTCTTATTCTTTTAATGGTTTTCTAATTTTTTGTTATCTTTAAAATGAATCCCAATTTGCCAATTAGGTCCAATCAACCATACCAACCTCATCCTCTTCTTTCTATTCATATCATTATTAGCAATAAGATCTTCTTTCTAGCAAAGGATAGCATTACTTTTTGGCCCACAATGCTTGGCAAAAATTACTGGTTGTCCAAATCCTTTTATTTTGCCAATTATAGATTATAACATTACATTTGATGTTTGCATATTTATTCTCCTATAAGTTAGAATTTGGACAAGATTTGGACCAGTTTGGCTGCCTTTTTTATTTGGTTTGATCCAGGAGAGAGGAGAGATAAAAATATCTTAATATTTTGAGTTTAAAACTCATTCACATGTGAAATAGGCGCCTCCTTGAAGGCTCCCCCTTTCCTTATCAAGGTGTCAAAATTGTATGATTATTCCAAAATATCTCATTTTTTAGTAATATTTCATAATTTTTAACTAATAAATCTTATACTCAGTCAACTCTTCATCTTATGTGGGCATTTACTCATTTTTTGGTATTTTCTTTTATTCATTGGATTTATCTCATCCCAACACTTGGATTAATCTTATTGGTCCATAGGAACCTTAATTGGACCATAATCCAAAAATTCAAGAAAATCTTGAACCTTAGGTGCTAAGGTCTTTTAAATCATTTTTAATTGATTCCTAATGCACCTTGGAAAATTTATTTTGATTTTTTGTTTCAGAAAAATATATTTTTGATATTTGTAGAATTTATATATCCAAAAATATCTCAATATTGAATTACCACTCTTTAGAATTTTTCATCTCACTAGACAAAAACAAGGAAAAATAATATTTTCTTATATTCAGAAATAGGGAATTATTACAGGGGATTGAAGTAAAGGCTTATTCATTATTCAGGCTGAGGAGGAATCTTACATCCTCTCCCACTTGAAAAACGCGAGATGTTCTCATCTCGCAAAGTGGGGGTAATCTTTTGCCAACTCTTCTTCTTTCTCCCAGGTGGCGTCTTCTAGAGGGAAGAACTTCCACTTTACTAAAAATTCTCTGAGGACTCTGCTCCTGAGAATCTTCTTCGGAACGTCAAAGATTTCTTCAAGTTGGAGTACCATCTGGTCTTGAGTCGGAGAGATCATTTGTTCATCATTATCAAGCACGTGACTCGAGCACTGGGTACATATTTCTTAAGCAAACTGACATGGAATACATTATGTACCTTGAGATGGGGAGGCAGAAGAAGTTTAGAGGCTAGATCACCCACTTTCTTTATAACATCATATGGCCCACAGTATCTGGGAGAGAGCTTCTTGTACTTTCCTAAGGATAAGGAACTTCTTTTTGGTCGTACTCCAATGAAGACCATATCTGATTCTTCAAACTCTCTCTCTGACCTCTTTTTATCTGCATACTGATTTTGCCTATCTTGGGCTGCCTTTATATCTTTACGGATTGATTGCATTTGCTGGTCCATGCCATCAAGCATTTGTCTGGACATTTTGACTCTGATCAATGGGTCAGACCAAGTCAACGATTTAAGGCAATCTTGCCCATACAAAGCTTTGAAAGGAATCATCCCAATGCATCGATGATAAGAAGCATTGTAAGCAAATTCGACCAAATGCAAATGGCTTAACCACTTCTTGGGTTCCCTGCACAGCATGACCAAAGGATATCTTCTATTACCTAGTTCACTCTTTCAGTCTGGCCATTTGTTTTGAGGTGATAGGCTGTGCTGAGATCCAAGAAAGTTTCTACTGCTTCGAAGAATGCAGTCCAGAATTTCGATGTGAATTTGGGATCTCTGTCAGTTACTATCCTCCTGGGTAAGCCATGCAATCTGAAGATCTCTTTAAGGAAAACTCTGGCAACATCCACTGCAGTGTATGTTTCTTTCACACTGGAATCAGATGGGCAACTTTGGTTAGCCTATCAACTACCACAAAAATGGAGTTGTAACCTGATTGCACTGAAGGTAGTCCAGTGACAAAGTCCATACTGATACATTCCCACTTCATCTGAGGAATGTCTAGAGGTTGCAGTTTCCCTGGCATCTTGACTCTTTCTGCCTTGACTCTTTGACACATTAAGCATTTCTGCACATGATCAAGTACATCCTTTTTGAGTCCTGGCCAGAAGAAGCTTTTCTTCATAGACATATAGGTTTTTATAAACCCTGGATGTCCAACTATCAAGATATCATGGGCTTCTCTCAGAATTCTTCCCTTTATTCCCTCATCAATGGGGATACATAGCCGATTATTATAATACATACATCCTTCATCCAATTTGTACCCAAGAACTCGACTCATTTCCTAAGGAGTCTTGCTTTCCTGCATCAGAAGGGTAGCAATAGGGGCAAAGAATTTGTCGTGCATGATCTTCTCCTTTACTTCACTGATCAATGGATTTGACACCACTGTAATTGCAAGCAAGGAGGTGTTTTTGTTGAGCGCATCTGCCACCACATTTTCTTTCCCCAGTTGATACTTAATTTCTTTCCCCGGTTAATTTCAAAATCAAATTCCTGTAGGCCTTTCATGCATCTGCTTTGACGCATGTTGAGATCCCTTTGGGTGAAGATCCACTTCAGACCTTGATGATCTATCATCAAGGTGAACCTCTATCCTAAAAGATAATGTATCCACAACTTCAGAGCATAAACTACTGAGAGTAACTCCAAATCATGGACATCATAATTTCTCTCATGTGTTCTGAGTTTCTGGATTCATAGGCCACTGCATGATCTTCCTGCATAGATCTTCCTGTATAAGAGCACCGCCTAAGGTAAACCCACTGGCATCCGTAACTACCTCAAAGGGTTTGGTAAAATCTGGCAATTTAAGGACAAGGTTGGTTACTAAGGTTGTCTTCAGTTTATCAAAGGCACTCTGACACATTGTAGTCCACTGAAAAAGGGTACTCTTCTTGAGAAGGTTAGTTAAAGGGGCTGCTATCTGAGCATACCTGGGTATAAAGATCCTATACCATCCGGTTAATCCTAGGAATCCTCTGACTTCCTTTACTGTCTTGGGTTTTGGCCATTCTACGACTGCTTGGATCTTTGCGGGGTCAAGAGAAATCCCATCTTTTGATACTATGAATCCCAAGTATTCCACCTAGTCAACAGAGAAAGAACCCTTGATCTTTTTTGCAAAGAGTTGGTATTTCCTTAGGATTTCCAGGACCTTGCACACATGATCTTTATGATCTGTGTAGCATTCTTTGAGTATACCAAGATATCATCAAAGAAGACAAGAACAAAATCATCCAAATATTCTTTGAGAATATCCTACATAAGACAATTAAATGTTGCCAGGGCATTAGTCAGTCCAAACAGCATAGTGAGTATTGAATGTTGTCTTTGGGATGTCCTGCTCCTTGATTCTGATCTGGTAGTACCCAGATTTGAGATCTATCTTTGTGAACATTTGGGTCCCACTTAACCAATCCAAAAGTTCATCAATCTATTGAATGTTGTCTTTGGGATGTCCTGCACCTTGATTCTGATCTGGTAGTACTCGGATTTGAGATCAATCTTTGTGAACATTTGGGTCCCACTTAACCGATCCAAAAGTTTATCAATCCTAGGAATAGGATACTTATTTTTAATTGTTAATTGATTCAATTCTCTGTAGTCAATACAGAGTCTTAACGTTCCATCTTTCTTCTTTTGAAAGAGAACGGGCGTACCCCAAGGTGAGACACTGGGTCTGACGAATCCCTGCTCTAACAGTTGTCTTATGGCTTCAGAGACTAGCATTTTGTATACACACTGAGCCACTGCTAAGCTCCGAGGGTTAACTCGATCTCATGATCTACTTTGCGAGATGAAGGCATCTTAGCCCGCTCTTCAGGGAACACATCTGCATACTCACTTAACCACTTTGGTTCTTCAACCTTGTATTTTATATCTACTGGATTCATCTTAATGACATAAACAGCTTGCCTCTTTCTGAGCCCTTTTAATAATTTAGAAGCCTTGACTAATTGCAGTACTGGGGATCCAAAAATTCCAGTTCCTTGAACTTTATTCTCGTGAAGGTTAAGGAAAGAGATGGTTCCTTTGTGACAATGACTGTTAGCCTGATCCTTTTGGAGCCAATCCATTCCAAGGATTCCATCATAGATTCCCAATGGTAGGACTTTGAACTGGCACTCTGTTACATTCCCATCTAGGCTAAACTGAATAAGGTCTGTCTCAAGGTGTGTGAAAAGAATCTTTCCACTGGCCAATTCCACTTACATAGGTTTTCCTGATTTAGGACTAATTCACACAGACATCCTGGGAAATTAAAAGAATGAGTACTTCTTGAGTCAATCAAAAGCTTGAATTGCTTACCCTAGTACTCTGTTGAAGTCTGGAGGACTGAAAATTGATGGTTATTCCCCTGATGCTCTATTGCTACATAGATCTGTCCTTTTTCTTTCTCCACTTCATCAGCTCTATAGTGACTGCTCTAGCCTGCTGCAATTTGAGGTGGAACTCTCTCTCTTTGGTTGTTCCAATTCTAGGAGGAAGTTTGGAGACTGCTTTGCATGGAGGCTGCAGGCTGAGCTGGCACTCTTCTGGGATTGCCTTGATTTTAGCGCGGGGGACCCTGATTGGAATGATATGAAGGAGTCTGTCTCTAAACTCTGGGACCCTCGCTTCCTTGGCCCACAGAAGGAGATGGAAAATCCTTGATCTGGTGCCCAAACCCCTGACATTCGAAGCATCTATTCTTGCTTCGAAGCTCTTCCCTTTGCATTCTTAAGAGAGCCGGAGTTCCTAAGAAAGGGAAAGGTCTTCCTTCATTCCTGAAGCTTCCCGTCTCTAGATTCTGGTTGGGACCTTGGTATCTCTTTGGAGGCGGAAGGTTGGAAGAACTTCCTGGTGTCTGAAATCTTTTGAAGGATGAGGGAGCTAGCTTTGGCGGGACTTTCACGATGAAAGCTTTGGCAAAGTCCTTTGCCATTCTAAAACCTGGTGGCTGTATCATGTACACTTCTTCTTGCAAATCACCATGCAAGAAAGCATTCTTTACATCCATTTGATGTAAAGACCAACCTTTCGTTGTAGCCATAGCAATGATAGCTCTCACGATTGCCATTCTTGAAAACGAGGGCTGAATATCGCCTCATAGTCTATGCCATAAGTCTGTGCATATCCCTTGGCAACCAATCTTGTCTTGTACTTACTCATTGAACCATCAACATTGTGCTTGACTTTATACACCCACTTACATCCAATTGCCTTCTTTTCCTTAGGCAAAGGCACTAACTCCTATGTTGCATTTGCATCCAATGCTGCCATCTCCTCATCCATGGCATCTTCCCATTTCTTAATTTCCAATTTTCTGATCAAAGAAAGTGGGCTCAGCCTCCTGTATTGCTTTTACCATGTAAGCATAATGATGGGCTATATATCCATCATATCTCAACCGATCAACAGTGTACTAACCCTCGTAGACCTACATACACCTTAAAATAGACATGGTTCTCCTTACACTAGGAGTAACCACAGATGGAATGCCAAGCTCCTCATCAAGGCTCTCCTCAGAGCCCCACTAGAGTCACCATCCATGTACGAGTGACCTGCTGACAAATCACACCACAAAAGGTTTATCTACCTTTTCCTTCCCTTTCCATGATACATGTGTACTTGCATCATTCCTCAACCTGCCTGAGCATGGGCTAACATTGGATCCATTGCTCGAGGAGTCCCTAGGTCCACTAAGCACCTATGATTACTACTCTACATGTGGTGTAGCATCAGCACTTCTTACATCTGCATCCTCTATTGCCTTCACTATTGGTGCATACCAGCTACTCATCTCATCGAAGACAACATCTTTGCTTACTCGCATCTCACGAGTGGTAGGCTTATAGCGTCTATAACCTTTTTGCTCTATAGCGTAACCAATGAAGATGCATTTCTCTACCTTTGGATCCAACTTTGTTCTCACTTCATCAGGAACATGTACATATGCAATACACCCAAACACTTTCAAGTGAGACACATCTGGTCTTATGTCTATAAACTTCTGTTCAAGAGTCATACCATGAAGTGGGTGTCCTATTCATAATGTACACAGTAGTTGCTACTGCTTCTACCCAAAAGTAATGTGGCATATTCTTTTCAGCCCATCAAAGTACGTGCCACTTCTGCAATGTACTTATTTTTCCTTTCTACAACACCATTCTATTGGTGGACTGTACCTACACGTAAACTGCCTCTTGATTCCCTGCTTTCTTAGAAAATCATTGAAGTCATTGGAGATATATTCTCCCCCACCATCTGATCTTAGGCATTTTATTTACATGCCTTTTTCCTTCTCGACCAAGGCTTTAAATCTTTGAAAGTGAGCAAACACCTCACTTTTCTCCTTCATGAAATAAACCCACACTTTCCTAGTGTGGTCATCAATGAATGTAACATAGTACCTGCAACTTGCAATTGTTGGAGTCTTGGTCGATCCCCATACATCTGAATGTATGACATCCAATGGCCTTGCACTGACATGCTTTTCATGTGGGAAAGCATGTTTGGCCTGCTGCTTACAAAGTTGGCATGCTTCACATACCTTATGCATACCGCCAACCTTACACTTTGGCAAACCTGCAACAATATTTTGGGCCTGCATAGACTTCAGTCATCGCTGTACATTCACATGACCAATGCACTTGTGCCATATGTCAATATCTGTAATGACACCTGTTCCATGCATAAACATGCCTGCCTTTATCCCAGGCATGTTCACATCCAAAGTAAACATCCTACCATTTATGTTACCCTTTGCAACCAAGCGATACTTATTTTTGAAGTCTTCCACAAAACATCCTTGAGGATTAAACCTCACTTGCAGACCCTACTCAACCATCTATCCAACAGAAACCAGGTTCTTTGTAATATTCAGAACATGAAGTACATCAACCAAGTACTTCATTTCGCCATCTTGCATAGACAATGGCACTTTACCAACATGCGCAATGGGATGCGTAGTATCATCACCTGTTTCTACATAACCTGGTTTTTTCATTTTTTACATATCTCTAAACCACTCAGCATGACTAGTCATGTGATTAGAGGTGCCAGAATCCACATACCATATATCTTGCGATCCTGACACATCCCCTATTATGGAACTAAGCATGTGTTGCATCACAAATAGCTGCTCACTTCTGTCATCACCTCCATGTTTACTAGATGATGCATAGTTGCCTTACTTCTACAACTTCCCACTTTTAATGTCATTCTGATTTTTGTAGCAGTCCTAGATGATGCATAGTTGCCTTACTTCTGCAACTTCCCACTTTTAATGTCATTCTGATTTTTATAGCAGTCCTTTGCCATGTGTCTTGGTTTGCCACAGTAATAGCACTTTATGCTATTTGCATTCTGATTTTTTTGCCAACCACCTCGGCCTCTTTGGCTCCCCCTACCTCTAGACTAGCCTCTTCCCCACCTGTGTATGATTGCTGTTGTGAATCATTGGATTGTTGTTGTCCAAAATTCTGATCTCCTTGTCAGCCACCACCTTGGCCTTGACCACGGCCTCTCTACCTCTGCCTCTACCTGAATTAGAGTAGAAGGCATGTTCCAATGTGTTCTTGCTTTGTAAATAAGAATCCTCACCTAAAGCATTTTCTTCTATGATCAGCATAGATATCAAGTCTCGAAAGTTGGGAATATTCTCCCTAATTGCAATGGAGGTCTTGAATGGTTTGTACTCTTTGTCAAGCCTAGACACTCACCAAATCATTATCCTCCACTCTAATACATTAATAGACACAAGGGATTCAACAATGCCCTTGATCTTTAAGGCATATTCATTGATGGACATGTTCTTCTTTTCCAAAGTATGCAACTCTTGCTTTAACTGCAATTTCCTTTCCTTTGTGTTAGTTTGGAACATCTGAACCAGATTCTACCATTCAACTACTGGAGTGTTTGTATCCTATATGTGTCCTATCATAGTGTATGTGACACTAAATTGAAAGCCAGTACATGACTTTTCTTGCACCCTGATTCCAATCCTTGAATGCCTTTATATCTACAGGAGTGGCATTCTCCTCAGATAACTCTGGAGGCTTCTCATTGTTTGTCTCCTTCTGCATAATCCCAAAATCTTTTACCCATTAGGAAGTTGGTCATTTTGAACTTCTAGGCATGGAAGTTATTCTTATCTAGCTTCTCACTAACAATCTAATTAATTCCATCAGACATGTTTTCCTGCAACAACAAACAGACAACTTCTATATGCAACCTGTAAACAACAATATCTCCTGTAACTACTCCAGTAGTAGCAGCCAGCGGTACTTCAACACACAACCTGTGTTTCACCAAATGTGACCAGAGTACATGTACATACACCCAGTATCAACAATACATGTGCAAACCCTGTCTGCACTTCCAAAATGCACTGCTACATTGCAATAACCAGATTTCGAGTAGAAATAATTCTCTACTAGAACTTCCAGAAAACTGTCTCAAAAATACCTTGTAGTGACGAAACGGGGCTCATAACGTGCCTGAAACGTGAATCCGGCCGATAAATTTTTGTTTGATAGGGCAATATACCTGCCTTGTAGCTCCGCTCCTATGAAGACAGCTCCTCAATCAGAGATGTGTAGCTCCCAGAGCTACTGAGAGGGTGTTGTACCTAAACTAAGAAGGGGAAAGAGATGATGGTGCTCTTACCCATATAGTACCGCTTCCTTCCTTGCGCTTATTCTTGCCTCTTGCTTGCCTCCTTAGCTCTCACACAAACTAGGCTGCTCTGATACCCTAAAAAGAATGTGGGGGAGAGGGAGAGCTTCAAACCCTAGCAAGCAAACACACACACACACACACACAAGAGAGAGATAGATGGTTGAATTTTCTTCTATCTTCTTCTTCTAACCAACATAACATAAAAGATAAGAGTACACACTATATGGGTTAGTACTCAACTACTACAACATACAAGGGTCGGGTCCATGATGTGAACCTGACTAAATGAGCTGGCGCTATAACTATGCCAGTCTCTAGTAATCCAAGATGGCTGTCACACAGCCTGTGTCATCCCACTGGCTGCATATCACCCATATAATCTTACCAACCATGCTAGTGGTGTAGATGCGGAAGCTATCACCTACCAAGCGAGTCATCAATGTCCGTCGTAGCACTAGTTGAGCTCGATTTTCAACAACTGATCCCAGGATACATTATCCAGGACTCTATTCAATTCATTCTTATATACATTGATATTGCTCGACCACTTTATGGACTCTTAATTGTCTTTGAGTGCACTGAAGAATGCCAATGGGCTTACACTATGCTCAAAAAAGCCTTGGCAAGTGCTCCAATTCTCAAGCCCCCCAACTCAAACATTATCTTCCATGTCCACATCGATGCCACAGCTTTTGCTGTTGGATGTGTGCTGGCCCAATTGGGAGAACACAAGATGAATTTCCCCATTACCTTTTCCAACTGCCAACTCAATGAAGCAGAGAGGAACTACACCATGGTCGAGAGAGAAGGGTTAGCCATGGTCTACATTGTCAAGAAGTTTTGCCATTATCTAATGGCGACTAAGTTTGTTTTCTTCGTAGACCATCAAGCTCTCCTGTACCTAGTAAACAAGCCCTGTATGACAAGCAGAATCATGAGGTGGCTGCCAAATTCCTTTATGAGTCAATCATCGAACGCTGTGGTTACCCCCTCGATCTTGTCAGCAACATTGGGACACATTTCATTAATGAGGTAATCCAATTACTCTCGCAAGAGTTCCTTGTCAGTCACAGAAAGTCCTCCCCCTATTACCTATAAGCAAATGGCTAAGTGAAAAGCATGAATAAAATCTTGTGTGCCATTTTGACTAAAATTGTGGAGGCCAGCCACATCGATGATTGGGAACAAAAGATTTTTTCCAGATCAGTTTGGTCAATTTTTGATCATTTTTAGGTCAGCTTAGCTTACTTTTTGGAACTAGACTTGAAATAGGAGAGAGGAGAGAGGAGAGATGAAATATCTCAATTTTTGGGAATTTAAAACTCCACCACAGGTGCCTCCTTCATGAGGGGGAATCCCCACTCTGAGGTGTCAAAAATTCATTTTTTTAGTATTTCCTTTGGTCCTTATTCCACTCTTCATCTTATGTGAGTATTTACTCATTTTCGGGAGGATTTTCTTTATTTATTCTATTTATCTCCTCCACACCTTTGGATGAATCTGATTGGTCCCTCAAAACCTTAATTTAAAATTTTCAAAAAATTTGGACCCCTAGGATAAGGCCTTTTGAACAGATTATAATTGATTTCTAATGCACCTTCTGAAAATCTATTTGAACTTCTATTTTGGGGGAATTTATTTTAATAAGAAGAGATATTTTTCATCCAAAAATATCTAAAATCTGAATAACCTCTCTCTAGAATATTTTCTCTCTCTAGGTAAAAATAGGTAGAAACAAGATCTTTTATATTCCTGAAGGGGGATTTGATTACAGTGGAAGATACTGGACATCTTGAGGGGCTGGGGAGGAATCTTACATTCTCTCCCACTTGAAAAATACAAGATGTCCTCATCTGGCAAACTAGGGGTAATCCGACAACAACAGATCGGCCTCTTTCTCCCAGGTGGCATCTTCAAAAGGATAGAACTTCCATTTGACCAATAATTCTCTCAGAATTTTGTTCCTAAGAACCTTTTCTAGAACATCAAGGATTTCTTCAGGTTAGAGTTCCATCTGTCCTTGGGTTGAAGAAGTTAAGATTTCATTAAGCACATGATTTGGGCTTGGTATATACTTTTTAAGAAGGCTGACATGAAATACATTATGTACTTTGAGATGAGGAGGCAGAAGAAGCTCATAGGCTAAGTCACTTACTTTCTTTGTAATCAGATATGGTCCACAATATCTGGGGGATAACTTCTTGTACTTCCCAAGAGATAGAGAACTTCTTTTGGGGCGTACTCGAATGAAGACCATATCTGCTTCTTCGAATTTTCTGTCTGACCTCTTCTTATCTGCATACTGCTTCTATCTATCCTAGGTAGCTTTTATATCTTTGCGAATTGACTGCATCTACTGCTCCATGTCATCAAGCATCTGTCTGGACATCTCAACCCTAATCAATGGGTTAGACCAAGTTAATGGAGTTAAGCAATCTTGTCCATACAAAGCTTTGAAAGGGCTCATCCCAATACTTCTGTGATAAGAAGCATTGCAGGCAAACTCCACTAAGGTGCAGATAGCTTAGCCACTTCTTGGGTTCCTTGCCACAACATGACCGAAGTATATCTTCGATTACTTGGTTCACCCTTTCAGTTTGACCATCGGTCTTGGGTTCCCTGCCACAACATGACCGAAGTATATCTTCGATTACTTGGTTCACCCTTTCAGTTTGACCATCGGTCTCGGGGTGGTAAGCTGTGCTGAGATCCAAGAAAGTTCCTACTGCTTCAAAAAATGCAATCCAGAATCTTGACATGAATTTGGGATCTCGATCACTTACTATTCTTCTGGGTAGGCCATGCAATCTGAAGATTTCTTTGAGGAACACTCTGGCCACATCCACTGCAGTGTAGGTTTCTTTTACTGGAATCAAATGGGCAACTTTGGTTAGTCTATCAACTACCACGAGAAGATGGAGTTGTAACCCTGATTGCACTGAAGGTAATCCAGTAATAAAATCCATACTGATGCATTCCCACTTCATCTAATGGATGTAATTTCCCAGGCATTTTTACTCTCTCGGTCTTGACTTTCTGACAGGTCAGACATTGACATACATGATTAAGCACATCCTTTTTTACACCAGGCCAAAAGAAGCTTTTCTTCAGAGACATGTAGGTTTTGATGAAACTTGGATGTCCTACAATAAGGTTGTCATGGGCTTCATTCCTTAGTTCCCTCATCATTGGGAATGCATAGCCTGCGATTATAATACATAATTCCATCATCCAGGCTGTACCCTTGAACTCGGTTCAACTCCTGTGGAGTTTTTCGTTCCTGCATAAGTAGGGTAGCAATAGGGCCAAAGAATCTATCCTACATGATCTTCTCACTTGCTTCAATAATCAATTGACACTATAGTAATTGCAAGCAAGGAGGCTTTTCTGCTGAGGGCATCCACTACCACATTTTCTTTTCCTAGGCGGAACTTGATTTCAAAATCAAATTCTTGCAGGGTCTGCATCCACCTTCTTTGGTGCATGTTGAGATCCTTCTGAGTGAAGATCCACTTTAAGCTCTGATGATCTATCATCAAAGTGAATCTGTGACCTAGTAGATAATGTCTCCATAACTTCAGGGCATATACTACTGAAAGTAGTTCCAAGTCATGGACAACATAATTCCTCTCATGTGTTCTGAGTTTTCGGGATTCATAGGCCACTGCATGACCTTCCTGCATGAGTGCACCTCCCAGGGCAAAACCACTAGCATCAGTTACTACCTCAAAGGGTAGAGATAGTAACTGCCTCAAAGGGTAGAGGTAGTAACTACCTCAAAGGGTAGAGGTAGTAACTGCCTCAAAGGGTAGTAGTTGCCAGATTTCTCTCTACCTCAAAGGGTAGAGAGAAATCTGGCAGTTTTAGAACAGGATTTAAAATTGTGTAAAATAAGCTTTATTTATTTTTATTCAAAAAGAGTAATTCCCATCATATATGTATTCTAGGATTGGTTACCAAGGTGGTCTTCAATTTATCAGGCACCTGGCAGACCATTGAAAACAGGATATTCTTCTTAAGAAGATTAATCAGGGGGAAAGCTATGAGAGCATACGTTGGTATAAAAATTCTATACCAACCAGTCAATCCCAAGAATCCTCTGACTTCTTTCACTATCTTTGGTTTAGGCCAACAATCTATGACTGCTTGGACTTTTGCGAAATCTGGAGAAATTCCATCTTTGGATACTAGAAAGCCCAAGTATTCAACATGGTCGGCAGAGAAAGTGCATTTGCTCTTTTTTACAAAGAGTTGGTGCTTCCTTAGGATCTCAAGAACTCTTCTGACATGAGCTTCATGGTCAACTACATTCTTTGAGTAAATTAGAATATCATCAAAGAAAACAAGAACAAAATCATCCAATTATTCTTTGAGAATGTCTTGCATTAATTGATTGAATGTAGCTAGGGCATTTGTCAATCCAAACGGCATGATAGTGAATTCATAACGCCTATACCGAGTATTGACGACTGTCTTCGGGATATCTTGCTCATTAATCCTGATCTGATAATACCCTGATTTGAGATCTATCTTTGTGAAGATCTGGGCTCCACTTAGCTTGTCTAGAAGCTCATCAATTCTCGGGATAGGATACTTATTCTTAACTGTCACAGCTGATTGAGACCTCTGTAGTCCACATAGAGTCTTAGCGTTCCATCTTTCTTTTTCTGAAAGAGAACTGGCGCACCCCAAGGTGAAACACTGGGTCTTATAAACCCTTGTTCTAACAGCTGTCTAAGCTGTTCCTTGAGTTTGATGGCTTCAAGAAGAACTGACATTTTTTACGTGCGCAAGGCTACTGGCTGAGCTTGGGGGGTCAATTCTATCACATGATCTACTTCCCGAATTGGAGGCATCTCTATTAATTCTACTAGGAGTAAATCATCTCATAATCACTTAACCATTCAGGTTCTTTAGCTTTTAACTTTGAGTCTACTGGATTCATTTTGACAACATAAATGAGCTGCTTCTTTCTAAGTCCTTTTAGTAACTTAGAAGCCTTTACTAAAGAAAGATTTGAATTAATTTAGGTCAAAAGATGAATTTTCACTATAATTCTACCTAGGGAATTAAGGTTGAGAAACTAAATGGTAGAAAGAATATCTTTAGATATTTTATGTGACTAAATCACTAAATTAGTATTTACCCAAAAGTAGATGTTTATCTGAAGAAAATCCTTGTTAAAACTAAATCGAATATTAGACTATGAGAGGGACAGATAGTAAACCTACTTGTCCATCTCTTGATCTAAATCAAGCAAAAACTTCGTGTGACCAATCCTAGTTCCTAAATACAAAGAATAGAATACCGTTGAATTAAATTAGTTTTCCTTTGACCGAAATCACCAAGAATCTAGATGGACAATCAATCAAATGATGGGTAGATTACCCTGGCTAGGAATTATGGAAAAAGTGGTTTTGTGGAACCAATCTCAAGCCGAGAATTTTACTTGCATAGAATCTCTGTTTTCATTTAAAGGATTGTTTTACGCCAGAATGCTGGAGGAAGCATTTGGGATGTGTTTTACTAAGAGGAGGTTCATTTTGCAACAGCTAGTGTGGAGTGCTCGCGGCGGCAAAGCCTGTCGAGGTCTTGACTAGCCTCAGGTGTACGGTTAAAATGGTGCGCTTTCGGTAGAATTGGCGAGAACCGACAAAGCCGTCCTCCCTGAGTGAAGTGCTAGAACACCTAAGTAGGATCCTAGAGGGTTCTGACCAGGTGATGCACGGGCTCGCCGTTGGTAGGACACCCATGCGTGTATCGAGGAAGATTCGACGGATGGACTAAAAAGAAAGATTTTTATGAATCAAATTTTGATATTGGATCTCGTTGGTTGGCCAGCTGGTCTTCAACGGAGAGTCTAGATGACACATTTTGTAACACAATGGACTCAAAATTTTGGAGGATGATGATCAGTAATATTATGATTTCTATTGAAGGATTGTTTTAAAGACAACCGAATCTGTTATAAATGGCAATTTCATATTGGGTGTGTATGTGGAATGCCTACCTTAATTTTTGCATGAAATGCTGGCTAAGGGGCCTGGGAACTCTTTTCCTCGATACCCGAGCAAAACACAACCAAAGATATATAAAGGAATCCCACCAATACAGTGGTCGGGTGGTTGGCCGGGGTTAGGTTGGATCGGGGGATTCCTGCGAAACAATTAAGATACGATTAGTTATGTTAGCTAGATTAAGTCCTGAGACAATCTTTGTTCTGTGGGAGGGAATCAGTAGGGCTGTGCGCGTTAGAGGAAAAAAGTGGTGATTCTATGGACCAAGTGCAAGTCTCTTCTTTGATCTGGCCATGTGACTTCGGGTTCGGTTGGATCAATTTAACTAGTTAAGACTTTGACTCGTTAGATTGATTCCCCCATTAGAAGATTTTCCCATGGCGGAATCACCCGTACCTTCCGAGTGAGGGAAGTTTTTCCGGGCTCAGTTTCAGAGGAACCGCCGAGCTAGTCACTCATCCGGACATCCACAGGTGAGGCCCCGAGTGTGGATCCCTACCCCACGTGAACGAGAGGCTGAAGTTGCTTCCATTGCCAGTGCCCTCGGAGGGGGCACCGCGGAGGGGTCGGGGGTCTCACAGTTGGACTTGTGAGTCAGTTTATGCAGGCCCCTAGGAAGCCACACTTGGATGTGGCTAGATGGATCCTCAGGTAAGTACATAAAGTCCATAGTTGATTATGGACTTTTCTATGAGGGTGGTATAGAGATATAGTTGCATGATGGGTACACAGATGATGCTGGTTGGGCTGGTGGTATTACAGACATGAGATCTACCAGTGGTTTTATGTTCTCATTTGGGAGTGTTGCTGTGAGTTGGAGCGTAAGAAGCAGCCAACAATACTATGATTTTCATTGAAAGATTGTTTTAAAGACAACCGAATCTGTTATAATGGCAATTTCATATTGGCTGTGTAAGCCGAATCTGTTATAATGGCAATTTCATATGGGGTGTGTTAAGTGGTATGCCTACCTTAAATTTTGCTTGAAGTGCCGGCTAGGGGGCCTAGGAACTCTTTTCCTCAGTACCCGGACAAAACATAACCAAATTTTTATAAAGGAATCCCACCAATATAGTGGTTGGGTTGGTTGGCTAACCCATGGGCCATAGATCGTTCCCCGAAGATCCACTCCCCCAACTCTTATCACGGCAAAGCCAATTCCTTGTACCTCTCATCGCGACCTCCAATTCAATAGCCAGAAGATATAGGATAACATAAGGCATAGACCTTTAATGTGGCCCAACCATCATTACCACAAACATTTCCCACAAACCTTGGACCACCCGCCGCAGGTAGATCTTTAAGTCTCTCTTACAAGATCAACACTTCTATGAAGGAAATTGACAAATTTGGGTACCGCGCCACAACTGTAGTGCACTGTTCCTACTCCTGTGATTCCAAAACCGTAAAAATTCCAATTGCGGCCATGATAGTGTCCAATGCCATCACCACTACTACTATGCGGGACAATGGGAAAGTAAAAATTTAGGAGGATGCCATGCCCATACAACCCCCATCCCCACTATCCGCGATAGTGATGTACCTTCAACTTCGACTAGTCTACCACCCCTTATGATCCGACTCAATCCCTTGCTTCTTAAACCCCCCTTTACCCTGCTGCTCCCTCCAATGAAGCCTTCAAGATCCTGAAGGATCTACCAACCTCACAAAAACTTAATTTTACAACCACCTCCTCACTCTTGCCAACTGCATTGGGGTGCTAGCTATCTAGCCCTAGGGTATAAAACCTGTTTACATGGTGCCCCAAAAAGAAACTCTCTCTCTAAAGACATGGCCATTCACTCTCTTTAGCCATGGCCATACTATCTTAAGACACACTCGTACCCTTTGTTTAGCCGCAACCGTACGCTTCTAAGACACGGTGGTTCGTTCATGAAGACACAACCGTTCCCTTTTAAAATGCTAAGCCACGGTCATTTCTTTGTCACTCATCAGCTTAGCCACGACTGTTCACTCATAAAGACACGGCTGTTCCCTTGTAAAATGTTAAGCCCACGGCTATTCCCTTGTCCTCTACTTAGACTCAGTCGTTCACTCATGAAGACATGGCCAGTCACTCATGAAGACATGGCTATATGCACCTTAGCCACCATGGATGTACCCTCATGAAGCCACGACCGTTCCTTTCCTTGAAGTCTATAAAAGGGCCCACCGCTTTCACTTTTTTCTCTCTCCCCTAGCCAAACTCTTGCCATTTTTTCTCCTAAGCCTTCACACTCCCATACCAGCTTTTTATCCTCAATAGCATGGTAGCCCCAGCCCACTATGACGACTCCTATGAGGTTCTCCCTCATACACCCCAGAAGAAGTACGCGAAGCACCCCACCCAACTCTATCACTTGGGTGAGAACCTCATGTGCCAAGTCAGCGGCTACATAATCCACAACCTCATGAAGAACAACCACAAGTTGCTTTATTATACAGGACCTTGTTTACAGGGCCATAACCAATCCTGCCATAGTGGCCTTCCTGGAGCAGATAGGGCTCAGTGGTTTACCCACTCTTCTCAACTGCCTCTTCTTTATCAAAACATATGATGAAAACCAAGCTACATTGTAAGTTATTGACCATGAGGGCCACCCCCAAACTATCCACCTTAGTCTGGACCTCGTTCGGGAGGCACTACATTCTACTCATGCCTCTCTCCCCCTTATCCTCTACTCACACCTCTTCCCTCCCTTATTCTCTATGTGTGTCTCTCCCCCCTTATCCTCTCCATGTGTCTCCCTCCTATCCCCCCACATGGAGCAACCCTATGTACAATTGGCCAATGTGATGCACCATGTTCGGGGTACATACCGAGGTATATACCAGGGTTCTAGAACCAAGGATGGGGTGGAATAGCAGAATATTTCTCGCCCAGAGCTTATTATTTTAGCCTGTGTCCATTTTGTTCCTCCTCACCATTCATTGGACTGATCGATTTAACAGGTGCCACTTGTCCACCCTCACCTGCATTCATCATGGGGTGTAGGTTGACTGGGCGGAGTACTCCACAAAGAGGCACAACTCAAGGAGGACCAAGAGTCAGAAGCCCACAGAGAAGAGAATAGGAAGAGGAGGATCTCTGGCATGCATAGCCTAGTTTTTTAAAGAAAACCTTGTTGAAACCCCCCCTCCTCCTTTCTCCTCTCCGACCCCTCTGTTTTTCAAAGTAGGTCCATCTCCTCCCCAACCTCCTCTCAACAAAATACAGTGGACATGCTGCACTGGGCTCACGTGGTTAATTTTTGCTCCCAAGTAGTTTCTATTCTGAGGGCATCCAATTGACTCATGGCATGGTCCATCATTTTGCATAGGGCTTTTCCAAACTTGCCCGGGAGCTGCTCACATCCAATATAGACTGCATGTAATGATAGCAGAGTAGGTCATTGCTGCCCAACAACAAATGCTTATTGCTAAGGCCAACCAGCAAAACAAATCCAAAAAACTCTCCACAAAGCTACACTCGCCAACCACCAGCAACTCCATGCGGCTTTGGAGAACCGTGAGGCCACCCTTGCCACTACCCTCTCAACTGTCAGTGAGCTTCAACAATACCTACATGCCACCCAAGAGGCTAAGCAGTGCGCCAACCAAGCCCTTGCCCTTGCTCAAATTGAAGCCAACCAATTCAAGTAGCAAGATGCTCATGTAGAGGATGAAGGCAACTGCACTCACCTCTCCTTCAACAAAAACAGAGAAGTAGCAGAGGACACTCTTTGCCAAAAGGATCTTCAGCTACAAGCCGCAGAGGCCGTAGAGGCCCGCACCACTCTCCCTTAACCCACACCTTCTTGGCTAGTACCAAGCGTGGTTGAACACAAGGTCGATGCATTATTGGACTCCGCCAATAGAGCTCTCCTGCCTCACCACCCCTTTGCAAAACCCCACTCAAATTCTCGACCTCCACCACACCACGTTCTTCGCCTTAACCTCCTTCAACACGACATATTAATCGACGACCCCATCTCCCATGTCACCCTTTCCTACATCATCACCAAAATCCCCTCCAACTCCATCTCTTTCCTTATCACCCTCTTCTTCCAATCCCAGATCTCCTGTGTAATGTCGCTCATAAGAGAAGAATAAGCTTAGGTGTACATAGAGCTAGGAAATTAGTTTTAGGTCCTCAATTGTTAAATGGGCGGCTGACCATTGTAAAAAGAGAGCTCATGTATATAAGTGACTTATGAAATATGAAAGGGACAATCTCATTGCCTTCTCTCTCTCTCTCTCTCTCTCTCTCTCTTGTGGCTATGGTGATAGGCTTGTATGTGTTGATGCTTGCTTTCTTGATTGTGGTGGTGTGCAGAGACATGGGATGACCGAGCTTACGGCTTGTGTAATGCCGATCATTGAGGAATAGTTGTACATAGAGCTAGAAAGACTAGGAAGATTAGTTTTGGGTCCCCAACTGTAAATGGGTGGCCCGACCATTGTAACTATGAGCTCTTGTATATAAGTCATTTTATGGAATATGAAAAGGGACAATCCCATTAGTCTCATTTGAGCTTGCCTCTTCTCTCTCTCTCTCTCTCATTTGAGCTTGTGGATGTATGTTAGCTTGTGTTTTTGCTTGCTTGCTTGATTGTCGGTGTGTGCATGTAGGGATGGTAATGATCTAATATCTCTCCTTCTCTCTCCCTCTCTTTGCTCTTAACCAAGTCCCTTTCGCATGATGGTGGCATGAAGTGAAGGTTGAGCTCTCCATAGCTCCCTCCTTCTTGCTCTTTGCCTAGCCATTGAATCTCTTCTTGGGTGACACAAGAAGAGGTGGAGTGAGCCCCTACCGGCTTCACGAGGAGTTAACCCTCTTAGGGTTGGCTAGGTGCAACTCTCCGGACTCAACCCTTGCATGTGTCTCTCTTCTTGCATGTGTCTTTCCAGACTCGACCCTTGCATGTGTCTCTCTTCTTTTATCTCTCCTTCTTGTGTGCAAGGTAGAATATTATCCTTAACATCTTGCCTAGCCATTGAATCTCTTCTTGGGTGACACAAGAAGAGGTGGAGTGAGCCCCTACCGGGAGGAGTTAACCGTCTTAGGGTTGGCTAGGTGCAACTCTCCGGACTCGACCCTTGCATGTGTCTCTCTTCTCTTCTCTCTCCTTCTTGTGTGCAAGGTAGAATATTATCCTTAACATCTTTGGTGCCGACTGGGGAATGCATTTAGCTTAGGGTCCTCCACTTTATTCATTTGCTAGTGTCTTTGTTTAGCCCGGTTGGAGTGCAAATCCACTGGTTGGTTGCTTGATTTTGTGTTTGTTTTTGTTTTTTATGGTGATTAAATGGAGCATTGAAGGTTAATCAAGCATCAGAGCATTGAAATCTTCACCGAGCATAGGAGAAGCAAGTAATCTCTAACATTGCCCTTGACATTCATGCAAAACTTTGATTTTCTATTCTTTTTTCTTCAAGCTTGCATCTCAATTTAATCCACAACTTAATCTTAATTAGTTAGTTTTCATTATGCATTGTAGGCACCAATAGATAGCTAAAGACGAGCTCTAGCTCTCTATTGAATAAAAAAACACAAAAAAATCGATGGGAAAACACCTAAATTAGCAAGAATTAGAGGGAAAAAACTAGGCAAAAATTTCATTCTGTTGGCTGCTCTGAGAAGTGAACGGCCATTTGCTTTATAGGCCACAGCCATGGCGCAATTGCCATGCATGTTCCCTTCTTAGTTGACCAAATATGGTAAGATCTTTAGCTTGAATGTGGTAGTTGCATTAAAATTGAAATAATTTCATCAAATTGAGCATAAAGTGCATTCAAAAAATTGCATTCAATTAAGTGGGTGTAACTGAATTTGTCAGAGAATATATTGGGTGGTTGTTAGACCTGCAGCCTTAAATTCCCTGAAGTCTCACACAAATCTTAAAAATATCTAAATTTGACAGTGCCATGACGGTTGTTCCTTCCTGAAGGGTATGCTCATTCTAGAGCCTCATTGTGGCCATGTCAATTTTTCCATGCCCATGCAGTTCTCTCTTGCACTTGATTCAGAAAGAGAACGCCCGTTCCCTTCTCCTTTTGAAAGCATACACTCATACCTTCTCCATTCGAGAGTGAATGCCCATTCCCTTTAGCTTTTGAAATCAAACTCCCGTTTCCTTCTCGGCCCAAGCTTGGTATGCCTATTTCAACAACTGTCGTGCGCCCGTACCTTATCCATTCTAAAGTGCTTGCATGTTCCTTTGTGAAGCCCCACCCATGTCCTTCAAAAAGTGAATATCCGTGCCATCTTCCCCTAAGAAGCGTATACATGTTCCCTTCTCCTTTTGAAAGAATATGCCCGTACTATTTCCATTTCCAAAAAAAAAAAGTCTTTTCACAAGGGGGTTTTGCACAGTAGTTCCACATTTCCATGCACCTAACGATCGGGTAGATTGGCACGAAATAACCCTCTTTTTGATGAAGTGAACTCTCATGAAGCTCCTTTGCTTATGAGGCCGAACCCATCGGTCAATACCATGTGGAGTCAAATGGTGCTTGTCTTTGACACAGCACCAGCAAAAGTGAAGACCGGGCGGGACGAGGAATTCCTGACCTTGAGATAGGAGAGCCTGAACTCCAATGCATGGACATACCATATGTCTAAGAGCAAGCTCCTACCTCTCCCACACATTCACAAAGAAGCCTTACTTTGAGGCTTCACAATATCATGGGAAACACATAGTCTGAAGAACCGCAACCCAGGGTGAGAGGTATGGACAAACCCAAGGTGAGAGGTATGGACCAACCACAAGAAGGTGATCCCACATTGTGTTTAGATCCTAGAGAGGAAGTTGGCAGATTGAAAGCCAACAAACCTAGACTAAACCACCAGTTTGGAGAGCCATGCTTGTCTTAGTAGGTGTGGCTGATTCTTATAGGGCCCAAAGACTTATACAAAACCTAGGGCTATGTCCATCATCTCAAGGACTAGAAACATTGTACCAAAGATAAAGGGTCTACCCAGGCCCTTCACATCAGCCCAGTCTGCCTGTATATTAGCAGTACCCACCACACGGAGTTTACCCTAGGTACCACATGGGACCATAAGAGGCGTATATGCTAACCCACCTATCAGACAAGGGCCTCCAATGGTATAATATTCTCCTAGCCCTGCTCCTCCACACCAACCTTTCCTCAACCTACACTTGCTCCAGCCATGGCAGGGCCGACACTAGAAGAACACACTCCCATAGGACTCACAAACTTGATGGATTCCCCGAGCTAGAACGATATGTCTTCCAAGATGATTAAGATACCCACTAGATGAAGTATGCTGGGGCTATGGAAGCACATGACCACTTCAACAAAATGCGGCAAAAGGAGTTTGCTAATAGCTCCCTTTTGGTCCACACGACCATCCCATAACCAATAGGGCCGGTTGATTCCATGCAAGAACCAGAAAAGCTTTTCCACTCAGCACGTAGAGCACACAACAAAACGTTAGCACTAGCATAAAAAGAAGCCAAAAGGCTAGTAGACAAAGACAATGCTAACGCTGAAGAGACTAGACAGGTGCCTCAAAATTTCAAGACCTTCCAGATGGCTGATAGATTCGTCCAATATGATTTGGCCCAAACGTCTCATAGTGGACAACCAGGGACCTCTTATGATGGTCCAAATAAAGTTAAAGAGATAAATCTGGCAGGCTTGGGTGAAGACCCCAGGCTAGTATATATTAGAGAAGATCTCTCTATAGAGGAAGACACCAAGCTCATCCCTCTATTGACAGAATTCTAGGATTGCTTTGCATGGAAGTACACGGACATGAAGGGTGTACCTCCGAAGTAGTCCAACACACCATCCCAATGGTTGATGGAGCTAGGCCGATCAAACAACGGGCTTATCAAATGAACCCAAAATACTCCAAGATGGTCCAAGAAGACATCAACAGACTCAATGATCGAGGATTCATCTATGAAATCGAGCATATGGAATGGGTATCACCCATTGTGATAGAGCCTAAGAAGAACGGAAAAGTCAAAGTGTGCGTAGACCTCAAAAGGTCAATGTCGCTACCATCACGGATCATTATCCCTTACCTTTCACACAACATGTGCTAGAACAAGTAGAAGGAAAGAAAGCCTATAGCTTTCTTGACAAATTCTCGAGATACAATCAAAGGTTGATCAATCCCATGGATCAACACAAAACAACCTTCGCCACCACCACAACTGAATGGGGCACATATGCATACCGTGTTATGCCCTTTGGGCAGCTGACCAATGCCCCTGATGCCTTCCAATGTCTCATGTGCATGTCTTACAATATGGAATATCTTTGGAAATTCCTTGAGTTCTTTATGGATGACCTTTGTGTCAACTGCTCTCCTGGAAGGTGCACCTTGCATGTTTGTGCAAAGTGTTAGAAAGGTGTAGGTTGTATCGCATCTTGTTAAACCCACTTGAATGTCAATTTTGCATTCAACACAGAGTGATCTTGGGATATATTGTCTCCAAGTAGGGAATCTCTATAGATGATAGCAAAGTGCGGCTCATCCTTGAGCTGCCTCCACCCACCATTAACTTTAAGGGGGGAGTCCAACACTTCATGGAGCATGTTGGCTACTATCGGGGCGATTCATTTTTATGTATGCTAATATTGCTCGACCTTTTTATGGACTCTTAATTACCTCTGAGTGCACTGAAGAATGCCAATAGGCTTACACAATGCTCAACAAAGCCTTCGGCAAGTTCTCCAATTCTTAGGTCCCCCAACTGGGACAGTATCTTCCATGTCCACATTGATGCCTTAGCTTTTACTATTGGTGTGCTAGCCCCCAACCGGGACAACACAAGATGGATTTCCCCATCAGCTTTGCTAGGTGCCAATTCAATGAAGTGGAGAGGAACTACACCACTACTGAAAGAGAAGGATTAGCCATGGTCTACACCATGAAGAATTTTCACCATTATCTACTGTCGACTAAGTTTATTCTATTCGTAGCTCTCCTGCACCTAGTAAACAAGCCTTGTATGATAGGTATAATCACCAAGTGGCTTCTTATATTGCTTGAGTTTGATGGTAAGGAGAGGCTTTAAGCATGTTCTAGTAGACCACATGGCAAGGATCCCCAATGGTGAACCTCCGGTGGGAGTAGATGATGATTTACTAGATGCCACCCTATTCCAACTATGCTAGATTCCTGAATGGGGCAAGGAGGTGGCACACTTCTTAGCCAAGGGCTTACCAGTAGATCCCCTCCTCTCAATAAAGACCATGCTTGTTGCCTAATTAAACAGGCAGCCCACTACCAAATCATGCAGACCAACTTTATAGGTAGGGGAAAGATAAAATTCTACGACATTGTGTTCGAGAAGACGAGTATGTCCTCCTTCTTGAATAGGCTCACTATACTTGTGCTGGGGGGTACTTTGCAGTAGATATCACTACGCGTAAGGTCCTCATGGTTGGGTTATGGTGACCCATTCTAATGGGCGGACGTAGAAAAATATGTCAAGCGGTGTGATGAGTGCCAACGTGTAGGAATTCCCCACCAGTTCAAGGACCGCATACCCCTAGACTCAATTGTGTCTTTACAACCATTTGAGAAATGGGGCATAGACTTCATCAGACCCATTAGTCCATCAGAGTCAAATACACTCAATCTCGATATGTAATAGCTGCCTATGGACTATTGCACTAAATGGGTAGAATCTCGGGCGACCCGCAAAGTTGATGCGCGATCAACTGCCAAATTCCTTTATGAGTCAGTCTCATCACACACTTTGGTTTCCCCCTCGAGCTTGTATTGGGACACATTTCATTATTAAGTTAATCCAATTCCTCTTGCAAGAGGTCCTTGTCACTCAGAGAAAGTCCTCCCCCTATTACCTACAAGAAGCGAATGGCCACGCGAAAAGCACGAATAAATCTTGTGTGCCATTCTGACTAAAATCGTGGAGGCCAGCCACAACGATTGGGAACAAAATATGTCGACTATAGTTTGGGATTATAGAACTTCTTATTACAAGGCAACAACCAATGCCACCCCTTCAGTTTAACCTATGGTACTAAAGTAGTCATGCCAATGGAGTTCCTGGTCCCCAGCTTATGTATTGATGTACAAGAGAAGTTCACCGGAAATGTCTTAGGCTGTCACCTTTTTGAGCTTGAAAAGCTCGATGAAACATGCCTTTTATTAGTATACAACATGATTGTTGAGAAGCTAAGGCGCAAACAATGGTTCGACGAACAGCTTCAAGACAAACAAATGTACAAGGGCAACATGGTCCTCTTATTTATAGTACAAAGACACACAAAAAGAAGCTTAAGCTCAAAAGCTTAGGACCTTTCCTATTCATCATTGAGATAACACCACAAGGTGCAGTGCGCATCGAGACACTTGATGGTGTAGATATGGCTAGTTATTTCAATGGTAGCAAACTAAAATGCTACAATGGCCCACTCACGGAAGCCACATTACGAGCCATACATGACAAGAAACAACAAAAAAAGACCATGAGGATATGAAACAAGATGCATAACAAGAGGCCAAATCAAGGCAAGCCAAGCTTTGGTAGAGACAAATCATGGTTAATATGGCCCAAGTGGTCGACCTTGAAGAAGAAGAATGGGAGGTGAAGCCAGATCGCGGTTGTGGTTATCAGGAATGACCACCCCGTCGAACTTTGTCCAAAAATTTGCTCTTGTCAATATAGGAGCTAGTTACAATTTTTGGTCCCATGAAATATGGTGTTCCCTTGGGGAACCCTCACTAAAAGAAACCCCCTTGCCATAGTTACCACAGTAACATCATAGCATGTTCATTGTTTAGGCACAGTCACGCTTTTATTCCACATTGGAAATAACCCCTTGGAAGGGAAGTTCTATGTGATGCCTGTAGGAACTATGTGTGAGGAGATACTCCTTGGAAGTGGGACGCACGGATGGTGACCTTAGAGCTGGCCTCTAGCCAAGTTACTATCCTCATGATGGATGAATTGCCTGTACCCACTGCTCCCCCATGCCAAGAAGTTTCCCCTCCCTCACCCACCATCATTCCTTCACCACACCCCCACAAATCAATCTCACTAAAAAAGAGGCCGCTCATCATTCCAACCACATCAATGCCTCTCACATCATTCCAACCACATCAATGCCTCTCACATCCTCCCTACTACCACCACGCTCGAAAGCAACCCACTCTCACATCGCTACCTCGAGATGTTGACCCCCCACAACCCCAAACTAACCAAACTAACAAAACTATCTCTTCCCATTGGGTACCTAAAAAGCTTCTCAAAACAGCACAGGGTTATTATGAGAGTGAATCTACATTGTGGATCCCCCGACGATCCAACTCTTCCCCTCATCCAAAGGCACCTAGATCTACTTGTCCTTCGCATCGGAACCGGTTTGCCAACCACAAGCCTACAGGGTACATGACATATGCAAGCCTAAACGCTCTCCATGGCACCCCTACCCTCAATCAAACCCTCAGCCTTGCACAAAAACAAACCCTCGATGGATCCCTAAACCTCTCCTACAAGCCTAACACTTCTACGAGAGAAATCATCAAATTTGGATCCAAAAATCTCCCCAACCCCAACTTCCACCCCGTGTCACTCTGCAATCACCTATCTTTAAATGGAAACCCAAGGTGGCCTCCACCACAAGAACTGCCCAGGAAAAAGGGAAGCAGAAGCTTCACAATGAAACTCTAACCCCTCAATGTCGGCAACTCTTGTACCTGTCATTGTAGGCTACAATAATGGAGTACTACAATGCCATTATCAACTCCTTTAGTCTTAGGTACTTCCTTGCCCTCAGCCTCTTTTGAATTCCTAAAGTAACCACCCTCACCTCACCATCACCAAATTGGAATTGACTTCTAACCTTGGTGAACTGGGCAACTGGTTAGTACAAAACCCTCAATGGGGTGGTGTTGGTAGCAAAGCCCACGGGCACAAAACGTAATTTAGGGTGCCCAAAAAAAAGGAAGTGCCATGGCCGTACCAACCTACCTTTGCCAAAATCGCAATCTTTAGAAGTTTAGATGCCACGACCGTTCCAAATTCACCACAGTCGTACAACCGCAACGTGAAGTGCCCCGACTGTTCCATCCTCAATCCATCCACCCATGACCGTTCTAGATTTACCACGACTACACCAACTATGTGCATAAGGCCACATCCATTCCTTTCTCAGTTGGTTTGGTATGCCCATTCCAACCAATGCCACTTCCATACCAAATCCAAAAGGAGATACTGAGCCATTTGATCCAAATGTTGTGGCCATTTGCCCTAGTTCCCACATGCCGTGCGGCTGTTCACTCCAGTTCCCACATGTGGCACAACTACAATGCCCGTTCACTCAAGTTGCCGAGCGGCCATTTGTTGTTGATGCCATGCCCGTTCCAGATGCCACGATCGTGACCTTCTAAAAAAGCATAAATATGGGGTCCCACCTCCTCATTTTCTCACTTTCAATTCTCCTTGTAGCCAAACTCTTCCAGTTTCTTCTCTTGAGCCTTCACATCCTCACACCCTCTCTACACCATTACTTACACCTCAGACTCCTCAAGGGAGTTCCTCCAACATACCTCTATTAGGAGAAAGCGCTTGGCAGGGGAAAAATTTGAGGAATATGCTCTCCAACCCCCACACAACTATCACATCTAGGGTAAGCCCTTATGAAGTAGGTGAATGGCCACACCATCCACTCCCTAATGAAAAACAACCACAAGGTGGAACATAAGCTCTCCTCTACTTCACTCGACCGTGCTAGGGGGCAGTTGTAGTAGACCCCATAGCCAAAACTAAGCTGGAGTAGCGAGGCTTGGGGAGATTTCCCACTCTGGAGCCATGGGGGATAGATCTACACGACAATCTATACTTCACAGAGACCTATGATGCCAACCTGCACACTAGGGATGTTTTGGACAATGAAGGCCATAGACACAGAGTAGAGCTCAGCATAGAGCTCATCAAAGATGCCTTGCAGCTCCCCAACCTCGACCAGCCCTATGTTAAGCTCACCAATGCCCCCAAGCTTGTTGACCAGGGGTGTATACAGAGGCAACCCAAACAAACATGGGGTGGAGTGGGCGAACATCACCTAGGAGGATTTGATTATGCCAGCCCTTGCCCTCCAATTTCTACTCACTACACATTGGATGGACAGATTCAGCAGGCGTAGCATTACCTTGGCCCATGTGCACCAAGGATAGATGGTTGATTGGGCCAAGTATCTTAAAGAGCTTCATGTAGTCTTCTCTAACCCACAGGGGAAGCTAGCAGCAGGGTGGGAGGAGTTACCACCTGCCATTCCGCTAAGTGGCCCAGATGCCGGTGATATCATCTCTGCCCCTACTAGAGACCTCACCCCACTCCCCACCACCAGCTAAGAGGCACCACCAAGAACCTAAGGAAAAAGAGCCAGGACCCCCACCGCCCAATCTAGGCCCTATACAAGAGGAGCTGGCAGCTGAGGAAACAAAAAGAAAGACTACAGAGGAGAAGAAGAGGAAAAAGCAAGATTTCTTCCAGAAAAACCTCTATGAGACACCACCCCTGGACCACTTTACAGATTTCTTATCTTTCATAGAGGCTAGACCCTCCTCCCCTAATGCATCTCAGCAAAATACATTACACACTCTCTGTTGGGGCACAGTCAGGCAGTTTTCGATCTAGCCAGGCCTACGTTTGAAAGCATCCATGTAGCCCATGGCGATGTACAAAACTTTGCCTTAGGTTTTTCACATATGGCCAGGGAATCAATCACACAAATGATGGATTGTATCTACCGTCAACATAAGGTGGCTGGAGTGAAAGATCCCTGCACCCTCTGCACAACGAGTTCATGGGTGCTAGCAGTAGCGGAAGTAGCACTTCTTGCATCGTAGGGTAGAGCCTCTCATCGGGGCCTCGCCCATGGATATCTAGACAAGAGACTAATCCCTCAGTTTCTCCAAAATTGAACCCAAAAAAAAATTCCTCGCAGACAGGCGATTCCTCCAGGATAAATATTTTCTAACGTAGTCAAGGTCATCATTAACCAAATTGATCCGACTGAACCCGTAAGTCTCATGGTCAGATCAAGGAAAAGACTTGCACTTGGATCATAGAGTCCAACACTTTTGTTTCCTCATCAAGAGCCACAGCCGTTGATTCTTTTCCATAAAACAAGGGTTATCTGGGATTTACTTCAACTATCATAACTTAACAGAATTGAGTCTCATTTTAGGGATCCATCAGTCCAACCTAACCCTATCAATCCCATGGGTTAGCAACCAATGTAGTGATAGGATCCATTTAGAAATTTGGTTATGTTTTGTCCTGGGTACCAAGGAAAAGAGTTCCCAGGCCCCCTAGCCGGCGCTTCAAGCAAACTTCAAGATAGTCACACCACTTACACACCCAATATGAAATTGCATGTTTCACAGACTCAGCTGTCTTTAAAGCAATCTTTTAATGAAACTATAGTATCACTGATCATAATCCTCCAAAATATCTAGCTTGAATTCTAATTTCCAATCATTCCTTCATCGGTGTACCTATGGCATCATTGGCAACCAGAACGCTCACCATCTGTTCACTCAGGGGCCTTTTCAATAGTTCCTAGCTCATAGTACCCGGAAATATAATCACATAAAAAAATCCAGATGGACTCTCTGTTGAAGATCAGCAAGATCAACTAACAGATCCATATAAAAGAGCCATGGACTCATCCGTTGAAGACCAGCAAGGATAATCAACCAGATCCATGCCCGAGTTTAGAAAACAACTCTAACTCCTTGTTCCATTTTCTTCCTCAATGCACGCGTGGGTATCTTCGATGACCCAGAGCCTGAGCACCGTATGGTCAGCACCCTCTAGGTTCCTTCGCAGGTCACCTAGCGCTTCACTCATAGGCCACTTCCTTGGTCCCTCATCCATCGTATCGGAAGCTTGGTCCCTTTGCAGGGCACCTAGCGCTTCACTCATAGGCCACTTCCTTGGTCCCTCATCCATCGTATCGGAAGCTCACCATTTAAATCAAACCAAGGATGGTCAAGACCTTGGCCGACCTTGCTACGCGAGACGTCCTCCGTTGACTCTCCATCAGTTGTTACTACTTTATCACTTAGGTTTCCATGACCTCATTCACAAGATGGTCAAAATGCTTCCCCAACATTCTTGACATAAAATAGTCATTTAAAAACAGGTCATAAATACAGTTTCTAAACGAACTCTCATCTTTCCACATCATTTCTCGTTATTCCACATTCTTCTACATCAATTTACATTTCGTTATTCCACATCCAGTTATATCTATTCCCATCATCCTTCATCCATTCTCATCCAATCACATCATATTACATCTCATCACATCTATCCACATCACATCACATTCATCCACATCACATCTCATCACATCCAATTCACATCTCATCACATCCAATTACATCTATTCCGATCCTCATCACATCACGTCACATCCATCCTCATCACATCTCATCCATTCACATCTACCCATATCCACATCATGTCACATCTCATCCATTCACATCTACCCATATCCACATCACATCACATCACATCCATTCACATCACATCTCATCCATTCACATCTACCCCGATCCACATCACATCACATCATATCCATTCACATCACATCTCATCCATTCACATCTACTTAGATCCACATCACAACTCATCCATTCACATCTACCCCGATCCACATCACATCACATCATATCCAGCCATTCACATTATGTCACATCCATTTAGATATCATCATATCACATTCACATCCATTCACATCTCATCGCATCCATTCACATCTCATTGCATCCCATTCACATCCATTCACATCTCATTGCATCCATTCACATCTCATCACACCCATTCACATCCATTACATCCATTCACATCCATTACATTCATTGCATCCATATCACACCCATTCACATCCATCACATTCATTGCATCCATATCACACCCATTCACATCCATCACATTCATTGCATCCACATCACATCACATACATTCCATCCACATCTATCCTTATCACATCACATTCATTCCATCCATATAACATCACATTCATTCCATCCACATTACATCACGTCCATATCTATCCACATCACATCTCATTCATTCCATCCACATTACATCACGTCCACATCTATCCACATCACATCTCATTCATTCCATCCACATTACATCACATCCACATCTATCCATATCACATCTCATTCATTCCATCCACATTACATCACATCCACATCTATCCATATCTCATCACATCCATTCACATCTCATCACATTCATCCACATCCATCCATTCATTCACATTCACATTTATCCACATCCATCCATTCATTCACATGCACATCTATCACTTCACATCTCATTCTCATCCATTTACATCACATTACCCCCCATTCACATCTCATTCACATCTTATCACATTCACATCCACATCCATTTACATCACATCACATCTCATCCACATCCACTCACATATCCTCACATCACATTCACATCTTATCACATCGCATTCACATCTTATCACATCGCATTCACATCTTATCACATACATCCACTCACATCTCCTCACATCACATTCACATCTTATCACATTCACATCCACATCCACTTACATCACATCACATCTCATCCACATCTCATCACATCCACTCACATCTCCTCACATCCACATCTCATCACATCCACTCACATCTCCTCACATCACATTCACATCCACATCCATTTACATCACATCACATCTCATCCACATCCACTCACATCTTATCACATTGCATTCACATCTTATCACATCGCATTCACATCTTATCACATCACGTTTACATATCCTCTTATCACATTCACACCTCATCTAATCACATCGCATCCATTTACATCCTGTCACATTTATTTACATTCATTCGGCTCTATATCACATCTTATCACATTCACTTTTAGTACTGTTTTCTACTTTCGATACCGATGGGACTTTTCAAAGTTTCTACCAATTGCTTGGCCTAGTTAAATGTACTTTTTCTTGATGGATATTTTCATATTCTTTCTCAAATTTCTCAAGTGAAATATATTCAATATTCTTCTTTTGAGTAAATTATTCATGGAACTTACAAAAAACAATTCTACCCATATTTCCCAATAAAATTAATAATGCTCAAAATTTCACTTTTAATAAATACTCATAATTTGAATTATGCCAAAAATTACTCTTTTACCATTTAATTACTTGGATATCAAATATCATGGGAATTCCTCTTTTTGCATAAACATAAATTTACCAAAAATTTCTCTTTTGCTATTTAATTACTTGGATCTCAATTATCATGGGAATTTCTCTTTTTGCATTAAAAAAATACCAAAAATTCCTCTTTTTACCATTTAATTACTTGGATCTCAATTGGATCTCAATTATCATGGGAATTCCTCTTTTTGCATAAAATAACTTTACCAAAATTTACTCTTTTCTCATAATCAATTAATTATGCATAATTACAAAAAAAATACTTCTTATGAATATGATGAAAATCATTCTTTTTGCATAGGATGTCCAATCCTAGAATATGGTAGGAAGTCCTCTTTTAGCATTATGCATAAAAATAAGATATATATTATTTTCTAAAATTTTTACCATAGCTTCGCTGCAACTACTGATTCTTATTTTTTTCTAAAGAATAAAAACTTATAATGGAAATATGATAATAGTTCCTCTTTTATTCTTAAAACCAAATTATGACTTTAAATCATAATTTTAATCATAATCATAAACTTAATTATGATTATCCCACTAGATTAAGCTAATTCCATTATTTCTCTTTTCCCAAATTGATAGATAATCTATTTCTCATTTAGAATCAATCAAAGTAGTTTTTAACTACTTATAAATAATCTAAAAGAAATAACCATTATTTTGTTAACACAAAATCATAAAAATACCATTTTCTTAATCTCTAGCTTATCAAGCCTAGAGTTTAGCTTTGAATTAAGAGACTATCATTGAGAAGCATCCTTTTTCAAAGGATTTAACCATAAAGATGGCTATTCTTTTAGAGAGAGTGATTTACTTAAAGAAAACATTACAAATAAGCATAAAGATTAACTTTCTTTTAATTAAGCATTAAGACTTTAAGAGAAAGCTTGATTTGAATTTAAAAAATTATTTAGAAAGCTTCTCAAGCTTAAGAAGGGTTGAGAAGAAGAAAGTCATTGAGATAAATTGGAAAAAACCGTAAAATTTTATTTTACCTCCAAGTTTGGCTTGATTCTCTATTAGCAGTGAAGCCCCTGACCAATCAATTGGTCCACCAAGAGGAGAAGAGCAACTCCAAGAGTTGTTGTAGAGAGAGAGAGCTCCAAGCTCCCAAGAGAGAGAAAAATTTAATATAATACTGGCGTGGTATAGCTCCAATATTTTTTACAAAATATTTATAGGTGAGGGAGGCCACTAACCAAGTCCAACTAGGTTCTAGAATTTTCAAGGTTCAGTTTGACTCAATTTGGACCAGTTTGGCTCCCTTTTTGATTTGGTTTGATCCAGGAGAGAGGAGAGGTAAAAATATCACAATTTTTCTGAATTAAAAACCCTTCCACACATGTGAAAAAGGTGCCTACCTCAAAAGTCCCCCTCTCCCTACTATAAAGGTGTCAAAATGCATCATTATTCCAATATATCTCATTTTTTTTAGTAATATCTCATAATTTTTAACTAATAAACCTTGTACTCAGTCAACTCTTCATCTTATATGAGCATTTACTCATTTTTGGGTATTTTCTTGTATTCTTTGGATTTATCTCATCCCAACACTTGGATTAATCCAATTGGCCCATTGGAACCTTAATTGGACCATAATCTATTTTTTTTGAAAATGTAGACCCTTAGGCTAAGGTCCCTTATACCATTTTTAATTAATTCCTAATGCACATTGGAAAGTTCATTTTGAACTTCTATTTCAAGGGAATCCATTTTAGACACTAGGAGGATTTTTATATCCAAAGATATCTAAATTTTAGATTATCTCTCTCTAGATATTTTCTCTCTCTATGTTAAAACAGGGTAAAACAAGATCTTTCTCCTATTTCAGAGAGGGGAGTAATTTCAAGAACAGAAGGGGAGGTTCTTACACCTTTACACCTCAAAAGCTAGAGGGAGGAATCTTACATGGAGTCTCGGAGCAGCGGGAGATGTTGTTGGCCCAAGGAGCAGGAAGCGACAAGTCTTTGAAGACCCCTACCAAGTTAACTTGCATAACCTTTAGCTCCAGGGCAAGTTTGATGAACAGACGCAGTAGCTCGAGGGCGTGCCCTCACTCGGATCATAGACGTGTAGAGCAGCAGCTCTCCAATAGGCCCATGAAGCTGCTCAGCGTGTAGAGCAGCAGCTCTCCAATAGGCCCATGAAGCTGCTCAGCGTCGTGCACACCACGAACTTTCTATCATGGGAGACCCTTGCCCATGAAGCCCAAGATCGAGCCAAAGTTGCGGAGGAAGCCCTTGTGCAAACTAAGGTGGATTTCTAGAGATACCGAGAGATCTTAGAAGACACCATCCACCAGATGGAGGAGCACCTAGGAGAAGCCAAAGCCAAATCCAAAGCAGCATAGCCACCCTCAACCCCCCTCTACTCCCTCCTCTAGAGCCATGGTTTGGAAGGTTGACGTGCTTATGGAGATAGCCACGGAGCTAGACATCCTTGCCCTCCCCCTACCTGCAAAGCCATTCCAGCTCACCGACCTCCATTACAAGAGCATCAAGCTCAACATCCTCCAACACAACGTCTATTTGGATGACCCCCTCTCCTGCCAGACTTACACATACCTCCTCACCAAGATCCCCATCGCCAGCATCACCCTCATCCCCCACTTCTATTTTCATTGCCTCATCTCCTTCACCCACCCACATGACTTCTACGAGCTCCCTCCCCACCCTCTCTGAGCCATCTTGATCAGCTGAAGTCACCTTCTCCATTTCGGCTTCCCCTCTGACCTAGCTAAACTTATAGACCTATCCATCCTGGAAGGTCTGTGCCCATACCCCTACCCCTCCCAGAGGATAGACGATGCTTTGCACTATCTACATGGTAGGGGATGGCACGTAGTGAATGAAGCTTACCTCTCCCTCCGCACTGACGCCCTTCCACCTTACTCTGTTGTGAACCTCCTCATCCTATACCGCAGGTGCCATGAGCAAATGGAGGTGATGGCCGTCGCCAGCATCTGCTAGTTTGATGATTCCCATGTCGCCTTCCCCCTAGAATAGACCTCCAAGGAAGAAGAATCCGCTAAGGATTTTTTCTAATCCTACGGCCTAGTTGACACAACAGAAGTTCCTCTTGCCCCCGATGATGATGGTCATGGTGGCAGCCTCCCACCCCCATGATCCTCATCTCCTCCACCCCCCCTCCACCACTCGGTTCTTCTCCCCCCAAGTACCAACACCCAACCACCACCCTCTAGCACAAACACCCTCTTGCACATCCACCATACCACTCTTACCCCCCCAAACGTCTTTACCTCCCATTTATTTCCCACACCACCCCTCTCACCAACCCCACCCTACCCACCCTTTTTATCATTAGATATGGGAATGCACACTGCACTCCATGACATTCCATCAACCTCAACAAAAACCCCACCCCTCTTCGATGCAAACCTCACCATGGGAGCCTCCACATCAACCACCCCTCCACCCCTATTGTCGCCGACACAACAGCCCTCCCAACCAAACCTCAAAGAGGGCGAGATTCCACCCGTTGCCACCACTAGAGTGCAAGGAGGTCAACCCTCCACTCAACCCTCTTAAAGTGGCAGGACCCCCTTGACCGCACAATGTTTGAGTAGGCGATCGCCATCCTACTCTCGGTCGATAGCTCCAGGTAGCGCCCATCACTCGTATAATGGATTGCATGGACATCCATGTCCAATGCCCGTACCTTAAAGGCAAGCGCATCAAGAGTGGCAGCAAGAAAACCCACCTTGGATGCACGGAGGATACCACTGGCCACCCGTAGCACTCACCCCATCACGTTCAAACTCATGGGTGAGCAGCCGGCGGCCTGGAGGCACCCTTTCCTCCTCAAACCATTCATCTAGGAAACCTATTACAATGCGCCCCGTGCACTCTGCATCAACCCCGACTACCTACCCATATGATGATAGTGGGCATGGAATGTTTCCCATGAGGAGCAGAAGGCAAACCCGAAGCACCATTTCAACTTTTCATGGTTCTCTCCTTCGATGGTGCAACAGCCATGTACCAAAGATACCATGATCAAGCGCTTCAATGAGTTCATCTGCCTACTATGATCAAGTCCCCGACCCAGCCGTGATTGCAATGATCAAATTTTTTCACTTGATCATCACATTGGGAGTCATTTTCGTATTGGTACCACTATAATGAAGGCACACAAGGTTTGGCCTTCGACATCAACAAAGGCCCAACACTCAAGAAGATTTTGGATATTATGAGCGGATCATGTGGATGCCTGCTCGGTGCTACAGATGTTTGAAGACATGATGGAGATGACCTTCTGGACTAGAGATAAAGTCTTCCATTGAGCCCCCCCTACTCCAACCTCACGCTACTGCGATGAGGCCGTGACTTCATCCAAACCTACTCGATCTATTATAGATAGATCCGGCTAGCTCCGAGGGTGCACCTACATTAGGGAGGGGGTTATGTTAACCACTCCAGTTACATTACCTTTAGCGTGGAAAGGTTGTACCATAACTACCATGGCCGACATCGGGTTGGTCAACCCCATCTCTATCCAAAGAGGGAGCTTATGGTGCTCAGTTTGTCGAGCTAACCATACTGGCACAGAGTGTGAGACCCCTTTGCCCCCTCCGTGCATTGGATTCCTAGTTGCTAGCAGAGCGGAAGTAGCTTCCTCTTGCACGAGGCAGGGTTTCCCACTTGGGGCCTCGCCCTCGAATGTCCGAATACGAGACTAATCTGGTGGTCATTTCCCTTGCTCAGAAAACAAGGACGATTCCATCTTTTTGATTTTCTTAACGAATTTTCTAACGAGGTCAAGAGATTAAACTATCCTTCACCTGATTAAACCAGATAGAAGGAAAACTATCACTGACTTAGGTTGAAGAAATCAACGCTTTTTTCCTAACCAAAATCAGGCGCAACCGTTGATCTAATCATTTGAAGAAATCAATGCTTTTTTTCTAACCGAAGTCAGGCACAGCCATTGATCTACTCATTTGAGAAATTCTTCAGGTTTTTATTTAACTACTCGAATTCTAAGCGTATTCCTATTATTTCAATTTAATTATTAAAACTCCATTGATTCCAGCCTACCCCATCCGGCCCATGGGTTAGCCACCACCACTGGAATCGGTAGAACTAGACAATTATTCACATACCCATAATTGAATGCCTTTCTTAACTTTTGCTTTCGAATACAGATATGCACACACTCCTCTTTAAAACTTTAACATATAAAATACTCCATTGGCAAATAATTATTGGTTATACAGATGTCATAACTCAAAAATTCCATCCAGTCCCTTGTTTCTCAAAAAACAATATCACTCTAGACTCTCCGTTGTGTTGAGACCAACTGGTCATTAAACGAGATCCAGTATAACAGATTATAATAATCATTTCGTCCATCATACTACATATCTTCCACGACATACACATGGGTGTCATAAGCACTGCGAGCCCGTGCATCTCCTAGTCAGAACCCTCCAAGATCCTCCTTAGGTGTCCTGGCACTTCATTTAGGGACCGCTTCGTCGGCCCTCACCCATCGTACTGGAAGTGTACCATTTTTAAACCATACTAAGGCTGGTCAAGACCTGGGCAAGCTTTTGCCGCGTGAACCGTCCTTTGAACACTCCCCACCAACTATTGCAACCGAACTTCCCTTAGAAAAACATATACCAAATGCTCCCTCTAGCATTCTGGCGTAAGACAGTTCTTTAAGAAAATAGGGTTTCTAAGCAAGTTTTCAATTTGATTTTCTTTTGAATACAAGGAGTATATCTTGAATCAGTATCCCCAAAACTTCTTGATCGGAATTCAAAATTTCATACCAGAATTCCTCGAATTCTATAACCTTGATCCTAAGATCAATTCTCAAACTTAGTTTCAGATTTGGCAGGAGTTTTGAGTGTATTTTTCTAAACTGGTCACACTTTCTTTCCTCGAAACTGATGAAAGAGTTTGGTCTTGGTCATAGTCTGATTCAAGGTTCGAGTCGAATAAGATTTTTCCTGAACTATCTTTCTCGAAAAGGTTTGATAATTCAGTTACTATTTTATTGAATTTCTTTCTTTGAATATTCACTTAACTGATTTCTAAATTAGTTACGAATTTCAATGAGGAATAAATTAATCATTTATATGAATATTTTGATCTCAATAGATTTCTTAAATTTTCTTTTTACAATCCATGTGAATATTAAAAAAATTTATTTATGCATCTTTCTATGTATAAAAATCAAATTTAATAAGAATAACACTTTTGTAATTAAAAAAATTCCTTTATGCATCTTTCTATGCATAGAAATCAATTTTAATAAGAATAACACATTTGTAATAAAAAAAATTTCTTTATGCATTTTTCTATGCATAGAAATCAAATTTAATAAGAATAACACTTTTATAATAAAAAAAATTCCTTTATGCATCTTTCTATGCATAGAAATCAATTTTAATAAGAATAACACTCTTATAATTAAAAAAAATTTCTTTATGCATCTTTTTAGCATAGAAATCAATTTTAATAAGAATAACACTTTTATAATAAAAAATTTCCTTTATGCATCTTTCTATGCATAGAAATCAAATTTAATAATTAATATCAATGATATCCATGCATATTCATAGATGAATATGTACATGGAGTAATTATAATATTTCTTTTAGATGCAAAAATGGTGGGAATTACTCTTTTGGAATAACATAAAAATAAACTTTCTTTTTTTCACAAAATTTTGGAAAATTTTACCATAACCTCCTTTATATGGCTGACCATTTCTCATTTTTATCTTTCTTCACTTAACTTAATTAACCCAATTTAGAATTATAGAACTCTAATCTACACAATTTTCTAAATTCAAGAGAGTAAACAATAAGAAGAGTTTAATTAATCACTTAGTTAATCTTTCTAGGATTAAGAAAGGTTGGAAGTAAAGAAGAGAAGGGGGTGGCCTTTTCATCAAAGGCATAGCTTTGAATTTAATTCAATCATTTGCAAAACATAAAAATCAAGAAAACCATAGATTTTTCATTAAAATTCGTAAACAAAGTAAGAAAATTAGCTTACATGGAGCTTGTAAGCTCTCCTTTGGCTTGAGGGATTGAGGGTTCTACTCTTGTTTGAAGCAATAGTGGCCACCAATTCTTACACGGAGTGTCCACATCTAATACCCCATCCTTACCTCTATTTCACATACTGCGTAAAATGGGAAAATCATGAAGTTACAAACTGCTATCATCAGAGAACTTCTCTAGCTCGTGCTCTACCTCAGGCCTTTCTAGCCAACCTAATACAACCTCTAGCTTTACTTGCACTGGGGCTCCATAACGCATCTCAACCAAGCCAAGAAGTGGCCCAAAGAGGAATCCTTAGTGTACTTGAAATGCCCTTACCACCCCTAGTTCTCCCGCCTCAACCCCCACTAGAAGAGTTGCACCAGTTTGTCAACTAACTTTGACAAAAATCTTTAAAGAAATGGATGAGGGAGAAATTCTAGAAGTTCCTACCTATGAAACCCTAGAGCCAACAAGCCTGTGCCCTCTCAAATCCTAAGTCACTACATTATGGAGGGAGACCAAATGTACCCCAATGTATGTAGCAACCCCAATGCCACAGGCTAGAGACATGAATAGGATGGGAAAACAACCACCTATACAGTGCTATGATTTTGCAGGACCTCACCGAGTGGCTGAATGTCCCAATAGGAAAGGTATGGCGAGTACCTCATTGTGTGTAGGGTGTGGTATTGACCACATGTATAACAATTGTTCACGTGCTAAGACCTGGAATAATAGGAAAGGATTGCGAAGCTAATCCCAACACCAACCTTAACTTGCTGAGTGTTAGAGATGGCTTCATCCAAGCAGTCCCACTCAACACTATAACTAGATTGCAAAACAAGCAGAGGGCCATAGCTCATGCTATGCATAGAGGCATCAACCTCACGGGACCATGGCCAAGTAAGTTCCCATGAACAAGCACGAGCGACTAGGCGCTCAAGAAAGAAAACCATAAAGATCAGCAAAGGTGAGAGCCGATTAGTTATCAGAAGGTTTCAGAAGATGGCACGAAATCTCATGCATCAACTTCTTCATCTGAAGAGGAAGATTTGCTATGCTTTGCCGCCTGAGCCAAAGAACCTATCGATGCCACACTAACCCCTCAAAAAACTTGCTGAATATCCTAACCCCATAGAGGAAAAGGAGAGACTCCTGGCAACCCAAGAGTTGGTTTAAGATTGCTAAGCACAAATGGAAGATGAGCCTCCTACCGCCTACCTTGAGCCATGCCCATTGGTCTAAAACATGAGACCTATTGAAGAAGCTCAAGTATATCCTAGAAAGCTCCCAAACAACCACTCCCATAAAGGCTAACAGAAGCGGTAGCTTCCACTACAGTAGCTACCCAGCCAGGAAACAGGTGGCCGAATATCTTAGAAATCAGGGGGACAACCATCTTAGGAGAATGAGGTCCCTGTTCACACCCGTACACTCAAAAGAGCTTAAGACTAAGCCAAACCAACCTTCCTCATAGGACAACCTACACTCCAATAGACATTACAGGTCTCTCTTCCTTTCTTTTTTCTTAGATCCAAATCCCTATCGGCACCTTGCTCCAAGGAAGCCCAAGTTTATGGAATGATCTGAAGGATTGGGATGGAGGGACGCCTCAAGATAGGCACGAATCTACGGAGCCTAATAGCTCTAATGAATCCGAGGAAGAATAACTCGTTATAATCCCCACGAGATAACTAGCACTCCCACTGTTCGAGTGAATAAGGTTGGACAATACTTCAAAGCCAACAAACTCAATGCAGCTTTGTCGATAACCATCATGTTATATATCAATGGAAAGATCTTGAAGAGTAGATTCTATATATGCAACCTCCAAAAAAATTGGAATTGATTTACAAAAAAATTACCATGGCCCCATTTTTGATAATGTGGCATTCCTTAGAGGGCCCAAAAATGAGCCCAAATTTCCCCTAATGTGACCACTTCAACGAAATGTCGCAAAAGGAGTTCACTAATAGCTCCCTTCTGGTCCACACAACCATCCCACAGCTAGCAGGGACCATTAATTCCATGCCAAAACTAGAAAAGCTTTGCTACTAAGCACGCAGAACACGTAACAAAAAGCTAACTAGTAGAAAAAGAAGCCAAGAGGCTAGTAGACGAAGAAAGTGCTAAAGCCAAAGATACCAAATAGGTGCCTCAACATTTCAAGACCTTCCAGATGGCCGATAGATTTGTCCAATATGATTTAGCCCAAAGGTCTCACAATGGACAATCAGGTACCTCTTATGATGGTCTAACCAAAGTTAAAGAGATAAATTTGCTAGGCATGGGCAAAGACCCGAGGTCGGTATATATTGGAGAAGACCTCTCTATAGAGGAAGAGACCGAGCTCATCGCTCTGCTTATAGAATTCCAGGATTTCTTCACCTAGAAGTACACGGACATGAAGAGTGTGCCTCCAGAAGTGGTCCAGCACACCATCCCAATGGTTGATGGAGCTAGGCTAGTCAAACAACGGGCTTACCCGATGAACCCAAAATACTCCAAGATGGTCAAAGAATAGATCAATATACTCATTGTGATAGTTCTCAAGAAGAACGGAAAAGTCAGAGTGTGCATAGACATCAAAAAGGGATCATTATCCCCCTTACCCTTTACAGAACATGTGCTAGAATGAGTAGTAGGAAACGAAGCCTATAGCTTCCTTTGACGGATTCTCTGGATACAATCAAGTGCTGATCGATCCTAACGATCAACACAAAATAGCCTTCACCACTAAATGGGGTGCATATGCATACTGTGTTGTTGAAAAACTGGTAGAGGGAGAGGGAGAGGAGACACACACACAGGAGCAAACCCTAATGTAAATGGGGTGCATATGCATACTGTGTTGTTGAAAAACTGGTAGAGGGAGAGGAGACACACACACAGGAGCAAACCCTAATGTATATTGCAAACCCTAACCATAGAGGGAAGCCATCTCCCTTCTCACAGAATGCAAAAAGCCATAATCCATAATACACAAGACACACTATGAGTTGTGTCCACACACATCTAACCCTAGCTAATGTCCACACACTATGACCAGCTGGACGCGGTCATTTATGTCTCACACATGTTCCTACCTAACATGCCAGCACATAGCATGGCTGGCACACACTGACATCGAGCTTGAATCTCAACAGCCCCTCTTAAGCTCATGATGTAGATGAGCTTGGGCTATCAAAGCTCTCAACACTCCCCCTCAAGCTCATCCCATGTACTCCCAACATAGTACGGAAGTACTCAAACTTCTCCCTGCTAAGTGGCTTTGTAAAGATGTCTGCCACCTACTCTTCAGTCTTCACATACTGTAGATCGACTGTACCATCCAGCACCTTCTCTCTGACAAAGTGATCGTGGACCTCTATGTGTTTGGTCCGTGCATGAAACACTGGATTCTTGGCCAACTGTATACTGCTCATGTTGTCACAATGAATGACAACTTTGCCATCAATAGGCTCACCCAAATCTGCCAAGAGACTCTTTAACCATATTCCTTCACAAGTAGCAATGGTTGCACCCCTGTATTCAACCTCTCTACCTGGATAAAGCAACTGTAGGTTGCTTCTTGCTACTCCAACTCACCCCACGGCACTTCCAAGTGTAAAGCCATAACCACTAGTAGACCTCCTGTCATATGAGCTACCTCCAAGTGTAAAGCCATAACCACTAGTAGACCTCCTGTCATATGAGCTACCTGCCCAATCTGCATCTGTGTAGCCATGTATATCCAAGCCTTTACCACTCTCATAAAGAAGACCATAATGTGCAGTGGTCTTTACATATCGCATAATGCGTCTCATTGCATCCAAATGAGGTTTTCTAGGGCTCTGCATAAACTGGCTTACTAGCCCCACATCATAACTCAAATCGGGGCATGTGATAGTCATGTAAATGAGACTACCAACCATCTTTCTGTACATAGATGGATCATCCAACTCCTCACCAAAATCAGCCCGCAACTTCACGTTCTGCTCCAAAGGTGTACTCATTGGCTTACACCCTATCATTCCATATTTTGCCAACATATCCACAATGCATATTGGCATTGCACTAACCATGTACCTGCATGGTCTTTGATCATTTCAATTCCAAGAAAGTATCTCAACTCACCCAAGTCTTTCATGTCAAACTGCCCACTCAATGCTTTCTTGACATGCATCACATCTGTACCATGATCACCTGTGATAATCAAGTCATCCACATAGATGACAAGTAAAACAATCCGATGATCTGTTTTCTTCACAAAGAGTGAAGAATCTACTGTAGAAACCTGAAATCTAAGGGAGATAAGATATCTACTCATCTTATCACTCCAAGCACGAGGTGCTTGCGTCAAATCATATAAAGCCTTCTTCAATCTGCATACATGAGTGGGATATTTTGGGTGTACATACCCTTCTAGCTGTGCCATATATACTTCTTCTTTTAGATCACCATTTAGAAATGTATTTTTGACATCCATTTGATGCATTTCCCAACCATTTGCTACTGCAGCCATAGCAATGACTGCTCTCACTATTCCCATCTTTACCACTGGACTAAATGTTTCATTATAGTCCAAGCCTTGGGGTTTGTGCATAACCCTTAGCTACCAATCTTGCTTTATGCGTTCAATGGAACCATCTGACTTGCATTTCACTTTGTAAACCCATTTACAACCAATAACATTTTTGTCCTGTGGTAATCCAACCAAATCCCATGTATCATTATGAACCAATGCGTCCATCTCAGCATCCATTGCTTTCTCCCATACATGCTTTCCAATAGCTTCTGTATAGCATGTAGGTTCCACATGCTTCACCAAAGAAGTCATATATGCATAATGCATAGCAAAATCACGATATGTCAACGTATCAAAAACTGGATATCTGACCCTTTGGGATCTCTACAATGCCTGCGGATCACTCTGAACACCTGTCGCTCTAGCATGTGGTGGCACATATCTATCCTGCCTTGCACCAGGTGTGCGTAAAATAGGTATGCCAAGCTCCTCATCCAAACTCTCTGAACTTGATGACTCATAGCCTGTAATTCCAATTCCTTCGACTTTCTTTTTGCCTTTATCCACAACACTACTCCCCCAGTGCTCACACTCTCATGCCTCAAGTGTCCTGACCATGGACATACAGTACTACTCTCAGCCTCTGCTGGCCCAGACATAGAAGTAGAACTAGAACTTGCATGTGGCAAGTTCACATGTACATCAGCTTCAAGAGAATCAATGACACCCTCATCCTTTGCTTTGTACCAACTAGCAAGCTCATCAAACACCACATCTCGTGAGATAACCACTTGCCTAGTTTGTGGATTGTAACATTTGTATGCCTTACGATCCTGTGCATATCCAACAAATACACACTTTTCTGCCTTAGGATCCAACTTCCTCCTTCTCTCGTCAGGCACATGTACATAAGCTATGCATCCAAAAACCTGTAAGCCGCATCTCTGGCATACTTCCATGTATGGCTGCTGTGGGTGTCTTGTTCAGTATATACACTGCAGTAGCACATGCTTCTGCCCAATAATAATCTGGCATGCTCTTTTCATTGAGCATCGCCCTGGCCACTTCACAAATGACTCTATTCTTTCTCTCAGCCACACCATTTTGTTGAGGTGTATACCTGTAAGTCAATTGCCTTCTTATGCCATGCTTTCTCAAGAAATGCTCAAAAGCATTTGAGATGTATTCACCACCTCCATCTATCCTCCTCAAACATTTTATCCAAGAGCCATATTGCTTCTCTGCAAAAACTTTGAAATCCATAAACTTTTCCAACACTTCACTTTTCTCTTTGAGAAAGTAAATCCATGTCATTCTACTGAAATCATCAATGAATGTCACATAATATAAGCTATCTTTAATGGCTGGGTTTTGTGCAGGACCCCATACATCGCTATGTACTATCTCAAGTGGCCTGCTACTCATGTTGCCTTCTCTAGGAAACCGCAACCTTGCCTGCTTTCGAACGCATGCTTTCCAAACTGATAGGCTTCACAAACATGCATATTCCCATCATACTTGAATCTAGGCAGCCCACTAACAATGCCTCTTGCCTGCATGTTCTTCAACCTTTGTATATTCACATGTCCAATCCTCTTATGCCACATATCAATGTCTTGTACCACATTTCGGCTTTTAGAGAACATCGCTGATTTTAACTCAAGAATTCCAGCATTCAGCTTAAACAACCTGCCTTCTTTCAATGACTCTACATCCATTTTTGAATTCCTCAACGAAGCAATCATGCTCGTTGAAACGAACTTATAATCCCTGTTCCACCATTTGACCAACTGAGGCAAAGCTTTTTGTAATAGAAGGCACATACAATACATCTGACATAGATTTTGTTTGACCATTGTGCATAACTAATGGTACACTTCCAACATGTGTAATGGCATGCTGGGTATCATCTCCTATCTCCACATAGCCTTTCATATCCATAGGCTTCATATGCTCAAACCATTCACCATGACAAGTCATATGGTTTGATGCTCCAGAGTCCATATACCAAGTGTCATCATTTTTAGCATTTGTCATCATAGATCCCACAACATGTTTCATGGCAAACAAGTGATTTGCGCTGCCATCATTACTGCTTGATGCATAATTTCCACCATGTTGTGCATAATGTCCACCATGTTGTGCTGTACCCACTCTCAAATCATTTTGTTTGCGGAAACAATCACGTGCCATATGACCAAATTTCACACAGTAATGGCATTCCACATCTTGCATAGATGTTTGCTGGCCTTGCCAACGTCCTCTACCACGAGGATTACCTCTGCCTCTCTGAGTTGTATATCCACGACCACCTCTAGCACCATATGTAGGCTGAAAATTCTGTTGTGATGACCTGTCCTGCCATCCACGACCATTACCACGGCCATGTGATGCGAATCTCCCCTACCTCTAAAGCCTCTTTGCGAATAGAAAGCCTGATTTCTGCCATTATCATCATGGCTAGTAGATGCATCATGAAAGGAATCACTGAGTTTGATTTCCTCAACAAGCAAGAGTGAAAGCAACTCATCAAAATCTGGTAAACCTGTACTCCGAACCGAGATAGATGTATCAAAAGATTTATACTCCTTGCCAAGACTTGCCAAGACCACGCAAGGTAATGTCTACCAAAGGCATGGGGGCATTGATTGTTGCCAATGTATCTGCATACTTCTTTATCTCTTGTACATAATCATGGATGCTCCTTCTATTCCTTTTCACATTATGAATTTGTTATCATAATTGAGACTTGCGACCGAGCACTAGTGTCTGTGTATCAAACAACTTTACCAATGTATCCCATGCATCCTTGGGATTCTCAGCATCATGTATGTGTATGAGTATGGCATCCGTAATACATATAGACAGATAATGCAACACTTTGTATGCTCTTTCTGATCATTGCTTATGAGCAATAACCTGCTGCTACTGTGTAGGTTGTCGGGGTAGTTCCGGCTCTGGCTCAACACCTGTAATGAGATTCCAAAAACCTTTTCCCTTCAGAAAACTTTTAATCATGTACTTCCATGCCTAGAAGTTCTTCCTATCCAGCTTTTCACCCACAATTTGTACCGGATTATCCTACATATTTGCTCAATGTGCACCTTCCGCACATGTCGAAATCTGTAAATGAGCCTTCCTTAGCTCAACCACACTCTAAGGAGTGTTCCAGATACTCCAAAGTAGTCAACAAACTTCAATTTTGATGTAGAAAATCAACCTGTATGCATCCAAAATGAACTAGCTCACGCAATCCAAGATACCCTGTTTTGATACGCTTTCCAAGGCTCCAAATTACAATGTAGTGGTTCAATCAAGTGTGGATAACTTGCATTGACACCTAAACAACCTCAATGTTGAGTATCAACACCAACCAACATGTGTACATATCAATTTTGTCAAACCCCCTTCTTTGTTTTGAGAAAAACCAGAAAAACCAGTAGCAAATTTTCTCTAGTTTCTTCAATCCTTGTCCAAATTGAGCAACCAAGCATTCATTAGCTTAGCAATGTTGTCCACTAACTCCATGTAAAAGGAATTAGCCCAATTGTTAAGACCAGTGAGTAATTGATCGATTAATCACACTCGAGTAGACAGCTTGTTTAATCAGCTCATTTCCATCCCCATAGATGATAATTGATCAATCCAATCATATAGCCTTCTTCTCAAGTTCACGTAGCAACTAATTGCTAAGTCAATTTTGGAATATGTCAAGCACCCAAGTTGAATTGTGGCCTCCACTCAGTAAAAGTATCACAAAAAGCTCTGTTTCTGCATAGCAATCTGCGCCGCTTGCTCTAAGGGGATTTAGGAGTGTTTGTAGTGCTAATTGATGATGTAAATAGGTGCCCAACACACCTAGGCAAGTGTGCAATCCATCAATGCTCTGATTTTTGCCAAAAACTTGCTCCAAATGCATCAAAATTTGGTTTCCTTTTCTCTGTTTTGTGAGAGCTCAAAAACCAGTAAGTTTCACTCAGTCAAATGCATCAAAAATGCTCCAAACTTAGTGTAGGGCTTGTACATGAGTTGCCAATACATTCTTCCTTTTCACATACATGTTTGTTTGCCAGATTTGCATCTGTTTTCACCATACATCATCGCTTCCAAGCTTCAATGGAAAGCTTCCAAAAACCAGAATTTTCTTTTGCTTTGGGTTGCCTTATTTGCTTTGTTTCTGCCTGAATCACCTGCAATCCGCTCAAGGATGCTTAGAATACCTTACCTGCTAGGCCAAGCTCTCAGATCTGATAAAAATCGGTGTGCTCCAAGCTTCACAGCTTCAATGGCAAGCTTCACATCTTTTCTTCACAACTTCTTCTCCCTCTTCTCTCACTCACTTATAAACCCTAATAGAGAGCACCGGGCTCTGATACCATGTTGAAAAACTGGTAGAGGGAGAGGAGACACACACACAAGAGCAAACCCTAACCATAGAGGGAAGCCATCTCCCTTCTCACACAATGCATAAAGCCATAATCCATAATACACGACACACTATGAGTTGTGTCCACACACATCTAACCCTAGCTAATGTCCACACACTATGACACACTATGAGTTGTGTCCACACACATCTAACCCTAGCTAATGTCCACACACTATGACCAGCTAGACGCGGTCATTTATGTCTCACACATGTTCCTACTTAACATGCTAGCACATAGCACAGCTGGCACACACTGACATCGAGCTTGAATCTCAACATGTGTTATGCCCTTCGGGCTAACCAATTCCCTGAGTACCTTCCAACATCTCATGTGCACAGTTTACAAGGAATATCTTTGAAAATTCCTTGAGGTCTTTATGGATGACCTTTGTGTCAACTCCTCCTGGAAGGCGCACTTTGCATGTTTGCGCAAAGTGCACCTTACAACATCTCATGTGCACAGCTTACAAGGAATATCCTTGAAAATTCCTTGAGGTCTTTATGGATGACCTTTGTGTCAACTCCTCCTCTCGAAGGTGCACTTTGCATGTTTGCGCAAAGTGTTAGAAAGATGCAGGCTGTATTGCATCTCGTTAAACCCACTTAAATGTCAATTTTGGGTTCGACACGGAGTTTTAAAAATAATGTGGGGGAGAAGGAGAGCTTCAAACCCTAGCAAGCAAATACACACACACACACACACACACATAAGAGAGAGAGATAGATGGCTGAATTTTCTTCTATCTTCTTCTTCTCTACTCAACCAGCATAACATAAAAGATAAGAGTACACACTATATGGTTTAGTACTCAATTACTACAACATACAAGGGTCGTTCTATAATGTGAACTTGACTAAATTAGCTGGCGCTATAACTATGCCAGTCTCTAGTAATCCAAGATGGCTGTCACACAGCCAATCATCCCACTGGCCACATATCACACATAATCTCACCAACCATGCCAGTGGTGTAGATGCAGAAGCTATCACCCAGGCGGGTCGTCCCAATGTCCACCGTAGCACTAGTTGGGCTCGATATCTCAACACTCCCCCTCAAGCTCAACTCCACACACTGCACTCCAAGTAAGCTCCTAAACTTGTGGAGCTTCTCTGTGCCCAATGCCTTTGTGAAGATGTCAGCCACCTGATCCTCTATGTGCTGACATATACCAGATCTACATCTCCTACTAGAACCTTCTCCCTCATAAAGTGATAATGCACCTCAATGTGCTTCATTCTAGTATGATATACTGGGTTACTGGCCAACTGTATGATGCTCATGTTGTCACAATATATGATAACTGCCCTATCCCCACGGGCTCTCCCATGTCACCAAGTAGCTTCTGAAACCAAGCTACCTCATAGGCTGCCCATAGGCAGCACCCCTATACTATGCCTATGTACTCGACAAGGCAATTGTTCATAATCCTCCAAAATATTGAGTCCATTGTTTTACAAAATATATCATCCAAACTCTCCGTTGTTGAAGACCAGCTGGTCAACCAACAAGATCCAATATCAAAATTCCATTCACAAAAGTAATTCTTTTGGTTCATCCGTATCTTCCTCGACGTACGCATGGGTGTCCTAGCAACCACGAGCCCGTGCATCACTTGGTCAGGACTCTCTAGGATCCTATTTAGGTGTCCTGGCACTTCACTCAGGAACCGCTTCTTCGGTCCTCGCCCTTCATACACCGGAAGCGCACCTTTTAACATACCGAGGCTGGTCAAGACCTCAACAGGTTTTGCTACGAGACGAGCGATGTCCCTCGACGACTCCCCACAGCTGTTTGCAATGAGTCTCTCCTTAGTTAAATACATACCAAATGCTTCCTCTAGCATTCTGGCGTAAAACAGTCCTTTGAAAGAAAACAGAGGTTCTATGCAAGTAGAATTCTCGATTCGAGATTAGTTCCACAAAACCCTTTTTTCTTAATCTAGATTTTCTTAATGAGAATCATTGATCTCTCATCAGGGTAGTCTACCCATCATTTGACTGAATTTTTAACTAGATTCTTGATGATTTCAGTTAAGGAAAAACTATACTAATTCAATGGTAGTCTATTCTTTGTGACAAGAATTGGAATTGGTCTCACGAGGTTTTTGCTTGATTCAAAGTCGAGAGATGGGCAAGTAGTTTACTGGGTGTCCCTCTTGCAGTCGTGGTGGTCTAACCAAAATATATTGGTTTACTTCTAACTTTGATTCCTAAGGATTTACTTCATATAAAAATCTACTGAACTTCTAACCATAAGGAAAATTCCAACTTTATGAATTTCATTCCATAATAGATTAAGAATTGGTTCTATATATGAGAATATCGGGTTTTTATAAAAATACTCTTCTTCCATTAATCTAATTTTGGAAATATATCAATTTGGTGATTTATCCACCTAAAATATCTAAGAATATTCTTTCTACCAATTTAATTATCAACCCTAAGTTTCTAGGTGGAATTATGGTAAAAAAATTCTTTTGTCACCAAAATTTAATTTAAACCTTTCTCTACTTAAAATATCATAAAAAATCTTCTTTTAAATTAAATACAAATATCCATTTTTTAATATGCTTAAATCTCTCTTTTTGCATTTAAATGATTGAATTAAAAATATCATGGGACTTCCTCTTTTATCATTTAAAAATTTCTTATGCATGAAATAAATTTATCTAAAATTTCTTTTTTTAATTAAATAAAAATATCTATTATTTTAAATATGCCAAAAATTTCTCTTTTACTATTTAAGTACTTGGATCTCAATTATCATGGGAATTTCTCTTTTTGCATAAAAATAAATTTATCAAAAATTTCTCTTTTCTTTCAATAAAATATTTATGCATAAATACTAAAAATTTATTTTACATGAATATGATGAAAATCATTCTTTTTGCATAGCATGTCCAATCCTAGAATATGGTAGGAAGTTCTCTTTTAGCATTATGAATAAAATTAAGATATGTATTATTTTCTGAAAATTTTACCATAGCTTCGCTACTATTACTGATAATTTTTAATTTTCTTAAAAGAATAAAACATTGTGATGCAATTATGATAGAAAATCTATTCTTAAGCTTAAATCTAAACTATGAATTTAAATCATAATTTTAACCATAATCATAAACTTAATTATGATTATTCCACTAGATTAAGCTATTTCCATTTTTCTCTTTTCCCAAATTGATAGGATTATCTCCTTCTCATTTAGAATCAATTAAAGTAGTTTTTAACTACTTATAAATAATCTAAAAGAATTAACCATTATTTTGTTAACATAAAAGCATAAAAATACCATTTTCTTATTCTCTAGCTTAACAAGCTTAGAGTTTGGTTTTGAATTAAGAATTTATCAATGAGAAGCATTCTTTTGCTAAATAATTAGTCATAGAAATGACTATTCTTTTTGGAGAGAGAGATATACATAAGAAAGCATTATAAATAAGCATAAAGATTAACTTTTTCTTGATTACACATTAAGATTCTTAGGGAAAGCTTGATTTGAATTTCAAACAACCATTTCAAAAACTTCTCAATCTTGAGAGCAGTTGAGAAGAGAAGTCATTTGAGAAAATTAACAAAAACCCATAAAATTCATTCTTACCTCAAGAATTAGCTTGCTTCTTTTTCTAGAAGTGAAGCCCCCAACCAATCAATTGGTTTAGCAAGTGGAGAAGAGAGCTCCAAGAGTTTTTGAAGAGAGAGAGAAGCTCCAAGCTCTCCAAAAGTAGAGAAATTTTAAGGGATAATAGAAAATAAGATTATTTTAATGTAATACTGGCATGGTATAGCTCACAGATGAGAATACAAAAGAATGAGGGTCTATTTATAGGTAATACTGGCATGGTATAGCTCACAGATGAGAATACAAAAGAATGAGGGTCTATTTATAGGTGAGGGAGGCCACTAACTGAGTCGAACTGGGTTCTAGACTTTTCCAGCTTTGGTTTGACTGAATTTGGATAAGATTTAGACCAGTTTGGGTCCCCTTTTGATCCAATTTGATCTAGGAGAGAGGAGAGATAAAAATATCACAATGCTTTTGAATTAAAAACCCTTCCACACATGTGAAGGAGGTGTCTACCTCAAAGGTCTCCCTCTCCTTACCAAGGTGTCAAAAATTAATCATTTCTCTAAAATATCTCATTTTTTTAGTAATATCTCTTAATTTTTAACTAATAAACCTTATACTCAGTCAACTCGTCATCTTATGTGAGCATTTACTCATTTTTGGGTATTTTCTTTTATTCATTGGATTTATCTCATCCCAACACTTGGATTAATCCTATTGGCCCATCGAAACCTTAATTGGACCATAATCCAAAAATTTCTGAAAATCTAGACCCTTAGACTAAGGTCCCTTATATCATTTTTAATTGATTCCTAATGCACATTGGAGAATTTATTTTGAACTTCTATTTTAGGAAAATATATTTTAGATATTAGGTGTGTGTATGTAGGATTGGTAATTCTCTAATCTCTCTCCTTCTCTCCCTTCTCTTTGCTCTCTACCAAGTCCCTTTTGCATGCTTATGGCATGAAGTGAAGGTTGAGCTCTCCATATTTCCCTCCTTCTTTCTCTTTACCTAACCATTAAATCTCTTCTTGGGTGACACAAGAAGAGATGGAGTGAACACCTAGCGGGAGCCCTTTGCGACTTCACATTGATGAGTTAACCCTTATTAGGGTTGGCTTAGTGCAACTCTTTGGACTCGACCATTGCATGTGTCTCTCTTCTCTTCCCTCCTTTTCTTTTTGTGTGCAAGGTAGCATGTTATCCTTCTTAACATCTTTAGCGCCTATTGGGGAATGCATTTAGCTGCTTAGGGTTCTCCACTCTATTCATTTGCTAGTGTCTTTATTTAGCCTAGTTGGAGTGCAAATCCACCAGTTGGTTGCTTGATTTTGTGTTTATTTTTGTTTTTGATGGTGATTACATGGAGCATTGAAGGTTAATTGAGCATCGGAGCATTGACCGAGTGCGGGAGAAGCAAGTAAGTGCTCTCACATTGCCCTTGACATTCATGCAAAACTTTGATTTTCTATTCCCCTTGACATTCATGCAAAACTTTGATTTTCTATTCTTTCTTCTTTAAGCTTGCATCTTATTTTAATCCACAAATTAATTTAGCTAGTTTTCATTATGCATTGTAGGCACATCTGCCACGCCCATTCTCTTCTCCAGTTGACAAAATCTGGTAAGATCTTTTGCCTGAATGTGGCAATTGCATCAAAATTAGAATATTTGCATTAAATTAAACATAAATTACATTCAATCAAGTGGGTGTAACTGAATTGTCAAAGAATATATTGGGTGGTTGTAAGACCTGCAGCCTTAAATTCCCTAAAATCACCAGACAAATCTTAAAAATCTCTAAATTTGATAGTGCCATGGCCGTTCCTTCCTTCCTGAAGCGTATGTCCGTTCTAGAGCCTCATTGCATTTACCCACAGCCATTCCCTCTTGCACTTGATTCAGAAAGCGAACGCTCGTTCCTTTCTCTTTTTGAAAGCATATGCCCATTCCTTCTCTCTGTTCCAGAGAGCAAACGCCCGTTCCCTTCAGCTTTTAGCAAACACTCGTGGCAATCTTCCCACACTCGTTCCTTCTTGACCCCAGCTTGGTATGCCCGTTCCTTCTCCTTTTCAAAAGTGCACACCCATGAAGCTCTACCCATGTCCTTTAGAAAGCAAACGTCTGTGCCATATGCCCCTGAGAAGCATACACCCGTTCCCTTCTTCTTTTGAAAGCATACGCCCATACCACTTCAAAGCGTACAATTGTACCATTTCCCAAAAAAGGTCTTTTCTCAGGGGGTTCTGCACAATAGTTCTACATTTCCATGCACCTACGATTGGGTAGATTGGTGTAAAATAACCCTCTTTTTGACGATTCAAACTCGCTTGAAGCTCCTTTGCTTATAAGGTCAGACCCATCGGTCAATACCGTGTGGAGTCAAACGGTGCTTGTCTTTGATAGCACCAGCAAAAGTGAAGTTCACCCTAGCACACGGGACGAGGAACTCGTTACCTTGAGACAGGAGGGGAGCCTAAACTTCAGTGCATGGAGTGAGCCCCTAGTGGCCTCACATGGGGGAGTTGGCCCTCATGTGGGTTGGCTATTTTCTTGTTCTCGAACAAACCTTGCATGGTCTTCCTTCTCTTCTTCTCTCCCCCCCTCATGCAAGGTAGTAGGTTGATTTGGTTAACACAAGTACTCACAAACCAATCTTTCAACCAAAAACAACAAAAAATCAAACACTGTCATACCTTTCTTCAGTATGCTAGCAACCTTATCCACTCATGTTGTATACACACAAAACCTTAACATAACTGGAAATATATATTTTCAAGCATGTAAGAAAAGAGTAGTCTAAGAAGAAGGAAGAAGCACAATTAGCTTCCCAACAGAAGAAGCACCAAAACTTTTATGACCCATTTTTACACTTTCAAGAACTCTCGCATTCAAGCAAACAATGAAAGAGACAACAACTATTGTGGGATTTTTACCTTGCTTCCAGCCCAATATCTCCTTAAGCTCCCAAGTGGTTGCTAGCTCCACCTTCCAAGTCTCCCTCTCTTTTTTATCAACAAAAGGTTTTTATAGTTGTTATGATTTTTTTTAATAAATAAACACAACACTCTAGTTTTTCACATGACAAGGCATAATTGTTGCAAACTCAAAAAATCGAACAAAGATTGATTGGAATGCTTCCCTATAGGCTTCCTAAGTACTCACAAACCATATTTCAACCAAAAACAATAAAAAATCAAACATCTTTCATACCTTTCTTCATTATGCCAACAACCTTGTCCACTCATATATGCACACAAAACCTTAATATAACTAGAAATATAGACTTTAAGCATGTAAGGAAGGAGCACTCTAAACGAGGAAGAATCACGATTAGCTTCTTCCTTCTTAGAAGCTAATCATCCAAAAAAGCGAACGTCTGTGCCATCTACCCCTGAGAAGCATACGAGTATGGCATAGACATGTTTTTCAAGTATGGTATGATAGGCTGTAAGCCTATTTCAGTGCCATTGGAGCAGAACACAAAGCTTTTTGCAGATACAGGTGAGATTTTGGAGGACCCCACTACATACAGGTGAGCTTTTGGAGGACCCCACTACATACAGGCATATAGTGGGTAGTTTGATCTACATGACCATTACAAGGCCAGACTTGAGCTATGTTGTTGGACTTGTGAGTCACTTTATGCAGGCCCCTAGGAATCCACACTTGGATGTGGCTAGATAGATCCTCAGGTATATAAAGTCCACAATTGATTATGGACTTTTCTATGAGACTGGTACAGAGATATAGTTGCATGGATACACAGCTGATTCAACTGGTAGTATTGCAGACATGATATCTATCAGTGATTTTATGTTCTCATTTGGGAGTGCTGATGTGAGTTGGAGCAGTAAGAATCAGCCAACAGTTGCCTTGTCAAGTAGAGAGGCAGAGTACAGGGGTGTTGCTATGGCAGCTTGTGAGGTAGCGTGGTTTCAGAAGCTACTTGGTGACATGGGAGAGCCCGTGGATAGGGCAAGTGTCATATATTGTGATAACATAAGCAGCATACAGTTGACCAATAATCTAGTATATCATGCTAGAACAAAGCACATTGAGGTGCATTATCACTTTTTGAGGGAGAAGGTTCTAGCACGAGATGTAGATCGTGTATATGTCAGCACAGGATCAGGTGGCTAACATCTTCACGAAGGCATTAGGAACAGAGAAGCTCCACAAGTTTAGGAGCTTACTTAGAGTGCAGTGTGTGGAGTTGAGCTCGAGAGGGAGTGTTGCGATATCAAGCCCAACTAGTGCTATAGCGGACATTGATAACCCACCTAGGTGCTAGCTTTCGCATCTACACCACTAGCATGGTTGGTGAGATTATGGGTGATATGTGGCTAGTGGGATAATAGGCTGTGTGATAGCCATTTTGGATTACTAGAGACTGGCTGGAGAGATGGAAGACTCTCTACACTTGTAGCCAGAGTAGCATGATCCGTGTGTAGCTCAATCCAATGGGATTTGCATCCCTTTCGGAGCTAGGGATTCAACCCGTACCGGTGCACGAAAGCTTATCCACGAATGGAGAAAATGCTATGAACATCACTACCTTGACATAGACTTTACACACACAAACTCAATCTTGCCATAGCTCATTCACTCATCATCCCACTCATTCATACATCCAATACAAGAAGAAAGCTAAGCTAATGCATTCACAAGCTCAAAGCATACTTCATTCTCAAGCACTTACTTCCCTAGCATGCACACAAACCTTGAAGCTTAATGGAACTTGAAATAAACATGCATTCTCATTCACTACTCAAGCAATGCCTTGTCCATGGATAAGCTACAAGCTATGGAGAAGCTTAAGCTTGAATCCACTACCACACAAAGCCTAATAGAGAATCCACAAGCATCAACAAAGAAGCATGCACACTAGAGAATAGAGATGAGAAGAGAGAAAAACATCATCTCATTGCATTGAAATAGAAGAGCATTGCTCATACAATAGTGTAGATGGGGAGAGAGAAGAGCTTGCACCTCTATGAACAAGAGGGAGAGCTAGTCTCAAGAGAGCTCAAGCATGAGTGTAGCCCAAAGTGTCCATAAGCTCTCAAATGAGCCACTTTTTATACTAAAACTCCTAAAACTCCCAAAACTTCCCATGTGGGATTATTCTCAAGCCCACTCCCACACTCACCTACAACTTGAAACTTTTTATAAGAGTCCTAAATAAGAATGTCTAGTCTCTTGTTTTCCTGCTTCCATCTTTGTGTTGCATCCTTGCATTGATCACCACTCGTCACGCAACATTTCCCCCTTCCTATTTTGCGCACGTCCTCGAGCGCGTAGATGCCAAGGAAGAATAGAATCTCAAGTGTGTACCTGCAAGCAAAATGATAGGTGGTTTGTGTGTTCTTTTTTTCTTTTTCTTAAAAAAAATAAAAATAAAGTACTGACAGACAATAACAAAATAAGCAATTTTATTGAATAAGACATGGCAAATAAACGTCCAATTAGCTAGAGGAAGGAAACATTAAAGCAGTGTAGAGATTGAATAGGTTTGTTCAAGCCTTAATAATTACTACCTGCAGCTAACTAAAGTAAAGAATGTTTTATGCCAAATGTATTGTTCTTTTCCTAGAAGCCAAAAGACAACAGTTAATCGAGGGACTATCAAGTAGTATACCTAGCCTATGCTAAGTCAAAGATGTCGGTTCAACACTAATAAATCTAACATAATTATGTATTGGTAGACTCTTGATATTGCTTAGTGTTAAGGTTTAATATTTTAAGCACAACGGCGACCATCCTGGATTAGACAAGCATTTCTCTTGGTGCCTTTCTGTCCTTTTTTTTCTTTCTTTCTTTCTTTCTTTCTTTTTGGACAGGGCTTTTTTCAAGAGTATGTTTGCGCACCCGCGGTATGGCTATTCCTTGCTACCCAAGGCATTGGTCTGGGAAAGGTATAGACCTCCCTCGCCTACCATGAATAACAAGGCAATAGGCCACAAACGTATACACTTTTCTTTTATTTTTGTCATGCCAATTTTTGTTATGGAAGGTTTATTAGATTGTCCCTAAGCAATGTCCTAGTAAGGGCAAGATATCCACTGACGGTCCTATGATTAATTTAGTCTCTTGGTCCTAGGTCTGGAACTCTACCTTTAGCACAAAACACTAATTACTTTGTATTGCTAAACGAGTAAAAACAATTACGGTCAAACTTACACTATCAAGTCTAAAGCTACTAAAATGCTATCCCTACTCTAGACCAAAGGAGATCCCTACTCTAGACCAAAGGAGATGCATATTGCCATGCTTAGTAAAGTGAAATTTATAAACAATCAAGCAACAAGAAAAATACAGAAAACACTAGAGATTGGCATGAGTTCACCTGTTTCTGTTAAAGCGCTGGTTGGTGAAGAATTGTTTGCACTTGATTGTATGACTGTGAGTTGCGGAACTGAAGCGGAAGATGTAGTTTGGTGCTTGTATCTGTTTTATTCCGACAAAACAAACTAAACAGAAAGAAAATTAAAAAGACAAAAAATAAAAAACATTGGTGCTAAACACCAGATTTGGCCGAGAGAAAAAACCCAATGGAAAAAAGTGCCCTAGCTTCTAGTTCTTATTAAGAGAGTACAAGTGCCAGTCTTGCACTGGGGTGGATGTATGTCTGCATTCTTAGGTGGGTGGACATCAATAGCTTCAGGATGTAAAGATAACCCAGAACGTAATCCTACCCATGGAGAAGATGGCAAGGGAAGAAGTGCATCTTCACTAACATATGGTATGGGCACAGTAGGAAGGCTAAAGAGGCACCTATGGTTTTGAAACCGTTCTAAAGACTCACTCACATTGAGCCAAAACTGACATGTAGATTCATGGGAAAGAAGAACCTGCAAAATGGGAGGGGTTAGCAAACGAAGGGTGTCTTCGCGCCATGTTTGAGCTCTTTCCTCTTCCGGGAGTCTTTGTTGGTTGGGTCCACGTTGCGGCATCATAATTGCCCAGAGATTATGTCGTTGAGGTGTGACCCCCATGATCTGCTGCATCATACCAGTGCCATAGTGACGGAAGTATGTGCGACACTGCCAACATATATGGGAAGCATTCCCCAATACCATACGAGCACAGTCGCGGCAGTGTGGAAACGGATGATGTTGCTGGTAGTATAACTCCACAAATTGTCTTCCACAGCAATCCTCACCCACTGGGGCATAAAAATATCAGGAGTGCGTCTGAAAAGGTGCAATGCTGTAGCCCCCTTGATGGTTAGGGTGAGTGCTATCTAGGTCCAAAGATGGACTGCATGTATCCAGCCAAGTCTCCATTTGGTTATTCTACACAACACATAAGGGAGTGTTCAAATTTTAATGCAAGTTGAACGAAGAATGCTAGTATGTACAGGCATGACGGAAATAGAGCTAATAGATTCGATAGATGAATTGCCAAAAAGTAGCTATTGTAGCATGATAGCTCTTTCAAAAATGAGTTTACTTTTGGATGTAACATTATGCAAATTGTTTTTGGGGTGTTGACGTATGGCACAAGTTCCTTTTTGTTGGACTCTTTTTGGTACCCCTTTCAAAGTACGTGCAAGAGATTGAAGTTTAGTCGAAGGTGAGATTTTAGCGATAGGCATAGGATTTGGGACAAATAGGAGGAGGTGTGAATGGAGATGTTTGAACACTTCTGAGCTTTGGCAATCATATGGCAGCTGTGTTCTTGCCATCCCATTGGGCTTTCCAAATTTTCTTGGGTCTTCAGAGTGCCCAACTCTAACACCTATGCCTGTTGATTAGGGAAAGAGTAGAATACCGACGACATTCCAAATAGTTGGAGTTGTAGGAAGAACGCTTTTTCCTTGATAATCAGGGAGTCTACTTGTGTAGGAGCCTGATTGAAAGTTGTCGGCTTTGTAAGACAAACTTTGGCATTGCTTGTGTTTTGAGGAATAGATTCTGAACTTGATTCGGTTGCAATATCCTCCTTTTGATGTGTTGCCTCTGAGATAGAAGTGAGTAAAGGTACCCACTTGCCTTTTTCTTCCCATGTCAGTTTGGAGTATCCCTTCCTGTTCGAGACCTTCTGATAATGTAAGATTGACGCGTCATCTTGTGTTTCCACCTGGACTCTTTCAGTCTTGGTAAGGCATGGTTTCCAGTATTGATTTGGTTTTTGTAAGTGGGGTTGTATTGACTGCTTTTGTTCTTGAGTAGATTCAGGAACATAATTATGTTTTGCTGCAGTAGTCCCTGCAATCTTTTTTGGTAGCCACAAGGTAGTAGCGCCCTCGTAGTAGCCTTGTGCTTGCAGAACCTTCTTTGGGATCCACCGTTGTTGAGTGGTCTTGTTGGAGGTGGAACTGTTGGTTTTGGTGAACCTTCTCTTTAGCTTTGTATTCCTTGGATTTTCCTTGGCAGCATTGGGTCTTGGCTTACGAGCTGCTTTAGGTAACCAGATTTGAATTCTAAGTGCTTCCCCCCTTCCGTAGCCTTGTGCATATAAGAGAGATGTTGGCACATGCCATCCTTGAATATTGTCATTGTCATTATTCACCCAAATCATTGGATCTTTTGAGGATGTCTCTATCACAGTAGGGATGGTTTCCACCTTTTGAAAAGATGGGAGTGCCGAAGCACTTGATCTTGTAAGGTGAGTAGAATTTACCAACAAGGTGTATTGTCATGAGTTCCAGTCTATACCACATCTGGTGGTTCTAATCCATGATCTACCTAGAACAACATCCACCACTGCTTGGCTCTTGTTAGCAACATAAAAAGTCACGTGCATGGATTGATCCTGAATGGATATATTAATATAGCACTTGCCTAGAGCTGGGGTTTCATCACCAGAGAAACTCTGGAAGTTCAATGATGCATTGGTGAGCAAAGGTTGGCCTAATGATGTCCATGCTTCATAAGACAAAACATTGCAGTCGGCTCCCGAATCTATAAGTGCAGACGCAGCAAAGATTGCTCTTTGAGTAGGGATCCTTACTTCAATATGAAAGGGATCTACAAAGTCTTCATCATCATTCAAGTGGATGGCCATGATAGCTACCCTACGGCGCTCTCATGCTAGTGCTACTCTAGCCTTAGCTTCTTCTTTTGCTTGACTTTGTAATAAAGCTTGAGCTTTTTTACGTGTCTGACTATCATGTATGCGTATCAGCATATCATCTATTAGAGGTTCTTCATAGCGTTAGTCATTGGTTCTCCATCTAAGGTTTCCAACCTTACTGCACCACTCGCACTAAGCTCGTTGATCACAAATGGACCAAGTCCTCACATTTTCAACTTGCGTTTTTGTTTCTTCAATGTGTAACACTAGATCAAGTCCTCACATTTTCAGCTTGCGTTTTTGTTTCTTCAATGTGTAAAGCAACACTCCTGAAGCGACCTTTCTTTACATACGTATCATGCCAACGCTTTTGACGTCGTTTTTCAGCATACATGCCAATGATTGCCAATAGCCTGTCTTCATCTAGCCTCTCCAATTCATCGATCCGTGAAGAGAATTCATGATCCGTCCACTCAAGTTGTTTTACAACTCGAAGTGTAGGTACAATAAATTCTATCGGAAGGATAGCGTCCAATCCAAAAACTAGATTGAAAGGTGTTGTGCCTATGGACGTTTTGTAAGCAAATTGGTAAGCCCATAGAACTGAGTGAAGTTTCTGTTCCCAATCTGTTCTATGTCCCTCAACAATATTTGTAAGCGCAGTGCAAAGAGTCTTGTTAGTGCTCTCAGCTTGACCATTTGCTTGCGGGTGATAAAGCACTGACCTCTTATGGATGACCATAAAGTCTTCCAAAAGAAAGGTAATGACTTCATTGATAAAATGCACACCCTGGTCACTCACAATCTCAATAGGTAAACCGTAGCGTGTAAACACATGTTCGTATAAAAACTTTGCAGTGGTCCTAGCATCGTTTTTTACTGCGGCTTTTGCTTCTACCCACTTTGTAAGATAATCTGTGGCTACAATGATATACTCAGCATGTGTATGGCGTGCTGGTGGTTTAATCAGCCCCACAAAATCAATTCCCCATTTGGCAAAAGCTCTAACCCCCATGATTGGTCTCAATGGCATGTCCTCATACTTGGTAGGAGGTTTGGCTCTTTGACATTGATCACATCGTTTGACATACTTTGTTGCATCATGAGAAAGCATAGGCCACCATAGTCCTGACCATAGTATAAGTTTGGCAGTGGTTTCTCCACAGAAATGTCCACCCTCAACTCCTGAATGTGCATGAGTCAATACGCTAAGGTAGTCACTCTCACAAACACAAGTCCGTAGGTTTCCATCTTTGCCGCTTTTGTACAGCTGGCCTTCAATAATCTGAAAACTCGCTGCTTCTACCTCTATGGCTCTCTTTCTATGCCTAGGCATCTTATCGTCCGTATGACCCTGCGTCAAATACTTCACAATGTACGAACTCCAATTGGGTGTTGTTGAAATATAAAATAGAGTCACATGAGGAATGGGTTTCCTTTGTTGACAAATTTCACAATTTCGTACGTACTCTTCTGTATCAACATGAAGTGTTGGCCACCAATATCCTTCCCACAAAACTCTTTTAACTGTATCCTTTCCAAGACATGTCTGCCTCCTAAGCTCACGTGGACAGATGATATAATCTCATCATATTGATCAGGGTCAGGGCATAAACGAAGTATTCCATCTTTTCCCAATTTATACAATCGTCCAGAAAGAAGCTTATAAGGAGCACAATGCTCTATGGTCATTATCTTTTCATTGGTGGGACTAATGGAGTTAACAAATCCTGTCGTTAAAACTTGAATGATGGGTTCTGCCCATCTTGGTGCTGTCTCAACCAAGAATAGAGTAGCATCAGGAATATCATCATCTATACCAATGGGTGCTTCTCCTGAAGTTATCCTGGAAAGATGATCAGCGCGCCGCCCGCTGATGCATTTTTCCCTTCTTTACCGCTACTTTAAATTCAAATTCAAGTAGAATAACAAACCAGCGTACGATCCTTCCAGTTGCACATGGCTTGTTTACAAGGTAAAGCAAAGCTTGATGATCTACGAAGAATGTAAATTTGTTGGCCAAAAGGTAATGCCGAAACTTCTTCACAGCATAGATCATAGCTAAGCCTTCTCTTTCCGTGGTGGTGTAATTCTTTTCAGCACTATTCAACTGGCGGCTAGCATATGAGATTGGAAAGTCTATTTTGTTCTTGCCTGGTTGAGCTAAAATACAGCCAATTGCAAAAGCCGAAGCATCTATATGTACGTGGAATAAATTATCCCAATTCGGCGACCTGAGAATAGGTGCCGTCACTAATGCTTTCTTCAGCTTTTCAAAGGCTTCTTCACAATCCTCTGTCCATTCAAATACAACAAGGAGTGTGTACAATGGCCGTGCTATTTCAGCGTACATGTAGATAAATCTATGATAGTAGCCGCAGTGACCCATGAAAACTTGTACCCCTTTTGCATTGTAAGGTCTAGGTAGCTCAACAATAACAGCTATCTTTTCTGCATCCGTGGATATACCATTCCTAGACACAATGTGGCCTCCTAGAATCTTCCCTTGCCTCACCATAAACTTGCATTTATCAGGGTTAAGGCATATGCGATACACTCTGCATTTCTCAAAAATTTTTTTGAGATGCTCTATGTGTTCTTCTCTGTTTATGGAATGCACACACAAGTCATCCATGAATATTTCAAGAAATAATCGCAGGTATTCTTTGAACGCATGGCTCATCAACCTCTGAAAGGTGGCTGGAGCGTTAGTCAAACCAAAAGACATGACTCTATATGCAAACACTCCCCATTCTGTAGCAAATGTGGTTTTGTGTTGATCCTTGGGATCAATAGATACCTGGTTGTAGCCCAAAAATCCATCAAGAAAACTGTATGCCTTCTTACCAGCTACCCTCTCCAATACATGATCAGTGAGTGGAAGCGGATAGTGATCCCGGACAGTAGCAACATTTACTTTCTTTAGATTGACACATACTCGTAGTTTTCCATTCTTCTTAGGTACTACTACAATCGGTGAAACCCATTCTGTATGTTCAATCTCATAAATAAAATTCAGCCACTAACAGCTTGTCAATCTCTTCTTTGATCTTTTTGGCAAAATTATCATTATATGTGTAAGGACGCTGCTTGGACGGCTTGGCATCCTCTCGCATGGGAATTGTATGTTGGCAGATCTTTGGATCTACCCCCTTAAGGTCTTTGTAACTCCAAGCAAATATGTCTCGATACTCTCTCAGAGTAGAGATTAGCAATTTTTCCTCCGCTTGGGTTGTCTGTGGAAATCCACACGTTACGTGGCTCTTCGCTTGGTTCTGCCAGGTCTATTTTCTTGGCGTCCTCAGGGCCATCATAGGAAACTCCTGGTTCCTCAGGTTTCTGTCGAATAGGTTGTTGCAAGACTATTTTCCGATCTTGTATGGTGAATTTCTTGAAGTTTGAGGGGATATTTGTGGTATCCTCTTCTTCCTTTGAGTCATCACTCATGGAAGACCATGCTGCTTTTAGCATTCTCTTCCTTTCTTGCACTAGAGCTTTACGCTCCACTCTCGTCATGGTGCTTTGTTCAGTCTTGACTGAATGCACTGAAGCCTTGGATTTTAGCTTCGGTTTCCTTTTCCTCTTCTTCTTTGGGTTGTCATTTTCCTTCTCGTTTAGCTTTTGCACTAATTGAAAGCCGTATCTCCATTTCATCTCGTCTTTGATGCAATCATCAGCTCCCAAGTAGTACAAGTACTCGTTCTTCCCTACAAAGGTTGGAGGTGGAATAAAGTCCTCTTTATCCACATCTTCTCTTTCTTTTTGTTGGTGTTGCCTCTTTTCCTTGACTTTCTGTTTGCGAAACTTTCGGTGACTCTTGCAAAACTTACGTTTTGGTTTGTCATTAGGAATACTCAACAAGACCTCTCTGCCCTTTAACAACAATCTTATCTTCTCTAACTCTGATTCAGGGACTATGGCATTGTCATCAGAATCCTTCCCATCAGAGGATTCTAAGCATCTATCCTCATCTCCTTGAGCTATACTCAAGAGGGGATACTTCCTCTACAGATACCATATCTCCTAGCAATAATGATTTGTTTGCTTCATACCTAGGGGGTTCTTGAGGTTCCTCTGCATAGATCGGTCTTAGCATTCTTACGGGAATAATGTCATACCCTTCTGGATCACAGAACTGTGTTTTCCTTGGCAATGCACAAGTGTCTATGGTAGCTAAAACATGGTTCCATTCTAAGGGATCTATCAAGTTCTCAGGAAAAGGTATAGGGATATACCTTTTCCTGAGATATCAAGTTCTCAGGAAAAGGTATAGGGATATACACCTCATCCGTCACACTTCTGTCTATGGTAACATTTCCAGGTTGCAAGTCTCGACAAGATGCTCCACAGATCCATAGATCAGCTCTTCCTTCAGACATAGTTGCTCCCGATGCTTCTGAAGTAGCGGAATCAAACTCATCCACCCACAGGAGAGTGCGTCACATCTCGATAAGCATGGTTTTTAAGATTCACCCTCGTGGTTACATTCTCATGTCTGAGGTACAAGTAATTGTAACCCTAGTCTTGAATCATTTTGAATTGGCGCATGAATGGCCTTCCTAGGATCACTTCATAATTTGTGTTCTTGCCAAAGTCTACAATAGCAAAGGTGTTTCCGTACTCAATGCCACATGACTTGACTATAACGTTCTCAAGCAATCCTATGGGACTCTCTAGATTTCCGTCTGCCAATTGCAAACTCATCCTTGTACTTCTAATTGCAGGTTTTTCCCACATTTCCCATACAATTTTTGTTGCTATACTCACCCCTGCTCCGCTATCTAGAATAGCTATAGATTCAATCTTGTTGATCTCCACAGGAAGCGTAGTATTTCCTTCATCGTCTTCACAATGCTTGCCAACTTTGTTCACAGGAACCGAAATTGTTTGCTTAAGCATTAGCTCAGAAGCCTTTGTCTTCAACAGCTCCTTAACCTGGATGTTCTGGTTCCACAATCCTTGCTCAGTTAATTGTGTAGCCACTTCTCCCCACAATCTTGGCCTAAGCTTTAAGAACTCTGCGAGTGGAATGGTACACGTAACTGGTGCCGACATTAAAGCTTGCAAGCTTCCTATGTCTCGTTCCTGATGAGGTTGTTGTGTCATTGATGGTACTCGCATGATTTGGCTATGTGCTTCGTACAGTCCTAAATATGAGGGCAGTGTCTTGCAAGTGAGCTTGTTGCTCCGAGCTGAGACAACAGTCTGAGCATCATCTGGTAGAGATAAAGCATCTAATTCTTGAACCCTTTGATTCGAGAATTCTACAATAGAGAACGGTGGTGACTTGTCAGAAGATGCTAGATCCTCAACTTGTTTTTGCACCGCTTCCCACATCTTCCTTGCTACTGCTTCCTCTATTTCACGAATTTCATCTCCAAAATCCACGGTAGTCAATGGTTTTGACTCGTTTGCATTGGTATGAGGTAAATCATCTCCTTCAGGCATTTCTAGGAAATGTAGAGATAAAACTTCACTTCCCTTTTCCATGCTTGGCGTGGCTTCTGGTATCGTCTCTAAGTTAGGCTTCAGAGAAGCAGGTCCTCTTGTGTACATAGGTGGTGGGCCGTCTATTAGAGTCTGAGTATCCCTAATCAACTGCTTATGGATAGCCAAGTTGATTGTCTCATTTCACGAGGGTTGGGATATTCTTGCAGTTTCTTAGGTAGCTCGGTCAGAGCTGTGATCCTACTATTATACGCTTGAAGCGCTGCATCTAAAGGATTTCACGAGGGTTGGGATATTTTTGCAGTTTCTTAGGTAGCTCGGTCAGAGCTGTGATCCTACTATTATACGCTTGAAGCGCTGCATCTAAAGGCTCATACACCTTGTCCATAAGGACTGATCCTCCTGAGCTTTCCTTAGACTCAGATGCTTTTCCCTTTTGCTAATTTTGAGTGTTCTCTCCGATTTGTTTTGTTTTCAACATTCCTTCTAGCTCTTTTGGGATAGAGTTTCCTCCATCAGAGCTCTTCTGCTCCTTCGACTTTTTACTCCCCTTGCTGCATGGTTTACGTCGAGTTGATTTCTTTCTCTCTTTTCCATCTTTGGATAAAACCTTAATCTCAGAGGGTTTCTCAACAACCTCTTTGACATTCTTTTGCGCTTGGGCTCTAGTCACTACTCTTAGCAAAACTAGTTCGTTCTCCTCCTCAGATGTCGTGGGTGATGGAATCACTTGAACATAGTTGAGGGGCGCTTTAGCTTTTTGTGCTGCCGGATCCGCAAGCTTCAACAAGCAATCCTTTGGTAGATGGTCAATGCTACACCCTTGGCAAAACCTCTCTATAGGTGGAAACGTAGATGTTGTGCCTATGTTAGCTAAGAGGGGTCGTTTCTTGTTTGGACATTCTCTCGCCCAATGTGATCCACCACATTCGTAGCATGGTCCTATTTGTTGCATGGGGTATAGTCTCTTTGTAGGATATGGTCCTAGATAACCTTGAGTCTTGGTTGGCTGAGATCCTATAAGCATCAAAGAGCTTGGGTCTCCATTAAAGTCATGAACTAGGCTTGGTCCGGTTGGGTTCTCAAAGTAGGGTTCGACAAGAGGATGCTCCACTTCGATGTAGCATGGTTGAGAGCTAACCATCTCCATACCTAATTCAGGATTCTCATATTCCACATATCTAAAGGAAGCTATGCCAGGTGGAGGAGGTTGAGCTCCTAGCACCGGCCATGCTTGCTCTTGAGCAACTAAGGTTCTCTCATGGTTCACAACTTGCTGTCTAGGTGCAGAGCTGGCTGCCTGTTCCCTTTGTATCCTTGCAATGTGATTGTAGTCCGAAGTCACATGTGTGTAGTTTCATTTACAAAGCTGGCACCACTTCTTTGTTGGTTGATTGTTGCAAACCAATGGTGAGAAGGTTGAGCACTGCTCGGATTTATGGCCACCTCCACATCCTCCACAGACGTAGGGGCCTATAGGTACAATATGCATGTATGATGGTTGGGGTCGGTAGGAAGGTCTGTAGTATTGCCCCATCTTTTTCAATACTATTTCGGTAACCTGATCTGGATTAACTAATGGCACACTAGAGTCAAAGCCCTTCCCAAAGCTACATTTATCATCCGAATGACTATCTTGGTTTCCCATGCCAGTCATGTCAAAGTTGTCATCGTAATCCATGGCATCCATGCAACACTCATTGAAGATGACATGCTTCTTTGCGTACAAGTGAGCGTGAAGCGTCTTGTTTCGTAAGCCTTCTAGGAAGATAGAAATTAATCTTCCTTGGCTTAGCTTCTCATCGTCAGGGCATTGATTGATGTACTGCTTTAGCCTATTTACACAATCTCGCACAGATTCTTGATCTTTTTGCTTAAAAGCATAAATTTGAGCTACCGCATTGTGCTTAATTCCCATTTTTGAAAACGCAGCTATAAAGCTCTTTTCCAGCCCATCGACGAAAGACCTCTTTGCCTTAGGCTCTAAAGTCTGAAACCATGATAAAGACTTACTCTCTAGTGTCAAGCCAAATCCTTCGATTTGTGTATGCGTATCCGTGACTTGCTCCGCATGTATAGCTTGCTTAAAAGCTGCTATATGGTCATATGGGTCACCGGATCCGTCATACTTCTTGACAAGCTTTTGCAGCGCAGATGGTCTCACTTTTCTAGAATATTCATCGTCATGTCTCCTATATGAGTCTCGGCCTCTAAATCTAGGCTCTTCAAATGTCAGTTCACTTGGTCTATGGGGTTCTCTTGGAGGTACATATCCACTTGCTCGTGGTCTTTCTTCTCCCCTAGATTCTCTAATAGCCCTGGGTCTCCTCGTAGGATCAATCGTTGGAAAGACTGGTCCTTTAGCAGTTGTTCGCATGGAAGGTGCTGGTCGAGCCACACTTGGGGTTCTAGCCCATGGTGGTGCTAGTGTTTCTCCTCGAAAGGCAGATTCATCTTGACGTGCCGTGTCTAAGGTAGACACCTCAGTGAAAAGGGGCCTTCCTTTCCATGTCATTTCCCTAACCTCTGGCCATTCAAGGGTTCTAAAGTCGTTCCCCCATCTGTCATGAACACGCTTAGTGAAACCTTCTAGATGCTCTACAGTTATTGTATGTGTGACTGGAAGCTCTAAGCCCGGGTGCTTAGTGGTTGCATAGTAGGTTTCTACCACATCCCTATACACCTCTTTAATTGGGTCGTCCTGATAGATTTTAACTACTGGAATTTCTTTTACTATGTCCCATGGGTTTTTCTTGGTCTCTTTTTCTTTTCCAGTTCTTTCTCTATCCTCCCAATTCTTGTCGGAAAACAATTCTTCAAGTAAAGAAATGGGCGTCCCAGGTCTGCGCAATGTTCCTGGCACATTTGGGTCCGATGGAAGCTCCTTCTTCTGCTTTGCTTGTGCGCTAGGTTGAAGTACACCCAAAGCATCCACTTGTTCAGGATTTTTGGTGACCTCGTAGCGTACTCCATTTCTACCCATGTACATATCGTCTTGGTAGTTTACCCATGGTGTTGGTTCAAACGCAGAATGAATGTCTGTAATTTTAACAACAAACCGGGTCATTGGATCTTTGTAGATCTCACCGCCATGCGCGTTTGTATACAAGAAATGGAGTCTCATGTTGTCAATCAACTCCCCATCTGGGATTTCAAATGGATTAGCAGAATCTGCCATACCAATGGGTGTGGATGGTCTATTCATGCCAAATGACTCGTTTATGTCCATTGAAATATCACTCTCGGTTCTTGAGAGGCTCTCTGTTTGAGACTCCGAAGATATCTCGAGAATGCTCTCCAAGTTGCCAACAACCGATTGAGTGCCGCTCCCTTGAGTGGTTACCCTAGATGGTGCACTAGTGTTACGTCTCCCTAGTATTGTTCCCGAGCGTAGATGCATACGCTATTTTCAGCACGTTGCCGTGTCCAGTTTTTGAATATATATATATATATATATATATATATATATATATATATATATATATATATATATAAAAACCCTACCTAACCCCTAAATGCAACTAACATGAATATGTGTATAAATACCTATTTTATTTTATTTTATTTTTTTATTTTTTTATTTTTTTATTTTTTTATTTTTTTATTTTTTTATTTTTTTATTTTTTACTAATTACATAAAAATATTGATTACGCTAAAAAATACTAATTATGCAGATTACAGTAATTATGTAAAAATTTACAAAAATTAAAAAAAATTATAGAATATGCAAAAAATATGGACTCCAAGGAAAACACATAATTTACAGCTTTTTTTAATTATTTTTATTGTTTATTGTTTTTTATTATTTTATTATTTTTTTAAAAAAATACAAAGAACATGAAAATTAACCCCCAAAAAAATACTAACCTTATCCAGCCTTATCGCCTCCAGTCGCCTTCTTCTTCACCGCCTCACGTTCTCTACAGACCTTCGCCTCCTCGCTCCTCTTCCGCTACCTCCCCGGCCCCTTCGCCTTCACCTCCTCGCTCTCTCTTCTACTTCTCTGCAGCCTTCACCGTCAGCTCTGCCGGTGCGCCTTCTTTTCCTTCTCCTCTGCGCTTCACTGACGTGTTCGCCTTCTTCGCCCGTGCCCAGCTCTCTCCTCTGCTGCCGCACCTGCCTCTCGCCGCCTTCGTAGCTGGCCACTTCACCACCGTCGGCCTCTCTGCTCTTTCTTCTGCTACTACAGCCAGCCCGCCTTCGCACAGCTGGCCACTTCACCACCGCCGGCCTCTCTGCTCTTTCTTCTGCTACAGCCAGCCCGCCCCACCGCCCTTCACAGCTGCTGCTGCAGGCGCCTCAGCTGCAGCCCGTCGCCACAACTTCCTTGCGGCCAGTCAGCTTCGCCTTCTCTACCGGCCACTTCACCATCTGGCGCCCACTCCTCTGCAGAGGTTGCGCCACGTCTCCAGGCGGCCAGTCAGCTTCGTCGCCCTTGCCTTCTGGCCCCGCCGTCGGCGACGCCTGGGCCTTCGCTTTCTTTGCTTTCGGCCTTCAGCGGCCACCTAACCACCGTTGGCCACTGCAGCCTTCGCAGCCACAACCTCCGTCCCCTTGCTGTCTACGTTGGCCATTGCAGCTGCGCTCGCCTCCTCAGCTTTGCAGGCGCCTCAGCTGCTGCTGCAGCCACTGGCCTTGCTTACTTGCGGCCAGTTAGCCAGCCACCTTCGCTTCCACACCCCGCCGTCCACAACGCCTGGGCTTATGCCACAAACTTTGTCCCCGGCAAGTGAATGTGAATTCGCGTAGCAAACTATGGTTTGTGAACTGCGCTGTCTGTGTTTAGGCACTGTGCATTTTGTTTTATTATTTTTTATGTATGGTTTTCTTGCTAAATAAAAAAACACCTGCAGCTTTATCCGACTCCTCCTCTCTCTTTGTAATCTACTTTTTCTCTTCTAATCAATAGCTCCGAGATTCCACACTTGTGCTAACCCTAAACCTAAAAACAAAAAGAATTAGTGGTAGTAATGCAAGCTTCTCAACCGGTTTTGAGTCTTCTCCCCGGCAGCGGCGCCAATGGAGAGACGGAAGACTCTCTACACTTGTAGCAAGAGTAGCATGATCCGTGTGTAGCTCAATCCAATGGGATTTGCATCCCTTTCGGAGCTAGGGATTCAACCCGTACCGGTGCACGAAAGCTTATCCACGAATGGAGAAAATTCTATGAACACCACTACCTTGACATAGACTTTACACACACAAGCTCAATCTTGCCATAGCTCATTCACTCATCATCCCACTCATTCATACATCCAATACAAGAAGAAAGCTAAGCTAATGCATTCACAAGCTCAAAGCATACTTCATTCTTAAGCACTTACTTCCCTAGCATACACACAAACCTTGAAGCTTAATGGAACTCGAAATAAACATGCATTCTCATTCACTACTCAAGCAATGCCTTGCCCATGGATAAGCTACAAGCTATGGAGAAGCTTAAGCTTGAATCCACTACCACACAAAGCCTAATAGAGAATCCACAAGCATCAACAAAGAAGCATGCACACTAGAGAATAGAGATGAGAAGAGAGAAAAACATCATCTCATTGAATTGAAATAGAAGAGCATTGCTCATACAATAGTGTAGATGGGGAGAGAAGAGCTTGCACCTCTATGAACAAGAGGGAGAGCTAGTCTCAAGAGAGCTCAAGCATGAGTGTCGCCCAAAGTGTCCATAAGCTCTCAAATGAGCCACTTTTTATACTAAAACTCCCAAAACTTCCCTTGTGGGATTATTCTCAAGCCCACTCCCACACTCACCTACAACTTGGAACTTTTTACAAGAGCCCTAAATAAGAATGTCCAGTCTCTTGTTTTCCTGCTTCCATCTTTGTGTTGCATCCTTGCATTGATCACCACTCATCACGCAACATCATAGTTATAGCACCAGCTCATTTAGTTAGGGTCACGTTATGGACTGACCCTTATATGTTGTAGTAGTTGGGTACTAACACATATAGTGTGGACTCTTATCTTTATGTTATGTTGGTTGAGTAGAGAAGAAGAAGATAGAAGAAAACTCAGCTATCCATCTCTCTCTTGTGTGTGTGTATGTTTGCTTGCTAGGGTTTGAAGCTCTCCCTCTCTCCCACATTCTCTTTACTTCCTAGTAAGGGCCTACATAAACTAACTCACAAGTCCAACAGAATAGCTCAATTCTGGCCTTGTAATGGTCATGTAGATCAAACTACCCACTATATGCATGTATGTAGTGTGGTCCTCCAAAAGCTCACATGTATCTGTAAAAAGCTTTGTGTTCTACTCCAATAGCATAGAAATAGGCTTACAACCTGTCATACCATACTTGGAAAACATATCCAAGCCATACTGCCTCTGCAACAATAGCAAAACTCCATGAGGTGATCTCACCACCTCTATGCCCAAGAAATAACCGCAGCTCACCCAAATCCTTTATCTCAAACTTCTGCTTCAAAATCATTCTCACATCATCCACATAGATGAGTGATAGCATGATCCCTCTATTTGTCTTTTTTATATTAATATATAGTGAAAAATCTACATTGGATATCTGAAATCCAATGGTAATAAGATACTCCCCGTTCTTGTTTAACCATGCTCTGGGTGCCTTCTTCAAGCTATACAAGGCTTTGCATAGCAACCTACACACAAAATCTGGATGTGTATCACTCTAATAACCTGGTGACTGCATCATGTACACTTCTTCTTGCAAATCACCATGCAAGAAAGCATTCTTTACATCCATTTGATATAAAGACCAACCCTTGGCTAATAAGCATAGCAATGACAACTCTCACGGTTGCCATTCTTGCAACCGAGCTAAATCTCTCCTCATAGTCTATGCCATAAGTCTGCACATAGCCCTTGGCAACCAATCCTGCCTTGTACCTGCTCACTGAACCATCAGCATTATGCTTGACTTTATACACCCACTTACATTCAATTGCCTTATTTTCCTTAGACAAAGTGTAAGATTCCTCCCCAGCCTCTCAAGATGTCCAACATCTTCTCCCTGTAAATCAATCCCCTCTTCAGAAATATAAAAGATCTTATCTCTGCCTGTTTTGACATAGAGAGAGAATATTCAGATTTTGAATATGAAAAATTTCTCATATTATTAAAATAAGTTTCCCTGAAACAGAAGTTCAAAAAGATTTTCAGAAGGTGCATTAGAAATTAAGTATAATCGGTTCAAGAGATTATCCTAGGGGTGAAGATTTTTTCAAAATTTTTAAATTAAGGTTCCTATGGGCCAATAAGATCAATCCAAATGTAAGGAAGAGATAAATGATGAAATAAAAGAAAAATCTCCCAAAAATGAGTAAATACTCACATAAGATGAAGAGTCAAGACTAATAGTTAAAAAGGGGAGATATTTAGAAGTAATGATGCATTTTTGACACCTCTGCATGGGGATTTTTCCCTCATGAATGAGACGTCTACTTCACATGTGCAAATGAGTTTTAAATCTTCAAAAATTGAGATATTTTTATCTCTCCTCTCTCTTGGATCAACCGAATCAAAACCGAATCAAAAAGGAACCAAACTAGGTCCAAATCTAGTCCAAATTCAACCAAACTGAAATCTAAAAAATTCTAGAAATCAGTTTGTCTTGGTTAGAGCCTCCCTCTCCTATAAATAGAACACGAGTCCTTTGAAAAAAAGAGAGGAGAATTTTACTATACTAGAATTATGCTGAAATAATGCTAATTTTTACTATTCTCTAAAATTCTCTCCAAATTGAAGAAATTAGAGCTTTCCTCTTTCTTCAATCCCCATTGGTGGCTCCATCAACATACTAAACCAATTGATTGGTTGGGGGCCTCTACCGTGAACAAAGAATCAAGCAATTTGTAAGATAAATGGTGAATTTTGATCTTTTTTATAATTTCTCAATATTTCTCTCTTCTCAACCCCTCTCAAGCTTGAGAAGCTTAATTGGAATGGTTTTTGAATGCTATTGAAGTTAATTGATGAATGGTAGTAAAGAATTACATAAATTGATGAATGCTATTGAAGTTAATTGACGAATGATAGTAAAAAATTACATAAATTTTTATTTATGCTTAATTCTAATGGTTTTTATGTAATTTCTCTCTCTCTCACTCAAGAAATGGTCATACTCATGACCTATTCTCAATCCAAATGAAGCTTTTCATAAAGCTTTTCCTTAATCCAAGATTAATCTATGCTTGAGACCAAATTAATGACTTTCCTCTATGCTTTTAGTTTATGTATTTTATAAATATTGATGATTCAATCCATTATGGATTAATGATCTAATTAGAGATCATTCTAATCATTTTCTTAATGATAAGCTTTATCTTTTAAAAATAATTGAGATATAGTAGAAGCTATGGTAAAATTTTTATAAAAATTACACATAAAATAATTTCATTCAAAGCATGAAAAGAGGACTTCCTACCATATTCTAAGAATTATCATCCTAGATTAATTGAAAGAATTTTATTGTAATCATGGAGAAATTGATTTTTATGTTATGCATAATTGATGAATTAAGAAAAAGAGGATTTCTAGTAATTAAATTTTATGTTAAAAAGAGTAATCCCCATCGTATGAGTATTCTTAAAGGGTTAATTTTCATTCTAGGCATAGAAAAATGTATACTATAAATACTTTATTATAAAAGTGAGATTTTTATCTCATAAATGATTTTATGCATAAATTAGATGCATAAAAGAAATTCTTTTATATTAAAAGAATGATTTTCATCATAAATGAATTGTATGCATAAACTTATGCATAAAGGATATAATTTTTATATTAAAAGTGTGATTTTCATCATAAATGGATTTTATGCATAAATAAGATGCATAAGAGAAATTCTTTTATTCTAAAAGTGTAATTCCTACTAAATTGGATTTATGCATGGATAGATACATAAAGAATTTAAATTAATCCAAAAAGTGTTACTTTTATCATATTTGAATTTCATGCATAGAGATATGCATAAAAGATTATTATTTTATTGTAAAAGTGTTACTTTTATCATAATTGAATTTCATGCATAGAGGTATGCATAAAAGATTATTATTTTATTGTAAAAGTGTTACTTTTATCATATTTGATTTTTATGCATAGAGGTATGCATAAAAGATTATTATTTTATTACAAAAATATTACTTTTATCATATTTGATTTTCATGCATAAAGGTATGCATAAAAGATTAATATTTTATTATAAAAGTGTTGCTTTTATCATATTTGATTTTCATGCATAGAGGTATGCATAAAAGATTATTTTTTTTATAAAAGTGTTACTTTCATCATAAATGATTTTATGCATAAATTAGATGCATAAAAGAAATTCTTTTATATTAAAAGAGTGATTTTCATCATAAATGATTTTATGCATAAATTAGATGCATAAAAGATATTTTTTTATATTAAAAGAGTGATTTTCATCATAAATGATTTTATGCATAAAAAGGATGCATAAGAAAAATTCTTTTATTCTAAAAGTGTAATTCCTACTAAATTGGATTTATGCATAGAAAGATGCATAAAGAAATCTATTTTTAGTTCAAAAGAGTTATTTTCATCAATTTTGATTTTATGCATAGGAAGATGCATTAAAGAATTGGTTTTCTATTCAAAAGTGTCATTCTCATTTAAAATGAATTTATGCATAGGAAGATGCATAAAAGATTGATTTTATTTCGGAAGTGTTAATCTCCTTAAAATAGAATTTATGCATAAATAAATGTGTAAAGAAATCTTATATCGAAAATAAGAATTCTCTTGTATTCTATAAATAGATATGAGGATGTGAAACGAATCAACTAGATGAGAATGAACGAAGAATAGATGGACATGTATGATGAGAAAGAATAGATGTAGTTATATGTATGTGAATATGAATGGGGATGTGTGAATGGGGATATAGATGTAGATACGGATGTGGATGTGGATGTATGAATGAGGATGTGAAAATGGATGTATGCATGTAGATGTGGATGTATGAATGTGGATGTGTATGTATGAATGTGGATGTGGATGTGGATGTATGGATGTAGATACGGATGTGGATGTATGTATGTGGATGTGGATGTATGAATGAGGAGGTGAAAATGGATGTATGCATGTAGATGTGGATGTATGGATGTGAATGTGGATGTGGATGTGGATGTATGGATGTAGATACGGATGTGGATGTATGTATGTGGATACGGATGTGGATGTATGTATGTGGATGTGGATGTATGAATGAGGATGTGAAAATGGATGTATGCATGTAGATGTGGATGTATGGATGTGGATGTGGATGTATAGATGTGGATATGGATGTGTATGTATGAATGCGGATATGGGATTGGATGTACGAACATGGATGTGTATGTAGAATAATGAATGTGAATGTGTATGTGAAATAATGTGTCGTCGATATGAGTGAATGGATGAGAATGAGTACACATATGAATGGAATGTGGACTGAGGAGGGATAATGTGGAAAGATGAGAGTTCGATATAGAAACTGTATTTTGTGACCTGTTTGTAAATGACTGTTTTATGTCAAGAATGCTGGGGAAGCATTTTGACTATCTTGTGGATTAAGGTCATGGAGACCTAACTGATAAAGTTGCAACTGCTGACGGAGAGTCAATGGAGGACGTCTCGCGTAGCAAGGTCGACCGAGGTCTTAACCAGCCTCGATTCGATTTAAATGGTGAGCTTCTGATACAGTGGATGAGGGACCAAGGAAGCGGCCTATGAATGAAGCGCTAGGTCACCTGCGAAGGATCTTAGAGGGTGCTGACCATACGGTGCTCGGGCTTTGGGTCGTCGAAGATACCCACACGTGCATCGTGGAAGATATTGGAACAAGGAGTAATAGTTGTTTTCTGAAACCAGGCATGGATCTAGTTGATTGACCTTGCTGATCTTATATGGATCTGTTGATTGATCTTGCTGATCTTCAACAAGGATTCCATCTTCATTTTTATATGTGAAAATATTGCTGGGTACTATGAGCTAGGAACTATTGAAAAGGCCCCTGAGTGAATAGGTGGTGAGCGTTCTGGTTGCCAATAATGCCATACGTACACCGATGAATGAATGATTGGAAATATGGATTCAACCAGAGATTTCGAGGGTTGTCATCAGTGACATAATGGTTTCATTAAAGGATTGTTTTAAAGTTAGTTGATGTTGAGAAAAAGGTAGTTTCATATTTGGTGTGTAAGTGGTGTGACTAGTTTTATGTTTGCATGAACTTCTGGCTAGGGGGCTTGGGAACTCTTTTCCCTGGTACCCGAGACAAAACCTAACCAAATTCCTAATTGGATCCTATCACTACAGTGGTTGGGCGGTTGGCTAACCCATGGGACTGGATGGGGTTAGGCTGGACTGATGGATCCGTAAATCGAGACTCAATTTCTGTTATTACAATAGATAAAGTAAATCCCGGATAGTAATTGTTCTATGGATAGGAATCAACGGCTGTGCCTCTTGATGGGGAAAAAAGCGTTGATCCTAATGATCCAAGTGCAAGTTTCTTCCTTGATCTGACCGAGTATCTTTATAGGTGCAGTCGGATCAGCATGATCAGTAATGGTCTTGACTACGTTAGAGTAAAAGTTATCCTGGTGGAATCGCCCGTGCTTTCCGGGTAAAAGTAGTTTTTTCGGGTTCAGTTTTGGAAAAATCGACGAATTAGTCTTTTGTCCGGATATCCGTGGTGAACGAGGCCCCGAGTGTGGGACCCTGCCTCACGCAAGAAGTGCTACTTCCACTGCTAGCACCCCGAATCCATTGCGTGGTAGGGACAGGGATCTTACACAAAGGCACTAACTCCCATGTTGCATTTGCATCCAATGCTGCCATCTCCTCATCCATGGCATCTTCCCATTTCTTATTTCCAATTACCTGCTCAAAGCAAGTGGGCTCAACCTCTTGTATTTCTTTTACTATGTAAGCATAATGATGGGCTATATATCCATCATATCTCAACCTGTCAATAGGGTATCTAACCCTTGTAGACCTGCATACACCTAGATCACTGCCAGGTGTCCTCAAAACAGCCCTAATTCTCTTACACAAGAAGTAACAGATCACGCACAAAAGGTTGATCTACCTTTTCCTTCCCTTTTCGTGATACATGTGTACCTGCATCATTCCTCAACCTGCCTGACCATGGGCTAACATTGGATCCACTGCTCGAGGACTCCCCAGGTCTACTCAGCACATGTGATTGTTGCTGCTCTACATGTGGTGAAACATCAGCATGTCTTACATCTGCATCTTCTGTTGACTTCACTACTAGTGCATACCAGCTACTCATCTCATCAAAGACAACATCTCTTCTTACTTGCATCTCACGAGTGGTAGGGTTATAGCATCTATAACCTTTTTGCTCCATAGCATAACCAATGAAGATGCATTTATGTGCCTTTGGATCTAACTTTGTTCTCACTTCATCAGGAATATTTTCATCAGGAACATGTACATATGCAGTAATACACCCAAATAATTTCAATTGAGACACATCCGATCTTATGCTTGTAAACTTTTATTCAAGAATCATACCATGAACAGTTGCAGTGAGTGTCGTGCTCATAATATACACAGCAGTTGCTACTACTTCTGCCCAAAATTAATGTGGCATATTCTTTTCAGCCAGGCACGTGCCACTTCTGCAATGTGCCTATTTTTCCTTTCTGCAACACCATTCTGTTACGGAGTGTACCTGTAGAGTAAACTGCCTCCTCATTCCCTGCTTTCTCAGGAAATCATTGAACTCATTGTAGAAATATTATCCCCCACCATCTGATCTTAGGCATTTTATTTAGATGCCTTTTTCCTTCTCGATCAAGGCTTTAAATCTTTGAAAGTGAGCAAACACCTCACTTTTCTCCTTCATGAAATAAACCCACTTTTCTAGTGTGTTTTATCAATGAACGTAACATAGTACCTATAACCTGTAATTGTTGCAGTCTTGGTTAGTCCCCATACATCTGAATGTATGACATCCAATGCCCTTGTACTGACATCCACCCAATGCCCTTGTACTGACATGCTTTTCATATGGGAAAGCATGTTTGGCCTACTTACCAAGTTGGCATGCTTCACATACCTTATGCATACAATCAACCTTAAACTTTGGCAAACTTGCAAACCTGCAACAATATTTTGAGCCTGCATAGACTTCAATCGCTATACATTTACATGACCAATGCACTTGTGCCATATGTCAATATTTACAATCACACCTGTTCCATGCGCAAACATGGCTGTCTTTATTTCAGGCATGTTCACATCCAAAGTAAACATCTTACCATTTCTGTTACCCTTTGCAACCAAGCGACACTTATTTTTGAAGTCTTCCATAAAACATCCTTGAGGATTAAACCTCACTTGCAGACTCTGCTCAACCAATTGTCCAACATAAACTAGGTTTTTTGTAATATTTGAAACATGAAGTACATCAGTCAAGTACTTCATTTTGTCATCCTACATAGACAATGGCACTTTACCAACATGCGCAATGGGATGCACAATATCATCACATGTTTCTACATAACTTGGTTTTTCCATCTTCTGCATATCTCTAAACCACTCAGCATGACTGGTCATGTGCTTAGAGGCGCCATAATCCACATACCATATATCTTGAGATCCTAACACATCCCTTGTTATGGAACTAAGCATGTGCTGCATCATTGTGAGACCCGTGTTCCCCTCCGTGCAGCCTCCTCCGAGGCGCTGGCAACAAAAGAAGGCAACAACCTCTCAACACAGTGTAGGGATTCCCACTCAGGGCCTTGCCCACGAATGTCCGGAAAAGAGACTAATCTGACAGTTCCTCCGAAACCAAGACCAAAAAAACTTCCCTCACCCGGAAGGCCCAGGTGATTCCACCAAGAAAATCATCTAAGGGAAGATTTATCTAATGGATCAAGGCCTTAACTATCCTTTCTAATCCGACCGAACCTGTAGGTCACATGCCCAGATCAAGAAAGAGACTTGCACTTGGTTCATAGAAATCATTGCTTTTTTCTCCCTTAAGCGAGACACAGCCTGCTAATTCTTTTCCACAGAACAAGAATCTTCTTGGGACTTATTTTAACCAATGCAACTTGAACGTATCTAACTATATCGCAGGAATTCACCGATCCAGCCAACCGGCCCATGAGTTAGCCAACCGCGCCCAACCACTATATTGGGGTGGGATCCCTTTACATAAAAATTTGGTTGAGTTTTGTCCCCGAGTACTGTAAGATTCCTCCCCCAACCCCCTTTTTGATGTCTAGTATCTTCCCCTGTAATCAACCCTCTTCAGAAATATAAAGACCTTGTTGCTAACTATTTTAGCCTAGAGAGAGAAAAATTATTCTAGAGAGAGAATATTCAGATTTTGAATATTTTTGGATAGAAAAATATCTCTTATAATTCAGATGAGTTCCCCTGAAACAGAAATTCAAAAAGAATTTTCCAATGTGCAATTGGAATTAATTGGAATTAATTGGAAATAGATATAAAGAACCTTAGTCTAAGGGTCTAGACTTTCAGAAAATTTTTGGATTATGGTCCAATTAAGGTTCCTATGGGCCAATAGCATCAATCCATGTGTAGGGAGGAGATAAATCCAATTTGTAAAAGAAGATACCCAAAAATGAGTAAATGCTCACATAAGATGAAGAGTTGAAAATGTACAAGGTTTATTAGTAAAAAACTATGAGCAATATTAAAAATATGAGATATTTTGGGTATCCAAAAATGAGTAAATGCTCACATAAGATGAAGAGTTAAAAATGTACAAGGTTTATTAGTAAAAAACTATGAGCAATATTAAAATGATTCCATTATGACACATATGTAAGGAAGGGGAGTTCTTTAAAGGATGTGCATATTTCACATAAGATGAAGAGTTGAAAATGTACAAGGTTTATTAGTAAAAAAAACTATGAGCAATATTAAAATGATTCCATTATGACACATATGTAAGGAAGGGGAGTTCTTTAAAGGAGGTGCATATTTCACATAAGATGAAGAGTTGAAAATGTACAAGGTTTATTAGTAAAAAACTATGAGCAATATTAAAATGATTCCATTATGACACATATGTAAGGAAGGGGAGTTCTTTAAAGGAAGTGCATATTTCACATGCTTGAATGAGTTTTAAACTCATAAAAATTGAGATATTTCATCTCTCCTCTCTCCTCATTCAAGTCTAGTTCCAAAAAGTTAGCTTAACCGACCTAAACATGGTCAAATATTGACCAAACTGATTTAGAAAATTCTAGAATCAGTTTGTTTGGTTAGGAGCTCAATTTTTCCTATAAATAGAAGCCTCCCCCTTGTTGAAAAATATATAGTGTTTATGCATCGTTACTCTACTCCACCTAAGCCAAGAACTGTGAATTCATTTAATAATTCACTAGTTTTTGGAGCTTCCCTCTTTCTTCAATCCCAATTAGTGGCTCCATCAACATACTTAACCAATTGATTGGTTGGGGGCCTCTACCGTGAACAAAGAATCAAGCAATTTGTAAGGTAATTAGTGAATATTGATCTTTCTATAATTTCTCAATGTTTCTCTCTTCTCAACCCCTCTCAAGCTTGAGAAGCTTAATTGGTATGGTTTTTTAAATGCTATTGAAGTTAATTGGTGAATAGTAGTGAAGAGTTACATAATTTAATAAATGCTATTGAAGTTAATTTTCATTTATGTTTAAATTCTAATGGTTTTTATGTAATTTCTCTCTCTCACTCAAGAAATGGTCATACTCATGACCCATTCTCAATCCAAATCAAGCTTTTCATAAAGCTTTTCCTTAACCCAAGATTAAGCTATGCTTGAGGCCAAATTAATGGCTTTTTTCTATGCTTTTAGTTTATGTATATTGATGATTCAATCCATTATGGATTAATGATCCAATTAGAGATCATTTTAATTATTTCCTTAATGATAAGCTTTATCCCCTAGAAAAATTGAGATTTATCAATCATAGCAGCGGAGCTGTGGCAAAATTTTTTTAAAAATTATGCATAAAATAATTTCATTCAAAGCATAAAAAGAGGACTTCCTACCATATTCTAGGAATTATCATCCTAGATTAATTGAAAGATATTCATTGTAATCATAGAGAAATTGATTTTTATATTATGCATTTTTAATTTTCATGCATAGAAGTGTGCATAAAGGAAAAAAAATTATATCAAAAGTGTTACTTTTATCATTTTTAATTTTCATGCATAGAAGTATGCATAAAGGAAAAAAAATTATATCAAAAGTGTTACTTTTACCATTTTTAATTTTCATGCATAGAAGTATGCATAAAGGAAAAATATTTTATATCAAAAGTATTACTTTTATCATTTTTAATTTTCATGCATAGAAGTATGCATAAAGGAAAATTTTTTATATCAAAAGTGTTACTTTTATCATTTTTAATTTTCATGCATAGAAGTATGCATAAAGGATAATTTTTTATATTAAAAGTGTTACTTTTATCATTTTTAATTTTCATGCATAGAAGTATGCATAAAGGAAAAAAAATTTATATCAAAAGTGTTACTTTTATCATTTTTAATTTTCATGCATAGAAGTATGCATAAAGGATAATTTTTTATATTAAAAGTGTTACTTTTATCATTTTTAATTTTCATGCATAGAAGTATGCATAAAGGAAAAAATTTTATATCAAAAGTGTTACTTTTATCATTTTTAATTTTCATGCATAGAAGTATGCATAAAGGGGAAAAAAATTTATATCAAAAGTGTTACTTTTATCATTTTTAATTTTCATGCATAGAAGTATGCATAAAGGAAAATTTTTTATATCAAAAGTGTTACTTTTATCATATTGGATTTCATGCATAGAGGTATGCATAAAAGTTGATTATTTTATTATAAAAGTGTGACTTTTATCATAATTGGATTTCATGCATAGAGGTATGCATAAAAGTTGATTATTTTATTGTAAGAGTATTACTTTTATCATATTTGAATTTCATGCATAGAGATATGCATAAAAGATATTCTTTTTATACTAAAAGTGCGATTTTCCTCATAATTGGATTTTATGCATAACTTAGATGCATAAGAGAAATTCTTTTATTCTAAAAGTGTAATTCCTACCAAATTGAATTTATGCATAAGAAGATGCATAAAAGATTGATTTTTACTTCGAAAGTATTAATCTCCTTAAATAGAATTTATGCATAAATAAATGTGTAAAGAAATCTTATATCAAATATAAGAATTCTCTTGTATTCTATAAATAGATATGAGATGTGATAGGATGTGATAAGAGGTGTATAAGATGTGACAAGAGGTGATAAGATGCTTATGAAATAAGTTATGAGGTGATAAGATGAATTAAGATTTGATAAGATGTGTATGGGATGAGGTAAGAAGTGTATGTGATAGGATAAGATGTATATGGGTTGTGATAGGGCGAGAATGGATGTGATGTAAAAGATTAGATGTGAAGGCATATGGGGTTATATGAATGGGAATGTGGAAATGGATGTATGTATGTGGATGTGTGGATATGGAGATGGGAGTGTGGATGTGTGGATGTGGAGATGAGAGTGTGGATGTATGAATGTGGAAAGGGATGTATGCATGAAGATGTTTATGCATAGATGTGAATGTGGATATAGATGTGGCTGTATAGATGTGAATGTGGAATGTGGATGTGGATGTATGTATGTATGTGGATGTAGATGTGGATGTATAGATGCGAATGGAAAGGTGGATGTGGATGTATGTGAATGTGGATGTACATGTGGATGTATAGATGTGAATGTGGATGTAGATGTGGCTGTATAGATGTGAATGTGGAATGTGGATGTGGATGTATGTATGTATGTGGATGTAGATGTGGATGTATAGATGTGAATGGGAATGTGGATGTGGATGTGGATGTATGTATGTATGTGGATGTGGATGTATGAATGAGGACGTGATAGTAGATGTATGCATGTGGATACGGATGTATGGATGTGGATATGGATGTGTATGTATGAATGTAGATGTATAAATGAGGATGTGAAAATGGAGGTAAGCATGTAGATGTGGATGTATGGATGTGAATGTGGATGTGGATGTGTATGTATGAATGTGGATGTGGATGTGTATGTATGAATGTGGATATGGGATGTGGATGTATAAATGAGGATGTGAAAATGGAGGTAAGCATGTAGATGTGGATGTATGGATGTGGATGTGGATGTGGATGTGGATGTGGATGTATGGATGTGAATGTGGATGTGGATGTGGATGTATAGATGTGGATATGGATGTGGATATAGATGTATGGATGTGAATGTGGATGTGGATGTGGATGTGGATGTATGGATGTGAATGTGGATGTGGATGTGGATGTATGGATGTGGATATGGATGTGAATATATGATATGTGATGTGAAGGAATCTGAAGTGAAGAGATGGAAAGTGATGTGATTGGATGAGTACACATATAAATGGAATGTGGAATAAGTAATGTGGATTAATGAGGGATAATGTGGAAAAATGAGAGTTAATATAGAAATTGTATTTGTAAACTGTTTATAAATGCTGTTTGTAAATGGCTGTTTTATGTCAAGAATGCTGGGGAAGCATTTTGACCGTCTTGTGATTAAGGTCGTGGAGACCTAACTGATAAAGTTGCAACTGCTGACGGAGAGTCAATGGAGGACATCTCGCGTAGCAAGGTCGACCGAGGTCTTGACCAGCCTCGGTGCGATTAAAATGGTGAGCTTCCGGTACGGTGGATGAGGGACCAAGGAAGCGGCCTATGAGTGAAGCGCTAGGTCACCTGCGAAGGATCCTAGAGGGTGCTGACCATACGGTGCTCGGGCTCTGGGTCACCAAGGATACCCACGCGTGCGTCGAGGAAGATATTGGAACAAGGAGTAAGAGTTGTTTTGTGAAACCGGGCATGGATCTGGTTGATTGACCTTGCTGGTCTTCAATGGATGAGTCCATGGCTCTTTATATGGATCTGTTGGTTGATCTTGCTGATCTTCAACGAGAGTCCATCTTGATTTTTATAAGTGATTATATTGTCGAGTATTATGGGCTAGGAACTATTGAAAAGGCCCCTGTGTGGACAGGTGGTGAGCGTTCTAGTTGCCAATGATGCCATAGATACTCTGATGAAGGAATGATGGGAAATTATGAATGAACCGGATAAATTGGAAGATTGTGATCAGTGGTACTATGGTTTCATTAAAGGATTGTTTTAAAGTTAGCCGATGCTAAGAAAAAGGTAATTTCATATTGGGTGTGTAAGTGGTGTGGCTAGTTTTATGTTTGCATGAACTTCCGGCTAGGGGGCCTTGGAACTCTTTTCCTTGGTACCCGGGACAAAACCTAACCAAATTCCAAATTGGATCCCATCACTACAGTGGTTGGGCGGTTGGCTAACCCATGGGATCGGATGGGGTTAGGCTGGACTGATGGATCCGTAAATCGAGATTTAATTTCTATTATTACGATAGATGAAGTAAATCCCGGATAGAAATTGTTCTATGGATAGGAATCAACGGCTGTGCCTCTTGATGGGGAAAAAAGCGTTGATCCCAATGATCCAAGTGCAAGTTTCTTCTTTGATTTGACCAAGTACCGTTAAAGGTGCAGTCAGATCAGTTGATCCGTAATGATCTTGACTACGTTAGAGTAAAGAGTTATCCTGGTGGAATCGCCCATGCTTTCCGGGTAAAGGAAGTTTTTCCGGTTTCGGTTTTGGACAAACCGACGGATTAGTCTCTTGTCCGGATATCCGTGGGCGAGGCCCCGAGTGTGAGACCCCTACCCATGCATGATGTGCTACTTCCGCTGCTAATACCCCGAATCCGTTGCTCGGTGGGAACAGGGATCTCACAAGTACCAGGGAAAAGAGTTCCCAGGCCCCCTAGCTGGCACTCATACAAAATACAATTTAGACACACCACTTACGCACCCAATATGAAATTGTCTTTTACAGATTCAACTGCCTTAAAGCAGACTTGAAATGAAACCATAGTATTTCAAATCATAATCCTCCAAAATATCCAGTCCATTGTTTTATATTAAAAATATCATCTAAACTCTCCGTTGAAGACTAGCTAGTCAACCAACGAGATCCAAATTCAAGTTCTAATTCACATAGTAATTCCTTGTCAATCCATCCATATCTTTCTCGACATACGCATGGGTGTCCTAGCAACTGCGAGCCCGTGCATCACCTGGTCAAAACTCTCTAGGATCCTCCTTAGGTGTTCTAGCACTTCACTCAAGGATCGCTTCGTCGGCCCTCGCTCATCGTACCGAAAGCGCACCATTTTAACCATACCGAGGCTGGTCAAGTCCTTAGCAGGCTTTGCCATGATGACTCCCCGCCGTCGCCAGCTATTGCAACAAAACTCTCCTTAGTTTAAACCATAGGCCAAATGCTTTCTCTAGCATTCTGGCATAAGACAATCCTTTTCAAAAAAATAGAGTTTCTATGCAAGTAAGAATTTCTCATTGAGTTTGATTCCATAAGACCCTTTTTCTCAAAAACCAGATTTTCTTAATGAGAATCACGAATCTTGATCAGGGTAATCCACCCATTAATTTGAATGAATTTCTAACTTATTTCTCGACAATTTTGATCTTAGGGAAAACTTCTCTAAGTCAGCCGAAATCCATTCTTAGTAAATGAAGAGATGGGAATGGTCACAAGGTTTTACTTAGTTTCTGATTCAAGAGATGGGTAAGCATCTTACTGACCTACCTTTCGCACGTGGTCGTGGTCACTATAAATTATTCGGATTTGATCCTAGCTTGATTCCTAAGGATTTTTCTTCTTAACAGTGATTTCCAAGCGAAAAGGTTAAAATCCAAAATTATGAAATTTTATTCTTTCCTGGTCACAATAGAATTATAAATATCTCTATTCGAGAATAATGGATTTTTATAAAAATAACTCTCCTTCCAATAATCCATTTGTGAATATGCATACATTATTTTATTGATTTATTCATATAGAAATATCTTAAAATATTGATTTCTCCATTCTGATCCTCAACATTAATATATCATAATTTTTTACATTAAATTATGATGAAACCTTCTCTTTTAACATGAAAATTAATTTATGTATTTTTTAATTAAAGAACCATGAAAAATTCTCTTTTAAATAAATAAAAATATCCATATTTAAAATATATCAAAAAATTTTCTTTTAATATTTAAAATATTTATATCTAGAATATCGTAAAAATTCCTCTTTTTGCATCTAAATTTTTATGCATGTAAAAATAAATATAATAAAAATTTCTCTTTTCATTATTTAAACAATTATGCATAAATACTATAAAAGTATTTTTTATAAATATGACAAAAATCATTCTTCTAGCATAAAAATATCTATGCCTAGAATATGATGGGAATTTCTCTTTTTGTATTATTAAATTTATGCCTAAAAATAAGATTTATCTTTTTTTTTAAAAAAATTACCATAACTTTGTCAACTTCTAAGAATGTTAAATTTTCTAAACTTAAATAAATATTCACAATTGAAATATGATAGGAACTCCTCTTTTAAGCTAAAATTTTATTTATGCATTCATAACATAATTATAAACATAACTATGATTAATCCTCTTGATTTAAAACATCCATTCATCATTTCTATAGGATAATTCTTATAAAATGTTAGCATAACACTCTTTCAACTTTAAAATGAGTTTATAAGATTTTTCTAAATCATAAACAAGCTTAAAGAAATTAATCATCATTTTTACTAGATTAAAATCATAAAAATACCTAACCTTTTTCTCTAGCTTGTCAAGCCTAGAGTTTTGTTTAAGATAATGAGTTTATCATTAAGAACCATCCTTCTAACAAGGATCTAACCATAAAGATGATTAAACTTTCCAAAAAGAGAGATTTACTATAATTAAGCATAAAGATTAGTATTAAACCATTTAAACATTATAAATCATTAGAAAGCTTGATTTCAAGAAAAAAATCCATTTAATTACTCCCTTTATACAACTACCAGGGGGGTTATGTCCCTAGTAGAAAGTGTTAGCCTTCTACCTCTAAGAAGTTCAAGTATGAACTGAGCTGATCACAGGCATTGTTTACCCTATGCTGGCATGGGGTTTTTCTCCCTAAGAACACACCCTTAGTGTGTTATCAGCCACATAAACCCTAGTGCTAGGGCTATGAGATTGTACTCCAATCACTCATTATCTCATTCAAGTTCATTCCAGCTATCGCTATCGTCTTTGTCGCGCTCTAAGCTCGTGTGCATTTTTTGTCTGTGAGTCTGTGCATAGCATCTTCTTTCACATCCAACATTGGTATCATAGCCTCATTGTTATGTTGCCACTCTTGCAGATCTTTATCCCATTAGCATTGCCACTTGTTCTAGGTAAGGTCTTGCTCTGTAAACTTTCAATCAACTCTAGGATTTTTCCTTCTATTGTACATTGCCGTTATTTTTGTTAATGATGTCATATGTTCAAGGCTTACCCACGCACTAGCTCTTCATTAGCCTTCAATAGAGGTTTTCAGCGCTGATACTACTCTTGCTGTTGTGTTGTTCAATCATTCAGCTTTCTTTTGACATTGGACTTCTGCATCGATCAGCTTTGAGTTATCAGCCTCTCGGCATTCCTCTTAAGCATTTGACTTTTGCATATCAGTTGATTTTGCTTGGTCAGCTCAGTTCAGTATTACTTTATCAATCACTATCGCCTTATTTGTAGCTCGGCCCTTCAATTTTTGCATTCAATGGACTGGCTTTTAGTCTTCATCATTTTAGTGCTTGCTCTTTGCTTTTAGCACATGGCTCTTGGCTTTCACCATTCAGCACTTTGCTCTACATTCAACAATCTGTTTTTTTATCTATGATTTCCTATCTTCCACTTTCAACGCTTTGCATTCCGAATTCATCAGTTGGCCGGGTCTACTTTTATGGCTGGGGTTTACTTTTAGCATAGTGAAATTACACGTCTGCTAACTCCAAACTGCTGACTCCACATCAACATTAGATCTGCTGATGCCACGTTAGCTTTGGAACTACCAACTCCACGTCAGCTTCGGATACTAACTCCACATTAGCTTCAAATATTCTGATGCCATGTCAACCCTGGAAACTACTAACTCCATGTCAACCCTGGAAACTACTAACTCCATGTCAGCATCAGACCTACTGACTCCACGTCATGCCACATCACCTTCAAAAGTTCTAGCTTCGTATTAACATCACTTGGATCTAGTGATGCCACATCACCTTCAAACCTGTTGATTCCACATCATCAAACCTGTTGATTCTACATCAACTTCCTTCTTGCTGATTCCTCTTCAGCTTCAAATCTGTCTCTACATCGGCATTTAGGCCTACTGTCTCCATGTCAACATCAGACCTGCCGATTCCACGTTTGCTTCTATCTTGCTAATTCCACGTCTACTTCCATCTTTCTAATTCCACGTCAGCTTTCGATCAATTGATTCTGACCTACTGACTCTGCACCTGCCCACTCCACAACCTATTTTGGTAAGTTTACACATCCCTCTACAGTACTTTGACTCCCTTGCAGGTAATCCTTGTGTCAAAGACACTTCAGTGTATATATTCCTTTACTGTACAATATGTTCGGAAACACCAATGAGTTGTTTGGTATGCTATCCGTAGAGGATAAGTTGGATGGAACCAACTATTCCATGTGGGTATATATGATGTGTCATAATTTAGTGGCAAAGAACCTATGGGTATATGTCTCTGGTGCTGACACCCAACCTACTGGGCCCACATCTATTGTCAACACGTCCTCTGGATCCGTTGTTGGAACCAGTGAATCTAGTTCTAGTGGTAGTGTACAACTTACACGTGTTCCTCCTACATCGGAAGAACTGAGATGGGATGCCAAAGATGCATTTATTGCTCTCTCCGGCAAGTTATTCCTCACATCCGATCATGTTCCTCTGCTATAAGAGTGCACTAGCTGCAATGGGTGAGTAGCACAAATAGTGCCATCTTTCGAAACAAAGTGATGATACATCTTTCCCAGTATACATCCCTAGCACACATGCTTATGGGGGAGCTACATCGGAGGCAATTCATGAACCATAGCTTGATGAGTGCACCCCATAGTCGACCTCAGTGAATACCACTTAGGGCATTCTCAAGACACAAGGTAAGACCTTAAATGTCACTCACAAAAACTAGCATATCCATGACCTTATCAATTCATAACATTTTCTCATCAACAATAATTATTCTTTCAACCACCATCAGTGTAAAACAATAACTCAAATAGCTAAGCGAGTCTTTTTTCTTACCTCAAAGTCATTTTGAGGGCCCCTAATTCTCACACGCCTACACTTTCCATTTTGAGGATCCTACTTTAGTAGTAGGATCCCATCCTTCTAGACTCCACATTAGAGTCTATAGAAACTAATCATTTACTTATTCTAAAAAACGCTTTGCATTCTTCATTTCTCAAAATTTTCACCGTGGTTTGTGGTGGCTCCTTTGAATATGCCAACATTTCTCTTAGAACAAATAAACCTTTTCAAAAGGAATTAACCACAATCTCAACTTGGGAGCAACCAAGACCTTGTAGGCAAATTCCGAAAGACATGTTGTAGGAGAGTCCTTGTCATTATTTCCTACAAAACTTCTTCATAAACAAGTCCTTCTTAGATCGCTTAGCATAAAATAGGTTTAGACCATGGCATAAAACAGGTTTAGATCACTTGGCTTAAAATAGGTTTTGTTTAATTTTATCATCATGCCATAACTATACAGCATCACCGAGTCCTTTGTACCAAGGCAAAATCAAATACCTTAAACTTAGGATTCTAATAGATTTGACAAACAAGATAAAGAATCCTTGCAGTGACTTTTTGGGTCACTTGGTTTACCCATTACCTTTGAGCTATCTTACTAGGTCATATGCCATATACCATCTTGTTTACCCATTACCTTTGAGTTATCTTACTGGGCCATATGCCATGTTGTTGGCGGGGGATTATCCCTTAATCCATTTGTAAGGGGAAGGATTACATTGTCCTATTCCTTGGACCAACTCTAGAATAAATTCATTTTTGGAGGACTCAATTCACTCTTAACAAGGTCTATCATTAGATTTATTACTTTTTATGATTAACCATGAATTTTGGTGTTATTACTTGTGATTCCTCATGAGTTTCACACAAGCAAATAGGTTCTAACAAGTTTGGGACCCTTAGAAGGCTTATCCCATGCTTGTTCAATGAGTTTTCCTATGAGTCTTCTTACCAATTTTCGATAGAAGTTTAAGAATCAAGCCTATGTACCTTCTATAGAAGTGTCTCAAGCTACATACCTTATTATCCTTAAGTCTTGTGAATATGAAACCTTAAGAATCCCCTTTCATTCTTACTTTTCTCCATGCATGAGCTTGACCATTCATCTTATTCAGACTAAGGAGTTTTTTGAAAAAGGGTTAACTCTTATTTATAACATAAAAGATTCAAGACTACTTAACCATGTGACTATACTTCAATGTAAGCTTCCCTTATGATATTTGTAAACCAACCACTCATGGCCTATGCAAGGAGAATCTACTTTGAGATAAACTTTTTAGAAGATTAACTACCAAGAATTCTTTCTTATCAGTCCCAACATACACATCCCAACATACACAAGATCGAACAATCCTTCCATTTAATTTTATAAATAAGATCAACCAATGCAACAACCATCATTAAACTTTTTGTGAATCCCCAAATAAGATATCAACTATCAATGCCATTCTTTACTACTTTTATGAAAGAGATTCTTCTTACATGGATCCTAATATAAGAGACTTACTTACCCTCATTTCCTTGCTTCAATTTAAATCCATAAATTTAAGAACCACATATAAGAGATCTACATTTTCATACCATTATGATTCAACGTATGAGAGATTTATCAACATTTAACCAGTTAAGACCTATCCATGCTTTTACAAGCTAAAGTATAAGATCTAGCATGCTTGTATAAAAGAGGTCCATACTTCTACCAAAGCATAAGACCTACCATCTTCAAGAGTTCAATCAAAACTATGCCTTTAAGAAACCTAAGATTTATCACGGCTATGAACTAATAAAGATGTTTATCCTTTTAACATCATTCATGCTAATTCTCAAGCTCTGGTCCATGCATATAAGATTAAAGCTTCATATGGGTCTACTTTAATCATCTTTATCATAAACCCTTTCATTTATTCAAAGCAAGATTAGATCTTCTCATAATATTTATGAACTAAATCCATGTTAATCATTCTCATAAGCCTTTATGAGATCTATCTTTTATGAGGAGAGAAATCAATGTAAGCTATCATATGAGAACAAAGCTAATGAACCAAAGCATCAATAGTTTCAATAAAAATCCATAACTCTCTACTTAAAACAATGAGAGCAAGTCTAGGTTCTCTCTCAAGATTTGATCTTTTTTGTGTACAGAGGGTGGCTAGCTGGATTTATTTTTTCCTTGGTTTCCATTGATACTTTGACTTTCTTTTTGCCTTTTCTAGGAGAAGTTCAGTCAGCTTCCTAGTTGTGCTTGATCCTCCTCCTCTTAAGTCACTACCTTCCTAAAAGCATGGGGTAGGCTCCTTATATTTTTGCCATTTTTAAGATAATAAATACCATAGGAAATTTACATCCTACTATTTTAATCTCTTCTACTTCATTTTTCTCAGGTCTTTCCATAGCTCATACTCCACTTCAATCCCACTAGTTTCCTACTTGTTTGGCTCCCATTTCTCAAGGTTTCTTCTTTCATGCCCATTTTTGGTCCAGGTTTCATTTACCTCTTGTCGTTAGTATCCATTGCTCAAATTCCCTTACAATGAGGTTTTGTAAATCTGGATAGCAAGCTCCTTCTAGCTACCTTGCTTCTTTTTTTCCTAATGCATTCCAACTGCCTTGTGGCCTTTTGTCTATATCTGATTTCTTCTTTCTTGTCAGCCAAAGTGGTCTTCTCTGGATTTTCTACAGCTTTGGCCAAATCACCCCTCTTGTGAATTCTACATAATCTTGGTGACTTTGTCTTGAACTTTCTTCTACCCCACCCATTGTTTTAACTTTTGCTATCTTTTCAGATCAGCTCTTTTCTCTACCATTTCCTTCTAGGTCCTTGTGACCTTGTCACTACTAACATGTCTGGGGACTTTTCATGCACTCTTCAAAGTGTAGCATCCACTACAAATCCCCCCTGGGAGTGATGGTGTGAACGAGAGCTGGCAGTCATGTATAGGGGAGTGCCATGCCCAAAGTAGATCAATCCACAAAGGGGAGCAAGCCCAAAGCTTTGCGGAAAGCTTCAAACTTCTCACGAGGAAGCACCTTTGTGAAAAGATCGGCGAGGTTGTCCTGTGTTGGCACATAGGCCAAGCTGATCTCTCCTGCTGGCTGAGAGTCTCTCCCTCACATAGTGATAATGCACCTCAATGTGCTTTGTGCGAGCATGAAAAACTGGGTTTCTCGCAACTGCCAATGCACTCTGACTGTCAGTGTAGATAGAGGTGGCGGACTCCTGTCCAACACCCAAATCAGCCATAAGCCGTCTGAGCCACACACACTCAACCGTAGCTGTGAAAGCTGCCCTGTACTCAGCTTCACAACTAGAAGTGGCCACAGTAGGTTGCTTCTTGCTCAACCAAGATATGCATGAGCTACCGAGCATGAAACAAAAACCACTTGTGGACACTCTTGTGTCATAGCAACCAGCCCAATCTGAGTCCGAAAAAGCATGTAAATCTAGCGGCAACGATCCCCCCTTGGGATAAAACAACCCAAGATGTATGGTGCCACTCAAGTAGCGAAAGATGCGTTTAACTGCTTTCCAATGCTGAGACCCTGGGCTACGCATAAACCTGCTCACCTGTGAGACTGCAAACTGAATGTCTAGCCTCGTAATGCATACATAAATGAGGCAACCAATAGCTGTCTGATAGAGTGTGACATCAAAGTGATCTCCAGCATCACGAAGACTCAACTTCAAACCTATCTCCATTGGAGTAGCAATAGGCTTGCAGTCTTCAAGGCCAAATCTCCGCAACAATGTCTCAATATACTTTGTCTGACACAAAGCAATACCTCCATCACACTGCTTAAATTGTATCCCCAAATAATGATGCAAATGCCCCAAATCTGACATCTCAAAAGAGGCATTCAAATCAGCCTTAAAATCAGCAATATGACTTTCATTTGGTCCTGTGAGCAGCATGTCATCGACATAGAGAGCAATGATTAGATGTACATCATCCACACATTTAACATATAAAGTGCTTTCTGTTGGACTATTCTGAAAACCATGTACAGTCAAATATGCATGTATCTTTTCATACCAAGCTCGTGGAGCTTGCTTTAAACCATATAAAGCCTTTTTCAACCTGCACACTTTGTTTTCCTACCCTTTTTGAACAAAACCACGAGGCTACGATACATACACCTCCTCATGCAAATCTCCATTCAAGAACACAGTCTTTATGTCCAACTGATGTACATTCCAACCATTATGAGCTGCCAATGCACAAATGCTACGAATGGTAGTCATATGGCAAGTGGGAGCAAAGGTCTCATCAAAATCAATGCCCTTTTCTTGAGCATAACCCTTTGCAACAAGTCTAGCCTTATAGCGATAAACACTGCCATCTGGCTTTCGTTTCAACTTAAAAATCCACTTACATCCAATGGCCTTTTTACCAATAGGCAAATCACATAAAGACCATGTACCATTCTTCATTATAGCATCATATTCACTTTGCATTGCAGCCAACCGATTTTTTGATTTTTGTGCCTCATCAAATGAAAGAGGTTCTTCCTCTTCACACATACTAGACACAGCCAAAGCATAACAATCTGATGCATAAGAGGCATGCTGAAAACCTGAACGAGTACGACTAGATATAGGTGCATCAATTTTACTATCACGCAAGGTTTGCACCAGCCATTTAGGCATATTTCTAGCCTGCTCATTTTCAGCCCTGTCCTCAGAAATTACATCCTGTAAATCTGCATTAGAAATAGGCTGATCTATGATGTCGTTTGAAATCTGCATAGGCTGAATATTTACCTCATTAGGACTTACATTTGAATTCCCACCTGTAAATAGAGGCAACAACGTATCAAATACATCTCGTGAGCTCACACCTGTCTCTTTGGTACATGATAACAAAGGCTGTACAGCATCTTCCACAAAAACAACATCTTGACTAATCAAGATACGCTTTGACTGCGGATGATATAATCTGTAACTCTTGCTCTCTCAGCACTGTAACCAACAAAAATGCATTTGACAGCCTTATCATCCAATTTTCTGCGTTGTTGCACAGGCACTAAAGCATAGGCCAAGCAACCAAAGACATGCAAGTGACCAATAGAAGGCTTCCTGCCATGCCAAGCTTCATATGGAGTAATAGACTGCAAGGCCTTAGTGGGACACCTGTTGAGTACATATGCAACACACATGACAGCCTCAAGCCAAAATGCATGTGGCAAAGCTTGGCTCTTGACCATACATCGTGCCATCTCCATAAGTGACCTATTTTTTCTCTCAGCAACACCATTTTGCTGAGGGGTATACAGCACTGTACATTGGTGTTTTATCCCATGACTAGCCAAAAATGCATCAAACTCTTTAGACATGTACTCCCCCCCTCGATCAGAACGGAGGGTGCCCACATTACAATTGGATACATTTTCAACCATAAGCAAAAACTGTTTGAAGCACAAAAACACTTCGGACTTTGCCTTTAGTGGATATACCCATGCATGCCTTGAGTAATCATCAATGAAAGTCACGAAGTACAAGTGTTTACCAAATGACGGAGTTTGCATAGGCCCACATACATCACTATGTACAAGTTGCAATTTGCAATTGGCCCGCACAGAACCATCCTTTGGAAACATAGAACGCTGCATTTTGCCCAAAATACAGCCTTCACAAACATGTTTCAATGGTGCCTCAAGAGGGGGCAATGAAGCAACCATATCAGATTTCTGCAAACACAGCAAACTAGCAAAGTTTAGATGACCAAAACGAGCATGCCATAGTTTTGCATCTGAAATTGCCTTTTCATCAGAAATTGCATCTGCTGAATCTTCCACACACTTGTCATAAGAATTGAGCCTATACAGTCCACGAAACAAGGTGCCAGATGCAGTCAAATCATGAACAGTATATCTGTCATCCACAAATTTGACTACAAGTCCAAGTCTAGCAAGCGCAGAGACAGACAATAGATTCTTCTTTATCCCTGGCACATACAAAGCATCTGAAAGTGTGAAAGCGCTGCCATTTGCAGTAGTAAGCATAATTTTACCAACGCCCTTCACTGGGTAAGAAGCATTATTGGCACATGTGATAGTATTCCCATTAGACAAGTGAACATATCACGATGTGAGGTAATGTGCTTTGTAGCACCACTGTCAAAATACCATACATTAGAGTCAATAGAAACTGCCAAACATGCATCATGTACAGATGGGTCATACTCGCAATACACGCTAAACGCCCATTCTGTATCCTGCACAACATTTGCAGAATTTGCATTTGTAGAAGCATCCGCTATTGTGGCTGCATTTGACTCTTTCTTCTTTGCCTCTTTAGCCTTTAGCTTAGGGCAATTCTTAATGACATCATCATTTGCCTTACAATAGTTGCACCTGGTCTTTTTCTTACCTTTATCAAGAGCCTTCTCAGACTTATTGTTGCTACCTGTGGTGGAAGGAGAAGAAGTTGCAGACCTACTAATAGGAGAAGAAATAGTGGAAGGGGCTGCCTTACCACTTCTTCTGTGCTGCTGGGCAGCAATAAATGCTTGATCAACTGCACGCTGCTGCCTAGCCCTGTTTTGCCTGGACTGCGCTTCTTGCAAGAGCTTGTTGACTAAAGTATCATACTTGACAGCATCAGGTCTATCCTCAGCAAGAAGTCTCCACGTGGAAGCAAAAGTCTGATATGTCTCAGGTAAAGCATCAAGAACAGTCTGCACAAGAGAATGATCAGAAATAATCTCACCTGCAGAAATCAACTGTTCTTTGAGATCTTTAATCTCAGCAAGAAAAACATTCATGTCATCATCTTTCTGCATAATCTTCAATTCTAGCTCTTTACGCAGGTAAGAGATTTTTGCCTCGTTACGACCTGCATACAAACCAGCTAGAATATCCCAAGCCTATTTTGCTGTTTTAGCTAAACGAATATGTGGGGTGATGTTACGTTTGACAGAAAGTACAATCAAGGCATGAGCCTGTGCATCTTTACCATCCCAACGAGCTTGTTCAGCAGTGGGTAAAACAGCAGCAACAGTAGAGCTACTAGAACCTGCAACATCCTCAACAGATCCTACATCCACAGAACCTGGACGTACATCCATACCCTGCACAATGTTCCACACTCCTTTTGCAACCAAAACATGCTGCATCATGTATGCCCAAAGTGGGTAGTTGCTGTCTCCATCCAGTTTGTCTTCAGCACACAACATGCGAAATACATCATGGCTGTTATCAGCCATGGCCACTGACTGAAACTGATGCAAAAGCTGCCTGTAATGAAGCAAAGACTGAACAAAAAACAACTCGTACTATGTAGCACGGTCCACAATAGAATACGTATGCCTGTTTTGTAGAAAACTGCACTGTCGAAATTTCTGCAGAAAATGACGAAAACACGTGCAGAACTTGCAATGCAAAAACGGAGCCCGAAACGATCTCAGATGCAGAGTATAGGGACCTGCAAGCGATCGTGAAAGCTCACCTCAATCGGAGAACGTGAGTCGGAGGGTCCTGGGTGGCGGCGTAGCCCTGGGAGCCGATGCCTGCTCTGATACCAATTGTTGGAATTAGGGTTGCAGGAAAGCACACAAAGCTTGGAGAAGAAGAAGCAAGAATGCACACAACACAAAGTGTATTAGATTGTGTCAATGTACAAAAGATGAGTTAGCCCTAGAAGGATGGGTGTATATACAAGCCAGGGGAAAAAACCTCCTAAAGAGAGAAAAAGTGCCCCGGCGGTCCTAAGTGTGTTCACACACATCACTGCCTATGTATATGGCAACAGTGTTTTACTTGCACTTATTATTACAAGTTTTTCGAGAAAAACGTGGACGTAAGAATTTCCTTGTTTGTCGTGCTTGCTAGATTGAAGGTAGTAGCAATCAATCATAAGTATGTCCATTAGGCATGCCATGGAGATGAGACATCATAAGTATCATGTGATTTCATCCACATCATAGGTAGGATCTTCCTTTGATGAACATTGGCTCCTACTATTCGAGATCTGAACCGCAACTATTTCCCAACACTGAAGCTTCGAAAAATTAGTCTAGAATGGGATGTTTGCCTCATTAACATTCGAGCAAGCTTGTTATCCTACTAGCACCCTGATTCAAGTTTAGATAGGCTTGGTGGAGGCAAAAGCAAGACTTTTATAGAAGAAACTTACACACATATACCCTATTCTAATACATTAGCATCAAATCGGAGCAAAGAGGTTGATGTATAAGTATGTTGAGCAAAGGACCAAGCTAAATTGAAAGAAACTAGTGCTAATGACCTCCTACAAGCACCCCAATGCAACCCAATATGTGATCACGCTTGCTCTTCTCAAACGCACATTGGTTGTAGTTGGTCGGGCGGTCGATTTATTGATGAATGTTGCTACAAGGGACTAAACTAGAGAAAGACTAAGAAGGAAGCTCGGAGGGTGGTATATAGGCCTCCCAAGTTTTAATTAATGGGCAGCCTATATACCGGGAAGGTGAAAGGAAAAGCCAAAGATTTGGATGGCCACAACTACCTGCAACACCAATTTATCCTACTAGAGCCATTCCTACCCACAATACCACCCATGCCTCCCAAGATGTCTACCCAATAACAATCACACGGTCCTTTGCCAAAGGGATAAAGGGAGATCTCTCAATGCCTAGATGGAGGCATGAAGAGATGATCCAAGTCAGTGGTGGTGATGTGGATGGTCCATGATATGCCATGGAGTGTTGGCAAGCCAAGGTGAAGTGGTTAGTTCGAGGACTAATTCATAGCTAGATGATAGGGCAAGGTGATGGGATCCTTTAAATAGCCCTGATAACAGGCAGCTTGTCGAGACAGCATGGAAAGTGATAATAGGCGATGGAGAGGTTACTTATGCCGGTGGTGGAGGAAGTGGTGTGGACTCGTCAACGAGAGGTAGTTAGTAGAAGCGCTCCACACCTTGTGTTTGCGGAATGAGTGCGAGGACCACCATGGAATGAAATGCATGGCTAGATGGAGGTCTACAATAGCTTGGCATGACAGGTTCTTATGCCCAGATAGGGCTTTGCTTGACGAATACATTAGCTAAGGTGAGGTTTTATTGGTGGTGAGTTGGAGTCAAAGTAGAGGATATAGGTAGGGCGGCTTGTTGGAGGTACTTTGCAAGGTCGAGAGTTCTCCAAGAGATGGGTCATACCATGGGTCGGGCCGCCTGCCACCATGGGCCTCCCATCCACCAAAGATGTACCTAGCGGGTTGGCACATTGATGAGGTTAGTTGTAGGTGCAGGAATTTGTATATGCTTTGAGATGCGAGAAGTGAAAAATTTGCGATGCCCATAGTGAAATGTATAGGTGACGTGCATGGGCAATGGGCAAAACATGTGCCTATGTGGATGTACTTCTCCAACACAAGGACTTCTCCAACACAACTATTTTCTTTGAGTCTTTCTTCGACATTTACTTGACACCCCATTTCTTGGGGAGTCAAGATCAATATATTTTTAGAGGCATGTCAATGGATTTATGCATGGTGATGCCCACCACCACATCTGCAAAGGGAAGTGTGCAGGCTTTATGGCTCGATGGACTTGGCATTGTTGAGTGTGTGGACTAGAGGTAGAGCTGTCCTAAGAAGAGTGGGTATAATTCATCCTCTTACCAAAGGTAGAAATCTTGTTTCTTGTGTTGGGTGAGGCATGACCACCAAGTTCTTGCATGGGTGTCGTATTTTCCTTAGCTAGCTAGGGTACTCTTGGGTACCTATGCTTTCTTGGTGACCTCCCTCAAGGGTTGCTGAGAGGTTGAGGTTTGATCAAGGCTTTGGATCTCCGTAATGGGTTGAGGGGGTGGCCCGATGCGACGAGATGAGAGACTTGTTTAATGTTAGAGATGGTGGTTTGTAAGTGGAGGACGAGGCTTGGGATGTTAATAGGTTTGGGGTGCCCTCATCCACCAAGGTCACAGTAACCATTCCGAAGGGTAGCTTGAGTATCGCGATCCTCCTTCACTAGCCACAATGATGATGCAATCCGTGGCTGCCATCCCCCCCCAAGGATGATGCTCTCTTTCAATCTCTCTTTTAATGTACCTGCGAAGGTCACATAATAAAACTTGCACAATGCAAGTTTAGATACAATAAGAAACCTAGCTTCAAAACAACTGATGGTCATAGATTGGGAATTATTTACCACTGTGATGGTTACTATAGATGTGGTGAGGGGTGGGCGGCCTAATGAGGTCCACATCTCCCAAGATAACATGTTGTGGCTAGCCCTATTGGTATCAACCAGTAGGGCTAGCCCTACTAGTATCAACCAATGTGGGCTATCCAGCTAGGTGGTATTTTTGTAGGAGCTCTAACTCAAGGCAAGCTAATTCCATTGTTGATTATGTCTCAAATGTGTCAAACACGAATAGGGATGTAATTTTGACATCATCCAATCGTGCAAAAACCTTGTTCCAAGATTCTGTGGAAGAATGTCCATGGTTGCAAGAATGTGAATCCAATCCTCAAAGTTGGCAGGCTCCAAGAGGGGCTCATACTATTGGTCCTCATTTTCACCATCCAATATCTTGTTACAAGCTCTACAGATGTCAATCAACATGGTGTGAGCTTCTACATTGCATGCTCTATAAATGTCAGCCGAAGCGGTCCGAGCAATTGTGTCTAACTCATCAGCGAGAATTCTTTGCCCCTTGGGATGAGTCTTCCCTATTTTCAAGTTTATTTTCAAGGACTAGTTACCCTTGTGTATATAAATACGAGTGGTTTCCCAATCCTAATATCCATGAAGAACTAGTCTTGTGTCTCTCATGTAAGGCCTTCCGATGGTGATAACCTAAAGACAGTATATGGCTAACAACCACTTTCACCCAACCAAATTGGGATGAACCAAAGGTCCACACAATTCCATTAACAGAGATCATGAAGGACAATGGTTATGGCATATTCCACCTCTAATTTTCCATGGGTTACACCCCATTGAACAAGTGGAAATCCACGTGACTCCTAAGTCCTAGAATCAAGATAATCCCGTGGAACTTTAGAGTATTAAATGGTGCAATGTCAGCTGGTCTAGACATTCAGTCTAAGACCAAGAGGTTCTAAACTTCTCATCTCTATCATGTACAATGTCGATGCATCAATTTTATTTGATCATCACAAGAGAGTATGTGAAATAACATGCCATGCTTAGACAACTAAGAAATTTACTTATCTTGTTGTCCCTCAAAGACCAGCACTGTTCCTCACAATTACCATTGGTTAACTGTGCCAAAGCATAGAGTGTCCCAGATAGATATCCGTGAAGCCTCGAGAGATCGTGTATGAGAATACACTCTTGTGTCCCATACCACCAAAGCATACCCCATATAAAACCTTCGCTATAAGCATCATCGTAGGTGGAACGGCCAACTTCCCCCCTACAACATAGCCTTGAAGCAGCCGAATTCCCCTTTGAACACCAAGGTTAAAATCGTAGGTCAACTTGAGGGTCAATCTAATCCATGCAAAGTCAAAGGATAAAAGATACCACCATGTTCATACCTCCCTAGCTCCACTCGTCGCTCTCTATAAGCCACCCGAAAACCTCGCTCCAAGCACCCTAGAGTATGATCATCACCACAAGACTACCTAACTTAGCATCTCATCTTGGGTTAAGTCAACACCCAACAAGACCACCTGTGTCACCCAGTGGCTATCCAGATAACACCAAGGGTTCATGGTAAAGCTTGGTGTGATCTCTTCATTGTTGTTAAAAAGTATTGTCCACTTATGTAGAAAAGTAAGACCATGCAATAACTTAGATTCCATCACAATTCGACAAAGATCTCAAAAAAAATATTATTTAGGGATTTTACAAAAAAGGTACTTGAAACAAGCGACATGACTTAGAGTCTCTAAAGTCAAAACTATTGAGCCATTCTTGGACCCGCCAAATGAGTGGAATTCAAACCACTTGAATCCCTCTTAGCAATAGCCTCCTAACACCACATGACAACCCTACGATCATCGGCGGTAGAGCAAAGTCTTGGACCACCAAACAAGCTTGGACCCGACACTATCCTCCATCAAGGAACCCTAGATAACCCGCTTTTGTTGATCATCCAACCTTACTGTTGGTGGCGGGTACAATCCCGATGGCTTCACGTCTCAAAGTCATCATCACTAACCAACTCGAAATCACTACCACTCAAAGTCATCATTCACTAACCAACTCGAAATCACTACCACTCACTCCATATATCTCCTTTCACATCCAACATTGGTATCATAGCCTTATTGTTATGTTGCCACTCTTGTTGTTGCAGATCTTTATCGCATTAGCATTGCCACTTGTTCTAGGTAAGATCTTGCTCTGTAAACTTTCAATCAAATCTAGGATTTTTCCTTCTATTGTACATTGCCGTTATTTTTGTTAATAATGTCATATGTTCAAGGCTTACCCACGCACTAGCTCTTCACTTAGCCTTCAATAGAGGTTTTCAGCTGATACTACTCTTGCTGTTGTGTTCAATCATTCAGCTTTCTTTTGACGTTGGACTTCTGCATCCATCAGCTTTGAATTATCAGCCTCTCAGCATTCCTCTTAAGCATTTGACTTTTGCATATCAGTTGACTTTGATTGGTCAGCTCAGTCAGTATTACTTTATCAATCACTATTGCCTTATTTGTAGCTCGGCCCTTCAATTTTTGCATTCAATGGACTGGCTTTCAGTCTTCATCATTTTAGTGCTTGCTCTTTGCTTTTAGCACATGGCTCTTGGCTTTCACCATTCAGCACTTTACTCTACATTCAACAATCTATTTTTTTGTCCATGATTTTCTATCTTCCACTTTCAACGCTTTGCATTCCGAATTCATCAGTTGGCCGAGTCTACTTTTATGGCCGGGGTTTACTTTTAGCATAGTGAAATTACACATCCTGCTAACTCCAAACTGCTGACTCCACATCAACATTAGATCTGCTGATGCCACATCAGCTTCAGAACTACTAACTCCACGTCAGCTTCGAAACTACTGACTCCACATTAGCTTCAAATATTCTGATGCCATGTCAACCCTGGAAACTACTAACTCCATGTCAGCATCAGACCTACTGACTCCTCGTCATGCCACATCACCTTCAAAAGTTCTAGCTTCATATTAACATCACTTTGGATCTAGTGATGCCACATCACCTTCAAACCTGTTGATTCCACGTCAACATCAAACCTGTTGATTCTACGTCAACTTCCTTCTTGCTGATTCCTCTTCAGCTTCAAATCTGTCTCTACATCGGCATTTAGGCCTACTGTCTCCATGTCAACATCAGACCTGCCGATTCCACGTTTGCTTCTATCTTGCTAATTCCACGTCTACTTCCATCTTTCTAGTTCCACGTCAGCTTTCGATCAATTGATTCCGACCTACTGACTCTGCACCTGCCCACTCCACAACGTGTTCTGGTAAGTTTACACATCCCTCTACAGACATCTGAAGTACTTTGACTCCCTTGTAGGTAATCCTTGTGTCAAAGACACTTCACTGTATATATTCCTTTACTGTACAATATGTTCAGAAACACAAATGAGTTGTTTGGTATGCTATCCATAGAGGATAAGTTGGATGGAACCAACTATTCCATGTGGGTATATATGATGTGTCATGTTTTAGTGGAAAGAACCTATGGGTATATGTCTCTGGTGCTGACACCCAACCTACTGGGCCCACATCTGTTGTCAACACGGCCTCTGGATCCGTTGTTGGAACCAGTGAATCTAGTTCTAGTGGTAGTGTACAACTTACACGTGTTCCTCCTACACCGGAAGAACTCAGATGGGATGCCAAAGATGCATTTATTGCTCTCTCCGGCAAGTTATTCCTCACATCCGATCATGTTCCTCTGCTATAAGAGTGCACTAGCTGCAATGGGTGAGTAGCACAAATAGTGCCATCTTTCGAAACAAAGTGATGATACATCTTTCCCAGTATACATCCCTAGCACACATGCTTATGGGGGAGCTACATCGGAGGCAACTCATGAACGATAGCTTGATGAGTGCACCCCATAGTCGACCTCAGTGAATACCACTTAGGGCATTCTCGAGACATAAGGTAAGACCTTAAACGTCACTCACAAAAACTAGCATATCCATGACCTTATCAATTCATAACATTTTCTCATCAACAATAATTATTCTTTCAACCATCAGTGTAAAACAATAACTCAAATAGCTAAGCGAGTCTTTTTTCTTACCTCAAAGGCATTTTGAGGGCCCCTGATTCTCACACGCCTACACTTTCCATTTTGAGGATCCTACTTTAGTAGGATCCCATCCTTCTAGACTCCACATTAGAGTCTATAGAAACTAATCATTTACTTATTCTAAAAAACGCTTTGCATTCTTCATTCTCAAAATTTTCACCGTGGTTTGTGGTGGCTCCTTTGAATATGCCAACATTTCTCTTAGAACAAATAAACCTTTTCAAAAGGAATTAACCACAATCTCAACTTGGGAGCAACCTAGACCTTGTAGGCAAATTCTGAAAGACAGGTTGTAGGAGAGTCCTTGTCATTATTTCCTACAAAACTTCTTCATAAACAAGTCCTTCTTAGATCGCTTAGCATAAAATAGGTTTAGACCATGGCATAAAACAGGTTTAGATCACTTGGCTTAAAATAGGTTCTGTTTAATTTTATCATCATGCCATAACTATACAGCATCACCGAGTCCTTTGTACCAAGGCAAAATCAAACACCTTAAACTTAGGATTCTAATAGATTTGACAAACAAGATAAAGAATCCTTGCAGTGACTTTTTGGGTCACTTGGTTTACCCATTACCTTTGAGCTATCTTACTAGGTCATATGTCATATACCATCTTGTTTACCCATTACCTTTGAGTTATCTTACTGGGCCATATGCCATGTTGTTGGCGGGGGATTATCCCTTAATCCATTTGTAAGGGGAAGGATTACATTGTCCTATTCCTTGGACCAACTCTAGAATAAATTCATTTTTGGAGGACTCAATTCACTCTTAACAAGGTCTATCATTAGATTTATTACTTTTTATGATTAACCATGAATTATGGTATTAATAATTGTGATTTCTCATGAGTTTCACACAAGCAAATAGGTTCTAACAAGTTTGGGACCCTTAGAAGGCTTATCCCATGCTTGTTCAATGCGTGTTCCTATGAGTCTTCTTACCAATTTTTGATAGAAGTTTAAGAATCAAGCCTATGTACCTTCTATAGAAGTGTCTCAAGCTACATACCTTATTATCCTTAAGTCTTGTGAATATGAAACCTTAAGAATCCCCTTTCATTCTTACCTTTCTCCATGCATGAGCTTGACCATTCATCTTATTCGGACTAAGGAGTTTTTTGAAAAAGGGTTAACTCTTATTTATAACATAAAAGATTCAAGACTACTTAACCATGTGACTATACTTCAATGTAAACTTCCCTTATGATATTTGTAAACCAACCACTCATGGCCTATGCAAGGAGAATCTACTTTGAGATAAACTTTTTAGAAGATTAACTACCAAGAATTCTTTCTTATCAGTCCCAACATACACAAGATTGAACCATCCTTCCATTTAATTTTATAAATAAGATCAACCAATGCAACAACTATCATTATACTTTTTGTGAATCCCCAAATAAGATATCAACTATCAATGCCAATCTTTACTACTTTTATGAAAGAGATTCTTCTTACATGGATCCTAATATAAGAGACTTACTTACCCTCATTTCCTTGCTTCAATTTAAATCCATAAATTTAAGAACCACATATAAGAGATCTACATTTTCATACCATTATGATTCAACATATGAGAGATTTATCAACATTCAACCAGTTAAGACCTATCCCCAAATAAGATATCAACTATCAATGCCAATCTTTACTACTTTTATGAAAGAGATTCTTCTTACATGGATCCTAATATAAGAGACTTACTTACCCTCATTTCCTTGCTTCAATTTAAATCCATAAATTTAAGAACCACATGTAAGAGATCTACATTTTCATACCATTATGATTCAACATATGAGAGATTTATCAACATTCAACCAGTTAAGACCTATCCATGCTTTTACAAGCTAAAGTATAAGATCTAGCATGCTTGTATATAAAAGAGGTCCATACTTCTACCAAAGCATAAGACCTACCATCTTCAAGAGTTCAATCAAAACTATGCGTTTAAGAAACCTAAGATTTATCACGGCTATGACCTAATAAAGATTTTTGTCCTTTTAAGAACATCATTCATGCTAATTCTCAAGCTCTGGTCCATGCATATAAGATTAAAGCTTCATATGGGTCTACTTTAATCATCTTTATCATAAACCCTTTCATTTATTCAAAGCAAGATTAGATCTTCTCATAATATTTATGAACTAAATCCATGTTAATCATTCTCATAAGCCTTTATGAGATCTATCTTTTATGAGGAGAGAAATCAATGTAAGCTATCATATGAGAACAAAGCTAATGAACCAAAGCATCAATAGTTTCAATAAAAATCCATAACTCTCTACTTAAAACAATGAGACCAAATCTAGGTTCTCTCTCAAGATTTGATCTTTTTTGTGTATAGAGGGTGGCTAGTTGGATTTATTTTTTCCTTGGTTTCCATTGATACTTTGACTTTCTCTTTGCCTTTTCTAAGAGAAGTTCGGTCAGCTTCCTAGTTGTGCTTGATCCTCCTCCTCTTAAGTCACTACCTTCCTAAAAGCATGGGGTAGGCTCCTTATATTTTTGCCATTTTTAAGATAATAAATACCATAGGAAATTTACATCCTACTATTTTAATCTTTTCTACTTCATTTTTCTCAGGTCTTTCCATAGCTCATACTCCACTTCAATCCCACTAGTTTCCTACTTGTTTGGCTCCCATTTCTCAAGGTTTCTTCTTTCATGCCCATTTTTAGTCCAGGTTCCATTTACCTCTTGTCTTTAGTATCCATTGCTCAAATTCCCTTACAATGAGGTTTTGTAAATCTGGATAGCAAGCTCCTTCTAGCTACCTTGCTTATTTTTTTTCTAATGCATTCCAACTGCCCTGTGGCCTTTTGTCTATATCCGATTTCTTCTTTCTTATCAGCCAAAGTGGTCTTCTTTGGATTTTCTACATCTTTGGGGCCAAATCACCCCCCCTTGTGAATTCTACATAATCTTGGTGACTTTGTCTTGAACTTTCTTCTACCCCACCCATTGTTTTAACTTTTGCTATCTTTTCAGATCAGCTCTTTTCTCTCTACCATTTCCTTCTAGGTCCTTGTGACCTTGTCACTACTAACACTTCTGGGGACTTTTCATGCACTCTTCAAAGTGTAGCATCCACTTTAACCATGTTCGCATTTGGATCAAGTCCACCTAGAACTACATTTCTCAATTCTCTTGCATCATACAATTCTTGCTAATATTTGATTCAAGCAGGGGGGGCAGTCTTCCCGTCTATGACCAAGGATGCTATATAGTATAGCAAGTTAATCCTTTTGATGTCTAATCTTGACAAGGCAGTTTTCCCATCTATGACCAATCATATTACAGTAGTAGCATATTAATCATGCTCCTTTTCGACAAGGATGCTATATAGTATAGCAAGTTAATCCTTTTGATGTATAATCTAGACAAGGCAGTTTTCCCATCTATGACCAATCATATTACAGTAGTAGCATATTAATCATGCTCCTTTTCGGCAAAATCTTCCACTTCTTGCTCCCCTTCCATAAGGGTGATTATTTTGAGGTTATATGGCTACCTTCCAGTGGTGGCTATTGATGTTAGTTGTTAATGTTCTGCCTCTCTCGATGTCACCCTAGGATCCTTATTCCTAGTATTGTTGTAGCTATTATGAGTGGTGTGGTTGGTCTTGCTATAGATGGTGCATAGTTGAGTAGGGGGAAGCTAACAATCCTCCTTAGTGTGCCCCTGATTTTTAAACTTTGTACACACCAAACATCCCTCCTTGGTCGAGATCCATTTTTTGTTGTGTGCCCTCCGATAAGCTTGGCTAGAGCAGCCTTTAGTTCTTCCTAAACATCTAATACCTACTTTATGTCTTTCTTCTTCCAAGGTTTTCACTCCTCTTCGGTATCAAAATCTAAACTATAGTCTCTATTATAAGTGTCGTCATCTAATTTTGATACTAAGGATTCTTCTTCTTTCTCCTTAACTCTCTCAGGTTTCTTTTTCATCTTCATAAGTTCTTTCTTGGTTTTCCTTAGTCCTTTCTACTCTCATTGCACCTACTACCACTTGTTCAAGTGGTAGAGTCTACCACTTGTTCAAGTGTTAGAGTCTCTATTAGATGAAGCCATTGTTATCTTTAAAGCGTTATTTGCAAACCACATCTTTAAAGCATTATTTGCAAACCACATGCAAACCATTGGCTTAGAGTAAGCTATTTTCTCGCTTTGTGAGCTTGATCGAGTCTCATTTTAGGAGTGCCCTGAACTCAACAGCAATCTTTTGTGGGTCTTTTCTTTTAAGTGATTCTTTGTTGCTCCTATTGTTTAAGGTCTTCCCTCCAGAGCTGATTAACATGATATGGCTCACCACCCTTTTTGCTTCATCTTGACCCGCCTACACCTGCACCAATAATGCATTACTCTAGATGAGTGCCCCTCATCCTCTATGTAAGTTCCATATTCACACCTTCTAAGAACCTCTTGTTATTGTCACAACTCCTATTAAGACACAATAGTCCTACTAACCTCGCTTCTTCTAAATTCATAACAGGTTGGTCCCCCTAAGCATAAAGGAATCTCCCCTAGCAAGATCGTCAAAAGTGTTGTCGTCTGGCCAAGACTTGAAACTTTAGTAGTTCTAGACCGAAAATTGAAGCATAATATCAGCCAGCCAGGAACCTTGACTGTAACAACTTTTACAATTTTGCGGCCTATTCTCCTACCAACAGATGTTAGGGGTGGGTGGCCTAATGAGGTCCACATCACCCAAGATTTTCCGTTGTGACTAGCCCCAATGTCAAACCAATGTTGGCCACATAAACTAGGCGTGTTAATCCCATTTTGGTTTAACTAAACATTTCTTCTCTACACATGAGAGATGGCTTGTAAATAAGTGTCATGAATTCACTATAAAATGTTATACTATGAGAAAACGTTGGCCAATGCGACCAAGCTCACTATAAGTTTTTTAGGCACCTAAGTGTGAATAAGGGCCAGATGTACATAAGTAAATTTTTCTCATAATCAAAGAGAATCCCATTTTGTGCCTTGAGTCTAGTTTGAACTATGTAATATTCTTTCACTACTAGTATGATATAATAATGTACAATAGCCCTCTTGTAGACTTGTCTACACTCATGTTACATATGTTTCTTTAACTGTGTAATATTTTTTTACTATATACATTTGCTTAAAGTTATTTAACTATGTAATCTTCTTTCACTGCATCTTCTTAGTCTCTTTTAGTAGTCCGTAAGTGTACTTCTCTACGTAAGTGTGCATGTTGGGACCATACTATCAAAACCACATGGGGTCTTGTATATTGGGCATCCAAGCATTGTTGGATGTGCCCTAATTAGTGGGCCCTAATTAGGGCACATCCAAGCATTGTTGGATGTGCCCTACTTAGTGGGCATCCGTCTTACTATGCTGGCGTGGTGACCCCTAGTACTTTTGGTGATCCTGCTGGGGATATAGCCATTGTGTGCCTAAAGTAGAAGAAATAGTAGAGGAGTGCCAGCACTGAGGCCACTGATTTTGAAAGAATCATGGTAGACAAAGGATCACTAGAGGAGCTTGAGCAGCCAGCACAACTAATGCAAGAACCACTGGTAAATCAAGAAGCCAAATCAAGGAGAAGCTCAAGAATAAGAGGTAGAGCAACAACAAGAGGAGTACTTTGGATTCTAGGAACTATTCCAAGAAGCAGAACCTGAGCATGAAATCAAAATGGTAAACAACTTTAGCCATAAAGAGTTCTCAACATACAAAGGTAACAAAAAAGAGGATCCAAACATCCATGTTAAAAATTTTGAGCAAAAAGGAAAGTCTACTAAGCCCTAGAAATGGTGATCTGAGGCTGGAAGAACTAAAGAGAGACCAGTTTTCTGTAGCCACCTTTGGTGGCATGCCAACAGAGTGGTTAACATAGTTTGATGACAACCAATTAGACATGTATGAGGAGCTGAGATTACATGTGATGTAAAACTCTAACATACTGCTTTCTTTGACTCTTACACATGGTTTATGAAAGTAAATTGAAAGTTGATGTGTAACGAGGCTAGCCCATAAGATGGGTGTGATTCAGGTTGGGATGTTCATAAGATTGGAAGAATTGACACCTGGTCTAGCAAGGACAGTGGTAAGCCATGAACATTGGCTCACTACACATGGCCAAATGGATCTGGGTGATTCTTGAGATGCTTTGTGTGAATAGTTTTCGCTTTCTGATGAAAAGATGACACTCTCTCAAAGCATGGCGATGCCAAAGGAAAGAAGAGAAGCATTATGGAAAGTTCAAGGCTTGGGGGTGAAATTTTGGAGTGCCGCCGACCATGGAATATGTAGCATTTCTTTTACCTTTTGGGCAGCTCTACCTTGCTTGATTAGCAAAGATATAGGCAAATTTAGTGCCTGGGAGGGAGATGTAGAGCATGCTTGTTTATGGAGTCATCGCTCTATGTGGAGATCGCCATTTATGTGCATGGATCCAACGACTCCAAAGACCATGATTGGTATGGCCCCTTGATTGGGCAATATGGAGGATTCACCAGTGGCATCTTCACAAAGTCCAAGCATGCCGACATATTTAGAAGACTAGTAGCCCTTGTGAGTGTGCAAACACCGGAATTGTGCTATTATGTTGCATGCATGGATAGAAAGAGGGTTGGACCACGAATGAGATGCAATCAAGAGGATGATTCAAGACAATTGGACCATACTCAAACATGCAAAGTGTGGGGGGCATGGAGCATGGAAGCTACATGCAAGAACAAGATTTGATGTTGGAGTGCCTTAGATGAGACCATTGGGGGCAATCAATGGAAGGCATAAGTGCATGGATGGGTGTCGGATAGACCACAAGGTAGGAAAGACTATCTAGGGCTATGTGCGTAAGTGCTGATGGCAAATGGATGTGAAGAAGAGGATTGACTACAAACCAGAAACTTATAAGGGTTTGGTTGGAAGTGGAAGGAGGTTTGGGCTTGTTCTTAGCAGGTTTACGAGTGATTTGGCATTTGGGATAGTCAGGTGATGTACTTTGCAAACAATCATAGCTATACTAGCTCTACCCTTTGTGGTGGGGATATTGGAAATGTGGTTTAGCTTTCGATATATCTTTAACCTTTGTGGTGGGTTATTTTACAAGGAGCAAAAGGACTTGGCAAGCTAGTTAATTTTATGAGTCTAGGTGGTAAGGGAGTCACATGGCATGGGTCAAGGTGGAACCCTAATTGAGGGAGTTAGGAGGTGGCCCTTGATGCTCTCAAGGGACATTATACATCATCAATGATGTCATTCTTATGGGTTCCCTCTTTTCCACATCTCTATATGATGAGAGGTTACAAAGACTCAAAAAATCATCTTGTATAACTCTTGTATTAGCACTCGAATAGAAGGGCTATGTGCCTAGCCTTTTGTGGACTATATCTTGTGTCTAGTTGGAGTTGTTATGTTGCTTAATATGTTCATTTAGTGGATCTTGATTCATGTTGAATATCCAATATGGTATTAGAGCCATCTTTCTTAGAGCTCTCTTTATGTAAGGAGTTGTTTTAGCTCTTGGTCAAGCCCTTTGTTGTGAAGCATGTTTAGCTATTTATTAAGCTCTTTGTGATGCTTGCTTGTGTAGGAGTTAACTTTGTGTTAAGTTCCTAATACACACTTTGTGTAGGATTTATCTTTGTGTTAACATCCTAATCTATACCTCCTTTATGAAGAGTATCTATGTGGTGCTAAGCATTTGTTTATATCCACGTTATGCTACTTGTCCCTCTAATCGTTCTCTTTAATCCTATGAGGCTTAAATAATTAAAGAGGATAAACTTCTCCTATGAATTCTCTAAGTCTTGTTGAGAGAGAGGAGGATTAGTGCTCATTGTTGGATTCTCTACTTCTCTGTCATCATAGAGAGGTTGCAACGCTCACTGTTGGATTCTCTGCAACTCTGCAATTCTATGCTTAGCATTGGCCGTTTGCTGCAACAACGAGTCAGCTGGCAACAAGTAGTCGAGAAGGATCATATCGCAAAGCAGTTGGCTAATGGCTTCTGGCACTAGTCATGGAAGGTTGCCCATGAGAAGAGCATTGCAGCTGGCTGGAGGTAATCTGGTGCGTTGGGCGCAGCTGGGTCACGTGGTCTCATTTCCATGGTGCAGTCCATAACTGGAAAGATCCAGTTAATAAGGTGGTAGGTGTAGCTCCCATAACGCGTATTTTGGTGGAAGTCAAAATAGAGTATTCACGTGAAGGTCAAATTGGGCAAGTTTTCTTTGTGCTTTTTTAAAAGGCGCAAATCACTTGTAAAAAAATATTATTGGGTATGATGAAATGAGAATCATTGCATCAGATACTAAAGAATCCAAGGTACAAGGGATAGTTGAGGTATCTTGAGGCTCATCTTTTGGGTTTCCAAATACAACCCAAGCATTACTTTGAAGCTCTAGACACACAGGAGGTCACATCTGAAAGAAGGAAGCAAGACTCCTAGAGTGAAGCAAACTATAAGAAGGAGGACTAAACACTGTGACTTTGGGTGAGACAACCTAAGGAAGTGACGGAGAGTCAAAACTCAAATCAAGAGCAACCAATTGAGGAGGAACCTAAGCCAGAGTATGATAAGGAGAAAAAAGCAAAAGATAAGCTTTGGTACTATGAGGCTGCCTTAGCTCAAGGCATTAGAGATTTTTTGGCTTCGAATATGGAGCTTTATGGGTGCGGTGAGAGGTTCTTAGTGTCTCTATCTCAACTTTTGAATCTCTTTTAATATTTGCCTTGTATTAATCTTCCAACTAGTTCTTAGCTAAGGTTGCTTTGATTTATCTTGCTTCCATCTTGCTCGTTATTTATTCTAGAGATGGGTAAGGAGTATTTTGAGAAAGGTGATAGATTTGATGGTACTAAATACCACACATGGTCCATAAAGATGCAAATGGCCATGGTGGAAAATGATTATTGGGCATAACTAAAGGTGATTATAAAAAACCCACTAAGGATGCTGAGGCACTAAAAGTTTAAGAAGCACTTGATATGAAGGCTCTAGCCTTCCTTGTTAAGGGGTTAGATGATACACATATACCACAGGTAGCAAGTGCCACCTCAGCCAATGAGGCTTGGACTAGGCTTAAAGGCATCTTTGGTCAAACCGATGCTGCTTTGAGACTTTGGTTGAGAAAGAGACTTTATTGGCTTGACATGGGAGATAAGGATACTGGCAACCCATTTAAGTAATATCAAAAGTCTCATGAATCAACTTTCAAGGGTTGGGTTAATTTTATTATAGAAGAAGAAGCTATTTTTGTGTTACTCTCCTCAATGCACCCAAATTTTGATAATGTGGTTGGTGTTATTACAATCAACCCAATTTAACCCTTTTTAGTGCAGCATCACATTTAGTAATGGAGGAAGCTCGCCTAGGAGTTTTATCAGATGGTATTAAATCCTCAAATGTGGAAGTACCTAGTACAGAATCTGACATGATGTCTAAAGAAGAGAAGACGAAGGGGTCCAAAGCTTGCTTCTACTACAAGAAGAAAGGTCATATGATCAAGTATTGTTTCCAAAGGAAGGGTGATGAGGAGAAGCTTAAGGGCCTCAAAGACCAAGAAGAGGCAAATATTGTCTCTACATCAATGGATACTATTGACTTAAGACTTAGCAAGGGGCTGAGTAACACTGTAAATAATTTTTAACTAGTGGGCATTTTGTGTGAGTGTGTATTTTTTTCAAGAACTTCAACTTGGTGAGAGCCCACCCTGCAAGGTAAAGCTAAACCAAGAGTAATTATTGGAAATATGGTTTAGATTTTGATATATCTTTAACCCTTGTGGTGGGTGATTTTACAAGGAGTAAAAGGACTAGGCAAGCTAGTTAATTTTACGAGTCTAGGTGGCAAGGGAGTCACATGGAATGGGTCAAGGTAGCACCCTAATTGAGGGGAGTTAGGTGGCCTTAGATGCTCTCGAGGGTTATACATCATCAATGATGTCATTCTTATGGGCGCCCTCTTCTCCACCTCTCTATATAATGAGAAGTCACAAAGACTCAAAAAACCATTTTGTATAACTCTTGTATTAGCACTTGAATAAAAGGGCTATGTGCCTAGTCTTTTGTGGAGTATATATTGTGTCTAGTTTGAGTTATTATGTTGCTTAATATTTTCATTTATTGGGTCTTGATTCATGTTGAATCACCAATAGGGGAGCACTCTATCCACTCAGTGGAGAGCCAAATTAAGTAGTAAAAGGAGGGTGAGAAGTGTTTTACTTACACTTATTATTACAAGTTTTTCAGGAAAAACGTGGACGTAAGAATTCCCTTGTTTATCGTGCTTGCTAGATTGAAGGTAGTAGCAGTCAATCATAATTATGTCCATTAGGCATGCCATGGAGATGAGACATCATAAGTATCATGTGATTTCATCCACATCATAAGTAGGATCTTCCTTTGATGAACATTGGCTCCTACTATTCCAGATCTGAACCGCAACTATTTCCCAACACTGAACCTCCGAAAAATTAGTCTAGAAAGGATCTTTGCCTCATTAACATTTGAGCAAGCTTGTTATCCTACTAGCACCCTGATTCAAGTTTAGATAGGCTTGGTGGAGGCAAAAGCAAGACTTTTATAGAAGAAACTTACACACACATATACGCTATTCTAATACATTAGCATCAAATCGAAGCAAAGAGGTTGATGTATAAGTCTGTTGAGCAAAGGACCAGGCTAAATTGAAAGAAACTAGTGCTAATGGCCTCCTACAAGCACCCCAGTGCAACCCAATTTGTGATCACGCTTGCTCTTCTCAAACGAACACTGGTTGTAGTTGGTCGAGCGATCGATTTATTGATGAATGGTTGCTACAAGGGACTAAACTAGCTAGGAGGGTGGTATATAGGCCTCCCAAGGATTAATTAATGGGCAGCCTATATACCGGGAAGGTGAAAGGAAAAGCCAAAGATTTGGATGGCCACAACTACCTGAAACACCAATTTATTCTACTAGAGCCAGTCCTGCCCACAATACCACCCATGCGTCCCGAGATGTCTACCCCCAATAACAATCACACGGTCCTTTGCCAAAGGGATAAAGGGAGATCTCTCAATGCCTAGATGGAGGCATGAAGAGATGATCCAAGTCAGTGGTGGTGATGTGGATGGTCCATGATATGCCATGGAGTGTTGGCAGGCCGAGGTGAAGTGGTTAGTTCGAATTGATTCGTAGCTAGATGATAGGGCAAGGTGATGGGCAACTTTGAATAGCCCTGATAATAGGCAGCTTGTCGAGACAGCATGGAAAGTGATAGGCGATGGAGAGGTTACTTATGCCGGTGGTGGAGGAAGTGGTGTGGACTCGTCAACAAGAGGTAGTTAGTAGAAGCGCTCCACACCTTGTGTTTGCGGAATGAGTGCCAAGACCACCATGGAATGATTGGCATGGCTAGATGGAGGTCTGCAATAGCTTGGCATGACAGGTTATTATGCCCAGATAGGGCTTTGCTTGACGAATACATCAGCTAAGGTGAGGTTTTATTGATGGTGGTTTGGAGTCAAAGTAGAGGATATAGGCAGGGCGGCTCATTGGAGGTACTTGCAAGGTCGAGGGTTCTCCAAGCGATGGGTCGGCGGGCCGCTTGCCATGGGCCTCCCATCCAAAGATGTACCTAGCGGGTTGGCACATTGATGAGGTTAGTTGTAGATGCAAGAGTTTGTATATGCTTTGAGATGCGAGAAGTGAAAAATTTGCGAGCGATGACCATAGTGAAATGTACAAGTGACATGCATGGGCAATGGGCAAAACATGTGCCTATGTGGATGTACTTCTCCAACACAAGGACTTCTCCAACACAACTATTTTCTTTGAGTCTTTCTTCGACATTTACTTGACACCCCATTTCTTGGGGAGTCGAGATCAATATATTTTTAGAGGCATGGCAATGGATTTATGCATGGTGATGCCCACCACAGCTGCTGCAAGGGAGCTGTGCAGGCTTTATGGCTCGATGGACTTGGCATTGTTGAGTGTATGGACTAGAGGTAGAGCAGTCCTAAGAAGAGCGGGTATAATTCATCCTCTTACCAAAGGTAGAAATCTTGTTTCTTGTGTTGGATGAGGCATGACCACCAGGTTCTTGCATGGGTGTCGTACTTTCCTTAGCTAGCCAGGGTACTCTTGGGTACCTATGCTTTCTTGGTGACCTCCCTGAAGGGTTGCTGAGAGGTTGAGGTTTGGGAGGTGGTCTTGATCAAGGCTTTGGATCTCCGTAATGGGTTGAGGGGGTGGCCCGATGAGACGAGATGAGAGGTTTGTTTAATGTTAGAGATGGTGGTTCTCCATGGCCACAAAATCCTGCACGCTTCCTTAGTAACCCCAAGCCACCACGTGACTACCCTTGACCTCTTGTTGTGTCTAATCAATGACCCCAAGGTCACTTATATAGTAATAACCCGTTTATTATTGGCCCTTGCTCTATTTTTAAGTTCTCATTTTATTTATAAGCTTTTGACCATTAGTAGCCCCAACCTGTTAATTATAAGCTCCTAGCCAATCTAGACCTCTCTTTACTAGTGCTCTTATCCCATGTGTGAACCCTCCAAGTCCCCACACTTCAGCTAAGCCTTTAACCCTAATCTTGGGTTAGCGTTAATCCTAATCTTGGGTTGGCACACACCCCTAATCCTAATCCTAGGCATGCATGTTCTCGAACAACCTAAAGACAGTATATGACTAACAACCACTTTCACCCAACCAAATTGGGATGAACCAAAGGTCCACACAATTCCATCAACAGAGATCATGAAGGACAATGGTTATAGCATATTCCACCTCTAATTTTCCATGGGTTACACCCCATTGAACAAGTGGAAATCCACGTGACTCCTAAGTCCTAGAACCAAGATAATCCCGTGGAACTTTAGAGTATTAAATGGTCCAACTGTCAGCTGGTCTAGACATTCAGTCTAAGAACGAGAGGTTCTAAACTTCTCATCTCTATCATGTACAATGTCGATGCATCAATTTTATTTGATCATCACAAGAGAGCATGTGAAATAACATGCCATGCTTAGACAACTAAGAAAGTTACTTATCTTGTTGTCCCTCAAAGACCAGCACTGTTCCTCACAATTACCATTGGTTAACTGTGCCAAAGCATAGAGTGTCCCAGACAGATATCCGTGAAGCCTCGAGAGATCGTATATGAGAATACACTCGTGTCCCATACCACCAAAGCATACCCCATATAAAACCTTCGCTATAAGCATCATCGTAGGTGGAACCGCCAACTTTTCCCCTACAACATAGCCTTGAAGCAGCTGAATTCCCCTCTGAACACCAAGGTTAAAATCGTAGGTCAACTTGAGGGTCAATCTAATCCATGCGAAAAAGGAGGATAAAAGATACCACCATGTTCATACCTCCCTAGCTCCTACAATCAGCTCCACTCGTGGCTCTCTACTATAAGCCACCCGAAAACCTCGGTCCAAGCACCCTAGAGTATGATCATCACCACAAGACTGCCTAACTTAGCATCTCATCTTGGGTTAAGTCAACACCCAACAAGACCACCTGTGTCACCCAGTGGCTATCCAGATAACACCAAGGGTTCATGGTAAAGCTTGGTGTGATCGCTTCATTATTGTTAAAAAGTATTATCCACTTATGTAGAAAAGTAAGACCATGCAATAAATTAGATTCCATCACAATTCGACAAAGATCTCAAAAAAAATTTATTATTATTTAGGGATTTTACAAAAAAGGTACTTGAAATAAGCAACATGACTAAGAGTCTCTAAAGTCGAAACTATTGAGCCATTCTTGGACCCGCCAAATGAGTGGAATTCAAACCACTTGAATCCCTCTTAGCAATAGCCTCCTAACACCACATGACAACCCTACGATCATCGGTAGAGCAAAGTCTTGGACCACCAAACAAGCTTGGACCCGACACGATCCTCCATCAAGGAACCCTAGATAACGCGCTTTTGTTAATCATCCAACCTTACTGTTGGTGGCGGGTACAATCCCGATGGCTTCACATCTCAAAGTCATCACTAACCAACTCGAAATCACTACCACTCACTCCATATATCTTCAATGCACACGAAACCATGCATGCAAACTTGGAGAAAAATAGAGGCAAAAAGGTGACGGGTTACGGGCCATAAAGTGAAAGGTTAGAGAAAAGCTTTAAAGGTAGATAAGAGGGTCGAGACACGTTACGTAGGTTGGGAGAAGGTGTTTATCCAAACCCAAGGATGATCCAACAAAGAGGACAAGGTTGATTTTATAGGAGCAAGTGAGTATATAAAAAGCGTGTTTTTATTTTTTGCTTTCTTAAGGGCCCCCTACTTTTAACACAAGAAAAAGCTTTTCTTGTTTTTATTTAAAACTCCACCACTCTTTTTAGACTCAACATAAAAACATAAAAAAATAGCTCGATTAGATCAACTCAATATATATTTGGAGTAGCTTTTTCTACGTGCACTTTTTTCCTCGAGCGCCTCCTCGGGTATGGCCATCTTTTCAACACAACCATGCTCAGGTCCTTCCCCGCTCTTCTGCCCTAGCTGGCTGACCTGAACCAGGCGGCATGCAATTTAGCTAGCACGCACACGACACCATGTCCCACCAGCTTGATCTGCCCAAAGCCACCACCTGCTGCTCAGCCTTGCGCAGTGTTGAAGCCGCTGCTCTACCCTGCGCATCAACACATGTAGCCGCCTGTTGCGCTGTGTTTTATTCACTGCAGCGCTACCTTGGCTTATGCGTGGCCTGAGAAGCCTTCATGACACTGCACCCCATTAATAGGCTGGCCTATAGGCAGTAATCACGCCTGACTACCTTTTCCCTTCTTGTGCGCATAGAAGCCCACATATGCCTAATACTCTTTCTTTTCCTGTCTACCAACACAAGGGCAAAACGAAGCTGCACAAAGAGACTCTTTAAGCCACCATGACTTTCCCGCACCAAGGGTGTCTTTATCCAGCATAACAAGGGTGCCCTTTTTTACCCTCTCAGATCCTTGCGCATCCACTCGAGGAATCTCTCTTTCTTGCTTTCATCCATGAGAACGCATGGCTTTCTTGCCAAAACAACCCACGCTAGAGTACTATCTTATACATCCTTCATGCCTCAGGTTCTAGCACTTTGTCAAATCAAGGCTCTAATACCAATGTAATGTCTTTACAAACCATACCCAAAATCAAGGCTCTAATACCAATGTAATGTCTTTACAAACCATACCCAAGGATTACCCAGCCGGGTCCGAAACCCCAAACCTAATCCGGCCATGGCAAAAGCTCTGTGAGTAGAACCGAAGCCCTAACAAGACTTCATAGACCCAACATCATTGTATGCATCGCATGACAACAATAGATTCTCATACCACTAGCCTCAAGCCACCGCGTGACTACTTGACCTTTGGTCATCTAATAAGCAGTCCCAAAGTCACTTATATAGTAATAACCCAACTATTATTGGACCTTGCTCTATTTATAGGCTTTCCCACTTTATCTATAAGCTTATTAGCCCTAAGCTATTAATTATAAGCTCTTAGCCAATCTATACTTCATGCTAGCATCCTTAGCTCACATGTGTACGCTAGAGGTCCCCATGCCTCAGCTTAACAATCCTAGGCTTGTCGAGACGTAACACATTCTCTCTCTCTCTCTCTCTCTCTCTCTCTCTCTCTCTCTCTCCTGCACTAAACAGACATTCCGCCTGTCTACAAAGGACCATTTGAAGGGGTCTATTTCAAGAGATTTGCAAAGTCTGTAATTGAAGATCCATGCAAAGTAAGCAAGAAGCATTGTGTCTCGTTCATGTGGAGTGCAAGGAAGCACTATAGCTCCTAAAGCAAAGGGGGCAAGGAGGGGAGGGGACCTACGGAGACATGGGGGGGGTTCAGTCTATGCAAAGGTGTATCTTTAGCAATGCCATTAGTTAAAGCCATAATGCTAAGGTTCTTGGCTCAATCTCTCAACCACAAGATATCATCATATATAAACATAGAAGCATTTGCAAGTGTAATCTTGGCTCATGAGCCATGTTCATCACTGTATCAGCCCAATTTTAACCAATAGTATGTGCCTTTTTTTATTTAATTTAAGTGGATCACTTGCACTAACCATGGTTTTTTCTTGCAAGTGTATATACCACATGTCCCTTAGAAATTTTTCACGGGGAGCTGCTACATTTTGGTAGTGTGGTAGTAATTAACCCATGACTACGGCATAAAACCCATGAAGTTTTTATCAATTGAAAACTTCACGTCTATAACATTGTCTTTATGATGAAATAGAGCATTCAAAATATAAGTCTAGTCAACCACAAATAAGTTTGGAACACTCACTAAAAAGCTCCCCAAGGAAAAGCTTTGAACATAAATGGCATAAACCAGCTGCTGCAGTATCAAAACACTACAGCATTTCCTAGAATTCATACTCTTGTAAACAACTTTTTTAGAGCTTTCTTAATTATTATTACTATACTATATCAATGCCGTGGTTCGATCCAAAGACCTGTACGTCCACAGGCCAAGGGCGTTGCCGTTTGAGCTAGGGCCTCCGGTGACAATATGATCTTTTTAAGATCAGTTTTGTTTAAGCTCCTTGTGGCCCTTCAGTGGGACTAGCATGTGATGAAAACCCCAATAGGTGTATGCAAAAAATTCAATTCAACAGCCAGCTTGCAATTCTAGCAGCTAAAGATCGCAGGTTCTGACTTCCAATGTTTTAAGAACTTGGACAACCAACCTACCTACGCACAAGGGCACAGTCGACGTGTGTGTGCATTAGAACCTTCACATGAAAGAGCACTGTCTTGTGTGGCAAGAAGGCAGGCCCCTGGATGCTGCACAAAACAAACATTGCAAACGTTGATTATGATTTGTAAAAAGTCACACATCTCATCCCCAATTCCACTTAAAAACCAGGACTTACCAGATGCCTTGGTGCAGAAGGTGAGACCTCAGCTGGTTGATCAATACTCGCTACACAAGGACCCCTACAGCTGAAATATTTGTGAAGTCTGTACAGCAGACCAGAACACCAGTTCATTTTACTTTGTTCACATCAAGGCCACAGATGTTGATCTTTAAGCCAACAAATTTAGAAGAAATTAAAAGACATAAATTGATAATGTATTTTCTTCAAAAATTCAAAAGATTGATCCAACATACACTGAGCATTTATTGATGGCTAGCAACTTGCTTAGTTGGCAAGCTTGTCCATTCAGTTTGCAAGCTGTCTCACACGACAGCCCTAGCCTGCTGATTACAATTGACAGGCTCCCCAAACTGTTGTCAACAACAGTTTCCGATGCCTGGGCTGCAATTCATCACATGAAGCAATTTCCTCTTTCATAAAATGCTGAAGATAAAGAACCTACAAGATTTCAAAGCCTAACCTATTAACTGTACATACATGAAAAATTTGTGGGTAATAAAAAACAGTGGTGGTCTTCTGTTGCATAGGCATTTTCATGGACCTGATCAAACATGGAATGTAATAAGCTTTTTGAATACCTCTCTCTCTCTCTCTCTCTCTCTCTCTCTCTCTCTCTCACACACACACACACACATGTATGACATCCTCAAGAAATCCAGTCAGACTAGATTTTCTTTCAGTTAACAATTTTGCATGGACATGTACCTTTATTATTGCGCCTCATAGGTTGTGTTCGGCCTCAAAAGACCATAATATAATCTCTCTCTCTCTCACACACACACACAGAGGAGAACCCTTCAGCACAAAATGACAAGATCACAGAAATGGGACGGACTGCATGGTACAAGCTGCAGGGCGTCCTGGACACACTAGCAACAGAGGCGAAAGGAAAGATTGTATTATCAAGGAGGGACTGGAGCACCTCATATCAATTCCCTGCAAGAAGAACAGTATAACAAACAGATACAAGATATAGAGGCTATGCATGAAAAAGGAAATGAAGAAAATCAGAGATGAGAAGACTGCCCACCAGCTAGAACTCGAACAGCTAAGGGAGGAGGTCAAGAACCTCCGTTCTGAGATAACAGCGATTCAGGAAGGGAAGCCACAAGGATGGAGGAAGGTGAGCTCTAGAAACCAATGTGCAAGAAAACATACAGGCAGCCAAGAAGGAACTGGAGGAAAATAAGGAGGAGATGGAGAAGGGCTGGGCTGATATGGTCAAGAAGGAGGTCCAGAAATAATGGACACAGGTCACTCGTAGACAGCCGGTACCCACCCTCACCATCATCAATGATACCCTTAATTTCCGTCGCGAAAAGAGTGCTGAATTCTGAGTTTTGAAGTTACCGATTCTTCTCCGAAGCTTCTGCATATTACAGTGGTATCAGAGCCTACTTCAAGTACAAAGATTCAGCAAAGAAACCAGAATTTTTTCTCACTCGTGTGGTTGGTTTTTAGACGCCCGTGGACTACCACTTTCGGAGTGACTCCTGTCCCTCGAAGGACGGTTGGTTTTTAGCCTCCAGAAGCCTCCGGAAGTCTCCCACACAGATAGTGGATGGTCAGATTGCGTTCCGGAAAGGAATTGCATTTTTCTGCTATGGCGAGCTTCGATGACGAGAGAGACCAAGAACCATGGGACCAGAGTGCACCAAGCAGCCCAGCTAGGGCACCAGGCTTGAGTGTCACAGACATGTTCCAGTAGATGATGCGAGCAATCGCAGAACAGACAGCCAAGTTGGATGAGCACAAGGCGCACATCTTGGCTCTGGAGGAGCGTACCCGCTCTCCAACGTCACGTTTTCCATCTCCTCCTCCCTCTCCTTCCGTACCCCAGATACCAGATCCTCGACACAGGGACCCTCTCGCGGGATCACAGCCGCAGCCAAGCTCCTTGCTTGAGTTGCAGATGCGTGCTTTGCAGATCCGGCAACGAGAAGACGACGCCATGCGACGCGTGGAACACGAGTGTTACCTCAGAGCTTTGGACGCTAGATTGACACCGGCGGCGCCCTCCAATCATTTTCTCGAGAAAATGAACTTTAGTAAGTATAATGGTAAACTCGATCCCACAACTCTTTATTCATGGTTACATCAATTCGAAGCTTACTTTGCCGCAGTTAGGAAAACAGATACTGACAGAGTGATCTTAGCCAGTTGGTAAAGGTGAGGCCATTCCTTGGTGGACTCAGTGGGCTCATGCCCACACCCGTTGGGGTTTGTGTGGGAGCTGAGCTCACCACGGAAGCTGTGGAGGCGGCGGTGGCCTTTGGAGGCTTCTTCGGACAATCCCGAGAAGTATGTCCTTTTGTATGACAAAAGAAACATCTACCCTCCTCCTTGTACCGAGCAAGCTCCTTAGCACTCAACTTGCCGCCTGTCTTGCCTGCCTCCGCTTTTTGGTGTGGAGTAAGCTTAGACGCATTGTTCGAGTTCTTGGAGCCAGAGGCTCCCGGGCTCTGTTGTGGGGAAAACCCCGTCTGGTTCTGGCTTTTGCCCCCCGATGCGTTAGCCCTGGGAGAAGCCGGCTGGGAAGTCTTGGGCTTGCCACCATTGTGTTTCATTTCTGCACTCTGCGCAAGTGAGAGTGCGTCTTCAAAGGTGGCTAGCCTAAACATACACACCTCCCATTGGATTTGCGTGTCCAGGCCATACAAAGACTGCCCTTTCTTGTCCGTATCAGATAAGCCTAATTGCAGACATAAAGTCAAAATTTTATTGGCACACGTACGCGGATTCCGAGGAATTCGGTACACAGTGGGAACATACATTGGATGCCACAGGACCATGTCACTTTCTGATACGCGATGGTTGGCTTTTCTACAAAGGCCGACTATGTGTCATGAAGTCGTTTAGGGCAGCTCTTCTCCATGATGCCCATGACCCCATTACAGGTGGTCATAGAGGCATGAATTCCACTATGGAGAAATTGGAACGGCAATACTATTGACCAAAGATGAGGCGTGATGTGTTTACATATGTACAACGCTGTGACATTTGTCAAAAGGTGAAAGCTCCTCGTGGAAAGAAGATAGGGTTGTTACAGCCCTTGCCAAGTCCTGAGGGTCCTTTCCAGGACATTTCGATGGACTTTGTCACGAATCTGCCTCCTAGTACGAGTAAGCGTAATACACAGTGCTTAACTATTGTTGATAGGTTTAGCAAATTTGTTATGCTTATTCCGTGCGAATATGAAGTTTTTGGAAGGAGATTGGGTTTATCTTCGGATAATGAAGCAAAGATTGAAGCAGGTGGACAAGCGATGCCCAAAGTTGTCTTTCAGGAGCTTCGGACCTTTTTCCATCCGAAAAAAGATTAACGAGGTGTCTATGTAGTTAAAGCTACCTCCGAGTTGGACTATGCACGATGTATTTCATGTCAGTTGGTTAAAGCCATATGCAGGTCCACCCCCTTCAGAGGTCAAAGACGAAGCGGAACCAGACATTGTGGATGAAGCAGAAGTAATGGTTCCAGAACAGATCCTTCTGCAATGTTTCAAGCATGGCTCAAGCCGAAGACTACGACAGTTCCTCACAAAGTTTCAAGACCGGGGAACCCATGAAGCGGTATGGCTCGACAAAGAGTTTTTCGAAGACTATCCGGCATTATTGACGGATTATTTGGAGGCTATGCAGCTTCCGTCAAGTTAAGCAGAAGGGGATGTCACGTGCATCCTGCACTTGGATGCCACGTAGACATTTCTGTACAGAAGGTGCAGGACCTGGGATGGTGAACTGGTCCCATGTGAGCCCAGTCCGGGACGAGTCAGCCAGGGATCCATCTCAGTCGTCCGAGGTCAGGTGTGCATTGTCCTGCACAGGAGTCCAAGGTCAGGTGTGCATTGTCCTGCACATGAAACAGTGCCAGTCCCCGCTGTGAGTGTCCCTCTGGAATATGTCAGTTGTTCTGTATGTTTGGTCTACCACCAGATGTCAGACAGCTGTGTAGATGTAGGTATGCAGTAGGTTTGGACACGAGGAAGGCTATGGGCCACCCAATGGGGGGCCAGGCAGCCCCAGGACTTGCCCACCAGCCCAAGGAGCGGCTGGGCACGCTGTCGGCCAGCCCAAGAGGGCTTGGCCAAGCAGCGCTTTTGGGCCAACCCAGCCAGTTGGCTAGCCCATAGGGCAGCCTGGATTGCAGGCGGCCAGTGCCCAGGTGCTGCCCAGCAGCCTGCGCTGGCCTGGACAGCAGGCCACAGAGGCAACCAGGACAGTCCAGTGTGAACGTGGGAATTTTCAGCATTAAATACTATTAAAACAAGTCGTGGAGGGAAAAGTGAACCAGCCGACTACTCCTGATGGGGTAGTCATAGGCAGGTATGCGCAGGCAGGTATACGTGTGTGTACGCAAGTATATGCATGTATACGCAGGCAGCAACTCCAATCGCATGCAGGCGGGCTGGTATGCACGCAGGCAGGCTGACATGCGCACGCAGGTATACGCTTGCAGGCGGGCACGTAAAGCAACGCTGAAAGTCGGTGCTAGAGTTGCTGCAAAAAAACGTGAAAAAGCAATTGACGGGTGGCAGGTTTTTTTTTATATTTTTAGCTTTCGTTTTTTTTTTTTAACCCCGTGCCTTGCTTTCAGTGTTTTGAACCTACGCTAAAGGGTTTAAAAAACCTACCCCGACACTCAATTTCGTTGGCCAACCCTTGAGAAGAAGGAGCTTTATGCTGTCATTCACGCTCTCAAGGTTTGGAAACATTATTTATATGGCTCCAAGTTTGTGGTATTGACTAATCATCAATCAATCAAGTATGTGTGTAATGCAAATGATTTGAGAGGAAGGAAAGCTCATTTGACTGAGTTAATGCAAGATTTTGATTTTGAGATTCGTTACCGAAAGGGATCCATGAATTCGTTACCGAAAGGGATCCATGAATAGTGTCACAGATGCGCTTAGTCGGATTAGAGAGGTGAATACTTTGTCGTTCACCGAGATTCCTACCGACTTATTTCAATCATTGAGAGGGCTTTGCAGGACTGATAGTTATTTTGATCCATTTTGGCAAAAGATCCAGAACGGGAGCTCATTGATTGACCAAGACTCAATGACTGAGCAGCCTACCATTCAGGCTGCAGGAGGTCAGTGGATGATTCAGAATGGTTTACTATTCCGTAATGACAAAATTTGTGTACCACAGATCCCGGACATTAGGTCCCAAATTCTTAAGGAGTGTCACGACCAAGGGAGTTACCTCCTCCCTATAATCCCCCCCAAAATGGTGTTGCAGAGCGTATGAATCGAACCATTCAAGAGAAGGTTCGAAGTATGTTGTCACATGCTGCGTTACCCCATGGGTTTTGGGCTGAAGCTGTGCAAACAGCTGTTCACTTGATTAATAGGTCACCGAATAGGACAGTGGGACTCAAAGTGCCTGAAGAATTATGGACGGGAAAGCCTCCCTCATATAAGCACTTGAGAGTGTTTGGTTGTGTTGCGTTTGTGCACATACGTAGGGAAGATAGGACCAAACTTGATCCCACGTCTCGCAGATGCATCTTTTTGGGCTATGGTGATAGTGGTGAATGGGGTTATAGATTGTGGGATCTCGAAGCTAAAAAGCTTATACGCAGTAATGATGTCATTTTTCATGAAACATGCATGTATAAAACAGCCCCAAAGACTCAGGAAGTCAGAAGGGTTATTGATGAAGATGATGTGCATCATAGACAGCAAAATCCAAGGGCTGTACAGCAGCAAATACAGCCCCAGGAACAGCCCCGAAATGCTGCAGAAGAGGCTCATGTTGAACCTCAAGAGGTGGCAGAAGTGTTGCCTCAAATTTGGCCACAAAATATTGAGCAACAGAACATGGAAATACAGCAGGAAGAGGTGGTACAGCCACCTATTTTTCCACAAGAGCAGGCTGGACAGCCAGCTCCAGGTGCTCCATGGGTCAGAAGGTCTACCCGACCAACTCGTCCTCCAGACAGGTTTGTTCCTGATGGGGAGAAACCTGTCAATTAGGGTTTAGAGTTCATTCATGGGAGACATACACAGAGAAGCAAGGGAGAGAGAGAGAGAGAGTTGTGGGGATAAGTCAACTCATGAAAAGCATGAGTGTGTGACTCCCCTATCACACATGTATATTGCACTAGTACACATAGTGCACTTAGTACATTAAAAGTACTAAGTGTACTATGTACTATAACTTATGGGCTTGTACACACTATAAGGGTGGGCATAACGCCTTTACCCCAACAACCTCCCACTTAAAGGCAAAGTGCCCTTAAGTAAAGGAAAAGAAAAAAATCAGCATGTACATGATAATATACAAGGCCATATCAAGGCTGAAAATGGCCTCATCCAATGCCCATCAAGTGTCTGCAATGAGCAAACCGCTCCGGAGGCAAACTCTTCGTCAACAGATCAGCCGGGTTGTCATCCATGTGAATCTTAACAAGCTGAATTTGCTTGTTCTCTATCACCTCTCTGATGAAGTGATACTTCACATCCACATGCTTCGTCTTTGCATGAAAGACAGGGTTCTTTGCCAACTGGATGGCACTCTGACTGTCACAATGCAACAATGGAATATCACCTGTATAACCCAAATCAACCACTAACCGAGATAGCCATAATGCCTCCTTGCAAGCCTCTGTGGCTGCAATATACTCGGCCTCTGTAGTAGATAAGGCTGTGCACTTCTGCATCCTGGATATCCATGACACAGCACCTCCTGTGAATGTAAATACATAACCGGTAGTAGACTTCCGGTTATCTGGATGACCGGCATAATCCGAATCCGTGTAACCATGCACTAATGCATCCTGTTTGCCAAAGCAAATGCACAAATCCTGTGTGCCCTTCAGGTATCTCATGACACCTTTCACTGCTTCCCAATGCTTCTTGCCAGGGTTGGCCATGTATCTAGAAACCACTCCCACTGCAAATGCAATGTCCGGCCTAGTAGCAACCATGGCATACATGAGACTGCCACAAGCTGAAGCATACGGAATCTTGGCCATATCAGCCCTGTCTCTATCTGACTGTGGGCTGTCCATAGCACTGAGTTTCACATATGGAGGCAAAGGAGTACTAGCTTTCTTCCCCCCGTCCATATTGAACCTCTGCAAGACTTTGCCAATGTATTCCTTCTGAGACAAATACAACACATGCTGATTTCTGTCCCGAAGTATCCGCATACCCAAGATGTGATTTGCATCACCCAAATCCTTCATATCAAAGGTTTGATGCAGCCTCTGCTTCAAGCCATCTATCTCTTTACGAGATTTCCCGGCAATCAACATATCATCAACATACAAAATGAGAATCAAGAGACTGCCATCCAAAGCTTTCTTGGTGTACAAGCAGTGATCTATGTCACTTCTCCTGAATTTCTGAGTTTTCATGAATGTATCAAATTTATGATACCATTCTCTTGGTGCCTGTTTGAGCCCATAAAGACTCTTTTTCAGCTTGCATACAAGCTTCTCCTTTCCACTCTCTGCATAACCCTCTGGCTGCTGCATATATATCTCCTCATGGAGATCACCGTGAAGAAAAGCAGTCTTCACATCCATCTGAATCAAGTCCAGATCATCATGCGCAACCAAAGCCAACACAGCTCTAAGTGTGGTCATTTTGACCACTGGAGAGAAGATCTCCTCAAAGTCCACACCATATTCCTGCTTGAAGCCCTTAGCCACTAACCTGGCTTTGTATCTTGGCTTAGCATCTGATGCAACTTTGAGCCTGTATACCCACTTGCATGGCAAAACCTTCTTGCCTGCAGGCAAAGGCACCAACTTCCATGTTCCATTTTTATGCAGAGAATCCATCTCTGACTTCATGGCACGCTCCCATAGAGCCTTGTCTGCCCTCTGTAAAGCCTCTTTATAACATGAGGCCTCCCCACAGTCAGTAAGCATCAAATAGTCAACCCCTGGAACAAACCTGTCAGGGGCTCTGGAGGGTCTAGTGGACCTCCGTACCCAATGACCATCATTTGCAGGTTGCTGTCCAGCCTGCATATCACCCATTGGTGGCTCCTGTTCCATGCCATAAGGCTGAAATATCATGCCCGGTATCTCCTCCAACTGTGGTATATCCATAGGGATATCTTCTGCCATATCTGGCTGTCCATTTGGACCATTTTCAGCACCATTTAAGGGCTGGTTTTCCTGCTGTAATGGCTGATTTACAGCCCTTTGTTGTTGTCCATGATGTCCATCATCATCAAAGATGACTCTGCCAGGCTCCTGTTGCCTTGCAGGCTCCTTATACATGCATGTTTCATCAAAAATGACATCATTGCTGCGTATGATCTTTCTATTCATGGGATCCCAAAGTCTATACCCCATTTCACCTCTGTCACCATATCCTAGGAATATGCATTTGTGAGACTTAGGATCAAGTTTGGTGCGCATTTCCCTGCGTATGTGCACGTACGCAACGCAACCAAACACTCTCAAGTGCTTGTATGACGGAGGCTTCCCTGTCCATACTTCTTCTGGCACTTTCCCACCAAGCCTCGTGTTAGGTGACCTGTTTATAAGGTGAACGGCTGTCATAACAGCTTCAGCCCAAAAACCATGAGGTAATGCAGCATGTGACAACATAGAACGGACCTTCTCCTGAATGGTCCTGTTCATCCTCTCTGCTGTCCCGTTTTGTGGAGGATCATAAGGAGTAGAGAGCTCCCTCTTGATGCCTTTAGCATCACAAAAGTCCTGAAACTGTTTGGACGTATACTCTCCACCATTGTCGGAACGCAAAGCCTTCAGTGTTTTGCCAGTTTGATTCTCAACAAGAGCAACAAACTTCTCAAACACTGAGAATGTATCACTCTTCAAACGAAGAGGATAAACCCACACCTTGCGTGTGGCATCATCAATAAAAGACACAAAATATTTTGCCCCTCCCAAAGAAAGCTGAGGCATCTCACATACATCTGTATGCACAAGCTCTAACTGAGCATCTTTCTGTCCAAGAGCTTTCTTGTGGGGGCACTGTAGTTGCCTACCATAAATACAATGCTCACAAAACTGAAAACTTGAAAACTTTAGAGAAGGCAAGTAACCCAAACGAGACAATTGCTCCATTCCTTTGACACTCATGTGTCCCAACCGGCTATGCCACATAGAAATTTCCGGCAGCTCGGTTGCATTTACATTAGCATGGTGACAAACACCTGCATGCATGAAATAAAGAGTGTCCACCTTAGAGCCTCTGGCAACAACCAGTGAGCCCTTACTAATCTTCCACTTTCCACTACCAAATGTGGTAACATAATCAGCATCATCAAGCTGTCCAGTAGAAAGCAGATTCTTCTTGATCTCAGGCACATGCCTGACATCATGGAGCATAAGCTGTGAGCCATCTGAAAATACAAGCCTCACATCACCTCTGCCAAGAATTTTGCATGCATGGTTATCACCCAAATAAACCACTCCTTCATTGCCAGCAGTGTACCTGACAAACAAGTCTCTGCAACCTGTGACATGAAAGGAGGCACCTGAATCAATGATCCATGAGTGCATACCATGACCACCTGTAAGAAGTGAATGGGCATCAAGTGAAGACGTAAAGAGGACCTCATCCTCACTGCCACCTGCATGTGACACATTGATTTCTTCGATCTTGACTCCACTTTTGCCCTTTGGCTTTACATCTTTGGCTTCATCCTTCTCTTTGTCTTTGCCTTTTCCCTTTTCCTTTTGATCATTTTTCCATTTGTAGCATTGCTTTTTGATGTGTCCCTTCTTGCCACAATAATGGCATTCCAAATCCTTTTTGGAGCGAGACTTGCTCCTTCCCCTTTCTTGGCTTTTACCCCTTTGCTGGGATCTCCCACGTGCATTCATTGCATTGGACTTTCCAACAGAGTTGTTCTTCCTGTTCATCTCTTCTTGAAGAAGAGCACCCTCAACATCTGCATATGACAGCATAGCATTCGAATTGCTAGTGGCTGTCCTGAATGTGTCCCAACTCTCTGGCAAAGTGCATAACAAAAAAGTGGCTTTGAACTCATCGTCCATTGCCAACTTTTGATTTATAACCTGGCTGACAATACCATTAAACTCATTGAGATGGGCTGTCATAGAAGCCCCTTCCTTCATCTGAAGGCCTATGAGTTTCTTCAACCAATACACTTTGCTTGAGGCACTTTGTTGGGCATACAAGTCCTGCAATCTCTGCCACATTCCCCAAGCTGTCTTCTCTTCACGAATGCTGAAAAGTAATGAGTCTGACACAGACAACATGATAGTAGATCTTGCCAGCTCATCCATATCTTCCCACTCTTCAGCTGTAAGAGAAGCGGGCATCACACCCCTTTCTTTGATAGGCTTGTGCTGCTTTTTCTGAAGCAACACATTGTAGCACTGGGTTTGCCAAATGTCATAATTCTGCGAGCCTTCAAGCTTCTTGATATGAAGCAATGAAGAGCTCTCACCTGTGGTTGCCATAGCAAAATACAACCTGTAATGCCTGACTCCCTGCAAATGTGCAAACACTGCACCAAAAGATGTGCAAACACTGCACCCAGAACACACAAAGTGCTCACAAATGTTCTCCCAAGCTTTATCTCCCACTGCGGAAGCAAGAATGCAACTTTTCTCCCACTTTATGTGATGAAAACACCAAAATCTGGTTGCTGCAGATTTTGGACAGCACCTTAAATGTGCTCTTTTGCCCTTCCAAGGTACTGTACAGCAGTACCAAGTGCTCACCAATGATGTACCAAACCTGTCCCGGCAATTTCAGCAGCTGAATTTGAACCTTTTGATCACTCAAAACAGTGTACAGCCATGCCAAAACATGCACAATGCTGTGCTGAATCTGTACCAGCAGGTACAGTAGCAATAAATGCTCTCCTGGCTGTCCAAATGAGTGAAAATCAGACTTTTACAGTCCTGTACACTGCATAAAACAGTCCCGAACAGAAATTGGGCAAAAGCCCCTTGACTGCAAGCTGATTTTTGAGGATTCAAAGCATAAATGTCTTGCCTGCTGCTTTGCCAAGCTCAACAAGCATACAAACTTAAAAAGCCCCTTGATTTGAGATCAATTTCTGATCATACATGGTACATTGGCGCACATGAAGGCATCCAGAGTGTTCACGATGCTTCCCCCTGGCCACATATACATCAAATACATGAAAGCCCCTTGATTTACAGGCACATTGAGTGCTTGTAAGGCATCAGCACATTAACCACAGCATCAAATGCAATTGCCTGCGTGCAAATCAACCAAATCGGCACAAAAGCCCCTTGATTTGCACTGCAATTTGCTGCAATTTGCTGCAATTTTGCCCAAATGTGCGATTTCTCACATCATACAGCATGTATGAGTGCTTAATTGCACAATTACATCAAAAGCCCCAAATTCCGACATCCAATTTCCTGCAAATTGATCCTGATTTGACCAATTTCCTGCAAATTTATCCTGATTGTGACCAATGTCACCCAATTTTGCCAATTTTGCTCAAAAATTGAGCAATTGGGCACCTGTACCTGCTCAATTGCTTGAATTGATAAGAAATTTCCAAAATTGAAGCAAAATACCTTTGATTTAATTCAATTTGCAGGCTGAATTTTTTGTTGCAGGAATCTGCTTCTGTTTTGTGCAGGTGAGAAGGGGGGCACTTTTGCTGCAGATTTGATGGCTGCTCCAATCAAGATGAAGTTTGTGCAGGTACGGCTGATGCTGGGCGCTGGCTGCTGCTGAGGTTGCTGCTGCGTTGGAACTCCCGTTGGAAAGGGGGAAATGAGCTACGTCTGCCCACGCAATGAAGATGCTGCTGTTTGCTTTGCAGCCGCCTTCGCCTGCTGTGCGCTTCGTTCGCCTATAGCGCAAGTTTACATGACGGGCTCCGCCCAACGCTAATATGCTTTGTAGCCAGCCGAATCGCGATTAAACGCCTCAACGCCCACTGCCTACGTGTCTGCCTGGCTGCCTTCGTCGTCTCCTCCTCTTCGTTCGCCTAGTAGCCTTCGCTTCTTCACTCGTGTTTGCCTTCTACACGCCTGCGTTCGCTGCTGAGCCGACTCGCTTCTTTGGCCACCAGCGCCTTGCTGCTTATATGCCTACGCCGATGCTTCTTGTAGGTGCGCTGGCTGCTGCTGCGATGACTGGATGGCTACGCCTCTTCACACACAGGCAGTATCTGGCCAGCCCCTGCGACCAAGGAATCAAAAGGCCCAAGAGCAGGCGACCAGCAGAGTAGAAGAGGGAGGAGAACCAGAAGAAGAATCTGGAGACCAAAGCTCTGATACCAGTTGATGGGGAGAAACCTGTCAATTAGGGTTTAGAGTTCATTCATGGGAGACATACACAGAGAAGCAAGGGAGAGAGAGAGAGAGAGTTGTGGGGATAAGTCAACTCATGAAAAGCATGAGTGTGTGACTCCCCTATCACACATGTATATTGCACTAGTACACATAGTGCACTTAGTACATTAAAAGTACTAAGTGTACTATGTACTATAACTTATGGGCTTGTACACACTATAAGGGTGGGCATAACGCCTTTACCCCAACAGTTCCTGGGGTTGACTTTGTATTGCTTACAGATTGTGGAGAGCCCTCATGCTTTAAGGAGGCTATGCAGAGGGATGATCATTTGAAGTGGGAGAGAGCCATGCAATCTGAAATGGCCTCTCTGAAAAAGAATGCAACATGGGACTTGGTGTCTTTGCCTGCAGGGATGAAGGTATTGCCATGCAAATGGGTTTACAAGCTTAAGGTAGCACCTGCAGACTCCTCACCTAAGTATAAGGCACAGTTGGTTGCAAAGGGTTTCAAGCAAGAGAAGGGGATTGATTTTGATGAGATCTTCTCACCTGTGGTCAAAATGACTACATTGAGGGCTGTTCTTGCTTTGGTTGCACATGATGATATGATACCCTTACTGTCACAAAACTCTTGAAAAGCATTTGACATGTATTCCCCACCATTATCGGAGCGTAAACACTTGAGTTTCCTGATGGTCTGATTTTCAACCATAGCAAGAAACCTCTGAAAAATACCAAATACCTCACTCTTCAAGCGAAGAGGGTTTGCCCACACCTTACGGGTGGCATCATCAATAAAAGTCACCATATAACGAGCTCCCCCCAAAGATAACTGAGGCATTTCACACACATCAGTATGAAGAAGATCCATTGGAGAACTCCTAAGTGACAAATGCTTGGAATGTGGACCCTGAGTTTGCCGTCCATAAATACAATGATCACACTTAGACAAATCAGCAAACTTATACAAAGGCAAGTAACCAAAACGGGCCAAGGTTTCCATTCCTTTGACACTCATGTGTCCCAACCGGCCATGCCACAGTGAAATATTTGGCAGCTCGGTTGCATTTACAAGAGAATGTCCAACGACATCTGAAGCTATAAGATGATACAAAGTGTCAATCTTCGGTCCTTTGGCATATACCATTTGACCCTTCTTGATTTTCCATGGGTTCCCACCAAAAGTAGTGTAGAAATCGGCATCATCAAGCTGCCCTGTACTTATCAAATTCTTTTTTAGCATAGGAACATGTCTGACATCCTTGAGCATAAAGTGATTACCATCTGCAAAAGCAAGCTGAATATCACCAATTCCAGTGATCTGACAAGCATGGTTGTCCCCCAAATAAACACATCCATAATTCCCACTAGAATACGTAACAAAACTCTCCTCATAAGGAGTCACATGAAAGGATGCGCCTGAGTCAACAATCCAATCCAGCTTGTCTGCTAAATCACCGGCAATGAGTGAGTGTGCATTCACATTAGACACGAAAAGCACATCAAGGAATGATATAACCTCAGGAACATAAGGTACAATAGCACCATCTGTCTGCATTAAGCTCTTCTATCTTCACACTGCTCTTGCCTTTGCCTTTTACATCTTTTGCATTTGCATCTTCACCTTTGCTCTCTACCTTGCCTGCCTTCTTGTCCGCTTTCCATTTGAAGGAAAACTTTTGAATGTGTCCCTTTTTGCCACAATAAAAGCATTCCATATCTTTCTTTGAGCGGGACTTGCTCCTTGACTTACCATTGTTGCCTCTTCCCCTTGATTGAGATCTCCCACGTGCATTCAAAGCACTAGAGGCTTTGCCACTTTGATTGTTCCTTCGGTTCATCTCCTCAGTGAGAAGAGAACTCTCCACATCAGTGTATGACAAGCCTGTAAAAGCAGGAGCACTGTTACTCACTGCTGTCCTGAAAGTATCCCAACTTTCGGGAAGTGTGCAAAGCAATAGAACAGCCTTCATATCCTCATCAATGTTCATCTTTTGAGCAATAAGTTTGCTCACAAGGCCGTTGAACTCATTGAGATGAGTTCCCATTGGTGTACCCTCTTTCATCTTCATTTCAAAGATCTTTTTCATCAAGTACACCCTGCTGCTTGCACTTTCCTTTGCATAAAGACTGCTCAGCTTTTGCCAAACTCCCACGCGGTAGTCTCACCTACCACATTGAAGTAGACATTCTTTGACACGGACAACAAAATTGTATACTTGGCAAGATCATCAAGTTCCAACCATGCATCATCATCCATATCATCGGGTTGAACGCCTTGTAGCCTGATTGGCTTGATAAGCTTTTTGATGACCAACACACCATATATTTGCTCCTTCCAATAGTTGAAGTTCACCTGGCCCTCCAACTTTTCAATGGTGTAGCTCCCGCCTTGAGAAGTCTCAACTTGGGAGGATGAAGCCATTGCTTTAGTTGAAAGAAGACTCTTGCAAAAAAGTCTCGCAAAATAGTACTCCTTGAGCGGAAGCACTCCCACTTAACGTGATCCGTCAAAGACCACTTTGCATCCACAAAACACCTTGCTGGAATTTCTGTCCAGCTCTGTATTTTACTGTTTTTCTTCACTTTTCCTCAACAAAGAGATGTCAAAACTGTCCTAAAACAGTAATGAACAGATCAGGTCTGATTTTTCCACTTCTGGACAGTCAAACTTGGCCAAACCTGACCTAAAACTGTCAAAAAAAAAAAAGAAAATTACAGTTCGGGCCTGATTTTTGGCACTTTCCCCAAATTTTCCAAGCTCAACAGAGCTTCCAAGGCTGTATATCTTCCCCCCCCCAACTGAGTTACACAGTTCTGAAACGAAATTGGCCAAAAGCCCTTTGATTTCACCTCAAAAATAGAGGGATTTGGGAAGATTCCAGCAGCATAAACTCCACCAACGCTTCTGAAGCAAAATTTCCAGAAAGCCCTTTGATTTGTGACTGCAATGTCACTCCAAATGCATTCCCAGGCACCAATTACAGCATGTCAAGTGCGCCAAAAGCATGTAAACCTCCAAAAGGCAAAAGCCCTTTGTTTCAACCGCCAAATGTAGCACAAAGGCCACACAATCCACTGCCAAAGTGACGATGTACCTGCGAACCACGACGCCCCGGCCGACTATAGTCACAGAGAGAGTCGTAGAAAGAAATACCTCGAGTAAAATAGGCTCAAGGTGAGCACGGTAGAGAATAGAATGTCCGCCGAGAAAGAGGCACTCGGGCCTTCCCACGAGCAAAGAACCACCGAAAATGGTGAGGAGAGACCAAAATAGAGCTGGCCTACTCCAAGAACACCGAGGGGTAGCTCACACGCGAGAAAAGAAGCCCAAAACAGTACCAAAACAGTTCCAGCACTTCGAGAAAGAGTTCGGGCAGCTCGGGGCTGCGAAAAGAGCTCAACGGAGTGCGAAATCAGCGGCAAACAACTATCCAAACACCGGGGCAGCGTCGGAGAAGGTTCGGGACGTTGACGGAGGCCAGAAGCTCGCAGGCTGAAAGAACCTCGAACGGAAGAAATCCACGCAAGGAAAGTATCCGCGAGCGAAAGAGGCGACCGAGAGACGGAGAGGATGCAAGAGGATCTCACACGGAGCCAAGCTCTGATACCACATGTGAGAGTAGAAGGGAGTGAGCGCGCGAGAGAGTGAGAGCAAGAACACACAATGGTGGGTGTGTAAAATGTGAGTGGTGAGGTACACACCACAACCCCTCATGTTTTATATTAGAAAGGTACAAAACCCTAAGTACAAGTATGTACACACATAAGGGTGTCATAGGGGTCTAGGCATAAATGGGCCTTTACCCCCAACAATCAGGTCCCTAATCAGCCACCCATACCCCACCCCCCAGGAGGGCGCCCCTCACAGTCATCCCTTCTCAGTTTGAGCATGGTGAGAGATGCCATTGACAAGTTGCAAAATGGGAAGGCACTCAATCATGATGGTCCGGTAGCTGAGCACTTTTCCCAGGCCAAGGCCATTTGGCACCCATACTAGTCCATGCGTTTAACAGGGCTCTTTGTGAGGGCTTTCCTCACAACTGGTCATGTAACTATTGTACCTATCCTGAAGGCAGGAAATGCTATGGATCCAAATAACTATAGAACTATCATGATTGGTCACACACTCGCCAAGCTTTATGGATCTATTTTGGAACATGAGCTGAGTAGATGGGCGGAGGCACAAAGACTTAGAGCACCAGGGCAGGCAAGATTCAGGAAAGGGCATTCCACATTAGATCATATTTTCACATTGAGGGCCATCATTGAGGAGGGGAGGCTCACAGGAAGAGGATCTATTGCTGCTTTGTAGATATCTACAAGGCATTTTGATAAAATCCCACAAGCCCAGCCGATAAGGAGACATCAGGACTTGTCATGGGCGATTCTCTCCCTATATGAGTCGATGACACGCCGAGTATGCGCCCAAGGGGAGACCGGCTACGTGTGGCACACGGATGGCGAAACGCACCATGCTAGACACCAAGAGCCTTGGCGTGAACACTGTGTTTAAATAATACACCAAAATATACATTAATGGCATTGGGGTTAAGGGAAACCAGCTCTAATACCAACAGTCATGGATTCACCCGACAAAATCTGGGATTCTCATACAGAATCCTTCCAAGATCACCGAAACACAGGACAAGCACAAGACTAATCCAAATGCGGGTTCCGCATGCTAGCTCACCACCCAACCATAGTGTAACATGCGTTGCGGAAGCATGTTCATGATTAACGCTAATCCTATGTTTAGCAAAGACACAAAAGAGAAGGAGAGATAGACCTAATCTACTGTATATTGCCAAAGCATGATATATATACAATGATCTTGCTGATTTGCAACTTCATGATGCATACCAAAGATCCCTACAACCCTCTACTTGCAATCGGACAAGAGAAGCTCCTAATCCAAAACATCTAGCTCACTAGTAGCATCAAAAGGATGATGAATGGCATGCACACAAAGGAAACTATCAGAATCGATAAATGTGAGAAGTAGAAACACCATACCACGCTCCTTGAATCATGGCGGCACCTCCCCAAACAAAAGTCAAAAGTATCCTTGTAAGTACCTGCAGAATGCTACAAAATCTCCATAAATCACAAGCAACTACCCGCATTTACTATTGTTTACTAACTGTAAAAAGCATCTGACAATATTCATGCGATGATTCAGCCCGGCCTTTTCTTCATATGGCAGAAATAAATGATCTGTTTTAAAATGCTTCAACTGCAGCATTGACCGATCATTGCTTCTGCTCCACATAATATGATAAAAGAATCACCCGCAGATGCATGATGCGCCACCTTCACCTTGCTTGCCACATCATGGGAAGTCTACAATCCCAAAAATGTCATAAAAGTGAGTTTTCACAAGTTGTATCAAAACAAACAAACCCACGAAGTTGTCTTGTACCTGATTCGGACCTAAGCAACAAGCCACACAATATTCATAAGAGTTGCAACATTTGGAAGTCAAGTTGCAGCCACTGCAACAAACCAAGCAATACAAAGTGCTATTTCAGGCATAGGGCACAAAATATGGCACAGCAATACTGTAAATTACAAAAAGGTGGTACTGCAACAAAGAAGTGGTTTAAAAAATGGGTCTGTGCAATAGATAGCTAGCATTAAGCTTCCACCTATCTACAGATAAGCACCTCTCTCTTCAAAAACACCATCATACCCATCCACAAGGCAAGGGATCCAGTGAAACCACTGAATTACTGGACTGGTTATGTTGAGCCATCTCATAGCCAAGATTTTCAGATCAATAGTAGAGACAATACATTAGGGTTCTAGCCAAGGGCCAGACAAACTTTCAATGGCATCAATAGTTGAAATTTGCATGACTTGATCAAGAGATATGTAAGCATTGCAAACAAGAGCTATGGTGGGTAGAAGATGGGTGGATAGAAGATGAAGAAAGGCATTGCTAGAGACGAGATTAATGCTACTCACTGTGATTAGGGTGTATATCAGTACTAATCAAGAACTCACTTGCATTGATGAAATGAGCTTGCATACAACCATTTGCAGCCACTTGCCCTCTTACATCATCAAGCTTTGACCAAGTTCTAGACTCTTCTTCATCTTTTACATTTCACACATCTTCCTAACCTTTGCTCCATCATTCTCCTAAGATACATACACTCCCCATACATGAATAACATAAACTTGACATGACAACATGGCTGGTGTGTAGGAGAAACAGGAATTAGGGTTAGGTTAATTCATGTGGGAGACATACACAGAGAAGAACAAGGGAGAGAGAGAGAGAGAGAGTTGTGGGGATAAGTCAACTCATGAGGCATGAGTGTGTGACTCCCCTATCACACATGTATATTGCACTAGTACACATAGTGCACTTAGTACATTAAAAGTACTAAGTGTACTATGTACTATAACTTATGGGCTTGTACACACTATAAGGGTGGGCATAGTGCCTTTACCCCAACAACCTCCCACTTAAAGGCAAAGTGCCCTTAAGTAAAGGAAAAGAAAAAATCAGCATGTACATGATAATATACAAGGCCATATCAAGGCTGAAAATGGCCTCATCCAATGCCCATCAAGTGCCTGCAATGAGCAAACCGCTCCGGAGGCAAACTCTTTGTCAACAGATCAGCCGGGTTGTCATCCGTGTGAATCTTAACAAGCTGAATTTGCTTGTTCTCTATCACCTCTCTGATGAAGTGATACTTCACATCCACATGCTTCATCTTTGCATGAAAAACAGGGTTCTTTGTCAACTGAATGGCACTCTGACTGTCACAATGCAACAATGGAATATCCCCTGTATAACCCAAATCAACCACTAACCAAGATAGCCATAATGCCTCCTTGCAAGCCTCTGTGGCTGCAATATACTCGGCCTCTGTAGTAGATAAGGCAGTGCACTTCTGCATCCTGGATATCCATGACACAGCACCTCCTGTGAATGTAAACACATAACCAGTAGTAGACTTCCGGTTATCTGGATGACCGGCATAATCCGAATCCGTGTAACCATGCACTAATGCATCCTGTTTGCCAAAACATATGCACATATCCTGTGTGCCCTTCAGGTATCTCATGACACCTTTCACTGCTTCCCAATGCTTCTTGCCAGGGTTGGCCATGTATCTAGAAACCACTCCCACTCCAAATGCAATGTCCGGCCTAGTAGCAACCATGGCATACATGAGACTGCCACAAGCTGAAGCATACGGAATCTTGGCCATTTCAGCCCTGCCACTATCTGACTGTGGGCTGTCCATAGCACTGAGTTTCACATATGGAGGCAAAGGAGTACTAGTCTTCTTCCCCCCGTCCATATTGAACCTCTGCAAGACTTTGCCAATGTATTCCTTCTGAGACAAATACAACACATGCTGATTTCTGTCCCGAAGTATCCGCATACCCAAGATGTGATTTGCATCACCCAAATCCTTCATATCAAAGGTTTGATGCAGCCTCTGCTTCAAGGTATCCATCTCCTTACGAGATTTCCCAGCAATCAACATATCATCAACATACAAGATGAGGATCAATAGACTGCCATCCAAAGCTTTCTTGGTGTACAAGCAGTGATCTATGTCACTTCTCCTGAATCATGAGCAACCAAAGCCAATACAGCTCTAAGTGTGGTCATTTTGACCACTGGAGAGAAGATCTCATCAAAGTCCACACCATATTCCTGCTTGAAGCCCTTAGCCACTAACCTGGCTTTGTATCTTGGCTTTGCATCTGGTGCAACTTTGAGCCTGTAAACCCACTTGCATGGCAAAACCTTCTTGCCTGCAGGCAAATGCACCAACTTCCATGTTCCATTTTTATGCAGAGAATCCATCTCTGACTTCATGGCATGCTCCCAAAGAGCCTTGTCTGCCCTCTGTAAAGCCTCCTTATAACATGAGGGCTCCCCACAGTCAGTGAGCATCAAGTAGTCAACCCCTGGAACAAACCTGTCAGGGGCTCTGGAGGGTCTAGTGGACCTCCGTACCCAATGACCATCATTTGCAGGTTGCTGTCCAGCCTGCATATCACCCATTGGTGGCTCCTGTTCCATGCCATAAGGCTGAAATATCATGCCCGGTATTTCTTCTAACTGTGGTATATCCATAGGGATATCTTCTGCCATCTCTGGCTGTCCATTTGGACCATTTTCAGCACCATTTAAGGGCTGGTTTTCCTGCTGTAATGGCTGATTTACAGCCCTTTGTTGTTATCCATGATGTCCATCATCATCAAAGATGACTCTGCCAGGCTCCTGTTGCCTTGCAGGCTCCTTATGCATGCATGTTTCATCAAAAATGACATCATTGCTGCGTATGATCTTTCTATTCATGGGATCCCAAAGTCTATACCCCATTTCACCTCTGTCACCATATCCTAGGAATATGCATTTGTGAGACTTAGGATCAAGTTTGGTGCGCATTTCCCTGCGTATGTGCACGTACGCAACGCAACCAAACACTCTCAAGTGCTTGTATGACGGAGGCTTCCCTGTCCATACTTCCTTTGGCACTTCCCCACCAAGCCTCGTGTTAGGTGACCTGTTTATAAGGTGAACGGCTGTCATAACAGCTTCAGCCCAAAAACCATGAGGTAATGCAGCATGTGACAACATAGAACGGACCTTCTCCTGTATGGTCCTGTTCATCCTCTCTGCTGTCCCGTTTTGTGGAGGATCATAAGGAGTAGAGAGCTCCCTCTTGATGCCTTTAGCATCACAAAAGTCCTGAAACTGTTTAGACATGTACTCTCCACCATTGTCGGAACGCAAAGCCTTCAGTGTTTTGCCAGTTTGATTCTCAACAAGAGCAACAAACTTCTGAAACACTGAGAATGTATCACTCTTCAAACGAAGAGGATAAACCCACACCTTGCGTGTGGCATCATCTATAAAAGACAAAGTATTTTGCCCCTCCCAAAGAAAGCTGAGGCATCTCACATACATCTGTATGCACAAGCTCTAACTGAGCATCTTTCTGTCCAAGAGCTTTCTTGTGGGGGCACTGTAGTTGCCTACCATATATACAATGCTCACAAAACTGAAAACTTGAAAACTTTAGAGAAGGCAAGTAACCCAAACGAGACAATTGCTCCATTCCCTTGACACTCATGTGTCCCAACCGGCTATGCCACATAGAAATTTCCGGCAGCTCGGTTGCATTTACATTAGCATGGTGACAAACACCTGCATGCATGAAATAAAGAGTGTCCACCTTAGAGCCTCTGGCAACAACCAGTGAGCCCTTACTAATTTTCCACTTTCCACTACCAAATGTGGTAACATAATCAGCATCATCAAGCTGTCCAGTAGAAAGCAGATTCTTCTTGATCTCAGGCACATGCCTGACATCATGGAGCATAAGCTGTGAGCCATCTGAAAACACAAGCCTCACATCACCTCTGCCAAGAATCTTGCATGCATGGTTATCACCCAAATAAACCACTCCTTCGTTGCCAGCAGTATACCTGATAAACAAGTCTCTGCAACCTGTGACATGAAAGGAGGCACCTGAATCAATGATCCATGAGTGCATACCATGACCACCTGTAAGAAGTGAATGGGCATCAAGTGAAGACGTAAATAGGACCTCATCTTCACTGCCACCTGTATGTGACACATTGATTTCTTCAATCTTGACTCCACTTTTGCCCTTTGGCTTTACATCTTTGGCTTCATCTTTCTCTTTGTCTTTGCCTTTTCCCTTTTCCTTTTGATCATTTTTCCATTTGTAGCATTGCTTTTTAATGTGTCCCTTCTTGCCACAATAATGGCATTCCAAATCCTTTTTGGAGCGAGACTTGCTCCTTCCCCATTCTTGGCTTTTTCCCCTTTGTTGGGATCTCCCAAGTGCGTTCATTGCATTGGACTTTCCAACAGAGTTATTTTTCCTGTTCATTTCTTCTTGAAGAAGAGCACCCTCAACATCTGCATATGACAGCATAGCATGCGAATTGCTAGTGGCTGTCCTGAATGTGTCCCAACTCTCTGGCAAAGTGCATAACAGAAAAGTGGCTTTGAACTCATCGTCCATTGCCAACTTTTGATTAATGACCTGGCTGACAATACCATTAAACTCATTTAGATGGGCTGTCATAGACGCCCCTTCCTTCATCTGAAGACCTATGAGTTTCTTCAACCAATACACTTTGCTTGAGGCACTTTGTTGGGCATACAAGTCCTGCAATCTCTGCCACATTCCCCAAGCTGTCTTCTCTTCACGAATGCTGAAAAGTAATGAGTCTGACACAGACAACATGATAGTAGATCTTGCCAGCTCATCCATATCTTCCCACTCTTCAGCAGTAAGAGAAGCGGGCATTACACCCCTTTCTTTGATAGGCTTGTGCTGCTTTTTCTGGAGCAACACATTGTAGCACTGGGTTTGCCAAATATCATAATTATGCGAGCCTTTAAGCTTCTTGATGTGAAGCAATGAAGAGCTCTCACCTGTGGTTGCCATAGCAAAATGCAACCTGTCAATGCCTGATTCCCTGCAAAATGTGCAAACACTGCACCAAAAGCACACAAAGTGCTCACAATTGTTCTCCCAAGCTTTATCTCCCACTGCGGAAGCAAGAATGCAACTTTTCTCCCACTTTATGTGATGAAATCAACAAAATCTGGTTGCTGCAGATTTTGGACAGCACCTTAAATGTGCTCTGTTGCCCTTCCAAAGTATTGTACAGCAGTACCAAGTGCTCACCAATGATGTACCAAACCTGTACCGACAAGTCCAACAGCTGAAATTGAACCTTTTGGTCACTCAAAACAGTGTACAGCCATGCGAAAACTTGCACAAAGCTGTGCCAAATCTGTACCAGCAGGTACAATAGCAATAAATGCTCTCCTGGCTGTCCAAATGAGTGAAAATCAAACTTTTACAGTCCTGTACACTGCATACAACAGTCCCGAACAGAAATTGGGCAAAAGCCCCTTGACTGCAAGCTGATTTTTGAGGATTCAAGGCATAAATGTCTTGCCTGCTGCTTTGCCAAGCTCAACAAGCATACGAACTTGAAAAGCCCCTTGATTTAAGATCAATTTCTGATCATACATGGTACATTGATGCACATGAAGGCATCCAGAATGTTCACGATGCTTCGCCTAGCGCGCTGGCCTCCTCGCTACTTCACATATACATCCAATACATGAAAGCCCCTTGATTTACAGGCACATTGAGTGCTTGTAAGGCATCAACACATTATCCACAGCATCAAATGCGATCGCCTGCATGCAAATCAACCCAATCGGCACAAAAGCCCCTTGATTTGCCCTGCAATTTGCTGCAATTTTGCCCAAATGTGCGATTTCTCACATCATACAGCATGTATGAGTGCTTAATTGCACAATTACATCAAAAGCCCCAAATTTCAACATCCAATCTCCTGCAAATTGATCTTGATTGTGACCAATTTCCTGTAAATTGATCCTGATTGTGACCAATTTCCTGCAAATTGATCCTGATTGTGACCAATGTCACCCAATTTTGCCAATTTTGCTCAAAATTGAGCAATTCGACACCTGTACCTGCTCAATTGTTGATTGTACTTGCTCAATTGCAAATCCCAAAAAAAAATTAAGGAAAATACCTTGTAATTTTTGATTTTTCTTCAATTTGCAGGCTGAATTTTGTTGTTGCAAGACAAGGGGGTGATGATGCTGCTGCTACAGAAAAGGGCAGTGGCTATGGAGATCAGTTTGTGCCTGGTTTGAGGGTTTACGAAGGGGCTTCTTGCTGATTTCTGATGCTTTGATGCGCCTGCTGCTGCAGTTTGACGTAGGCCTGGGGCAGTCGTGAAGAGCCTTTGTGCCTTCTAGTCGCCTGTGCGCCTGTGCGCCTCTTCCGACTTGCCTGCTGTGCGCTTCGCTCGCCTAGCGCCAGTCTACATGACGGGCTGTTGGCTACCTATAGCCTATGTAGGCGTGTCGAGCTTGCCTTCGCTCCACGTCACCCAACTTGAGCGCCGCCCGCCTAATAGCCAACCGACGACTAACGCCCAGCGCTCGCCTTCGCTCACTGTTTGCCTGCTTCGCCTAGCGCTCGCTTCTCACGCCGAAGGGCCAGCGCTGCCTGTGGTGTGCTTGTGTTCGCTTCACACTAAGGCTCTCACCGAAGCAAGTGACTGGCTTAGAACGGACTGCCTGCGACTAGTTCAAAACACACGCAACAAAGCAGCTGCTGGAGAGTCGAGCTGCTGGCTGCCTTGCACACAGAGCAGTTGTGTAGGAGAAGGAAGAATCCCCTACGAGCCAGTGATTCAGCACTCGAGAACAAACCCTAAACCAGGGCTCTGATACCAGTTGTGTAGGAGAAACAGGAATTAGGGTTAGGTTAATTCATGTGGGAGACATACCCAGAGAAGAACAAGGGAGAGAGAGAGAGAGAGTTGTGGGGATAAGTCAACTCATGAGGCATGAGTGTGTGACTCCCCTATCACACATGTATATTGCACTAGTACACATAGTGCACTTAGTACATTAAAAGTACTAAGTGTACTATGTACTATAACTTATGGGCTTGTACACACTATAAGGGTGGGCATAGTGCCTTTACCCCAACAGCTGGCACCACATTTTCAACACAGCCCCTTGGTGCCCAAATGGGTCTCATCCCAAGACAAGGATGTAACATAGATAACATAACATCACACGACATCTTTATCTCTCCTTCATGGAGACATATACATCACTTAGAAGTTAGCCTACATCATCGGTGGCTAGAGGTGATTACATCAAGTTTCAACATGACATGCGACATAACATGAACATAGAACATAATCATAGACATCATTATGTCTAGAAAAGATGTTCTTTTGAAGCATCATCAAGAGTTGCTTCCACCATTACATTTGATTGTAGCTTCTTCTTTGACCAACAATTCTTCTCAAGGTGGCCTACCTTGCCACATGCATCACATAAAAGCTTGGGCTTATTCCAATGACGACATTAGGCCATTACATACCCCATCCTTCCACAATGGTTACATTTGACATTGGACTTGTTAATAAAGAAAGCAGTCTCCCTGCTGCTTGTTGAGCTTTGTTATGCACCTTTTAGCTTCTTATCCTCTTCAAATAAAGAGGATTCAACACCTTCAAGAGTAAGATTTGGAAGATTAGTAAGAGTTGTTACCACCGAAGAAATCTTTGGAGGCATACTTTTGATTAAGACTGCTATTGCATCCTTCTCATTCATGCATGCCTTGATACCCACAAGCTACATCATAATACTCTTCATCTTACCTACATGCTTAATTCCTTGAACTCCATATCGAGCCCATAGAACTGAATTTTCATATTTATTTTTGAATTTTTAGCCCTAGCCCCAAACACTTTCTCTAGTTCATCCCAAGCTTCTTTGGCATGCTCTTTGTTGCTAATGTGATAAATGATATTATCCCCAAGGCTTAACCCAATGATGGCAATGGCTTTTCTATCCTTATTTGTCCATGCTTTGACTTCAGCATCACTCCCTTCCATTGGTACATCACCATTCACAACCCCCCACAACTCCTTTTGCATCAACATGTACATGGTCTTTATTTGCCATGTGTGGCACCCTTCCCTGCAAAACCTTTCCACTAAAGTTTCGCTTGTCATGACTAATAGGAGGGTCTTAAAAAGAGTTATAGGTGTTCCTTGGCAATGTCTACTCCCTTACAAAGATTTGAGAGGTGGTTTGGCTCATTCAAGTACCAAGCATGATTAAGATTGCTAATTACTCATTAATTCTCAAGAAAAATTGTAGGTAGCTTTCGGGTAAGCAATTTTGATTGATGCACTCACAATTGAGACAAGTGATTTAAGATGGTGAAATAGCAGCAAATGATAAGAGAGTTTAGCCCACTAATGACAATCATTAATCCATTTCATCAAGGATTAGTAAAACTTGAATGAAATCTCATGAAAAGAAGACTCACAGTCTGGATCTCACCATAAACGTATTCTTTCTCAAATCTGACTTCAGGCCAGCTACGGTTGTGATTTCTCCATGTTGGCGTGGATTCCGCCTAATTCATTTTATCCAGAGATGCACCTTGGAGTACCCTAGGTGCCCCTAAGAGCTCGAGCCAAATGGTTGGGAGAATGAAGAATGCCAAGTGATTCAAGGCTGGCCACAGTTTTCTGCAATGGACAAGGTTGCCCAAAAATGATGAAGAGCTTAATTATGTCTAATGAAACCACTAATTGGTACTAATGCTGAATGTTAAGGATGAAATGATAATCTTGGCTATGATACCAAGTTGAAATTTCAATTAATTTGATCAAGAGATATGTGAGCATTGCAAACAAGAGCTATGGTAGGTAGAAGAAGAAAGGCATTGCTAGAGACAAGACTAATGCTAATCACTATGATTAAGGTGTAAATCAGTACTAATCAAGAATTCATGACTTGCATTGCTCAAAGGAGATTGCTTACAACCATTTGTAGCCACTTGCTAGCTATCCTCCACTTGCCCTCTTACATCATCAAGATTCTCCTGCTCTAGACTCTTCATCACCTTTTACATTTCACACATCTTCCTAACCTTTGCTCCATCTTTCTCCTAAGGTACATAATAACATAACCTTGATATGCAAACATGGTTGGCACCACATTTTCAACACCAATCCACACCGAACCATATCTTCACACGGCCCCATCATTCAAGAGGTAAAACTAAGACAACATAAGCTATATTGTTGCTTTGTGAATTTCCATGGACGACTATCAAAGCTGGTGCATAACACCACCTAAGTGACAAAAGACCGCCCCCTCTCCCACCCCACTGTGAAGAAAACAGTATTTTTCCCAGCCCTAAAAAGGGATTTTTTTGGGTATTTTATATTTTATTTGGGGTTTTTTGTCTTGGTTGCTGGCCTACACCTTTTAGGGTGACCGACCAGCACCCCCCCCCTCAGTATATATAGCCTTGACTATCTTTTATCATTGGTGTACCATTTCATTGTTATATCCGGTACCATCTGGCCACTACCCGGGACAGCAGCCCACCCTCTGCTACAGGCCACCGTGGGACAGCAGGCCTCTCTGCTATCATCTGCTGGGCACCTACATCAGGGCTGACCTCAGCGTTTCATCATCAGGTGTACATCAGCGTTTACTTCAGCGCACCATCAGGCTTACCTCAGCGTTTATCATATGAGCTTTACATCCTTTTCATCAGCGTTTTTCTTCTGCTATCTTCAGCGTTTACCTCAGGCTGAAATCAGCGTTTTACAGCAGCCTCGCATCAGGCTCACATCAAACTTACATTAGGCTTATGTCGGCACTTACATCAGGCTTACTTCTGCACTGTTATCTGCATTTTACATCAGCATAGATCAGCGCCTACATCAGCACGTCATCTGCGTTTTACATCAGCAGACATCAGCATTTTCATCAGGGCTTATATTAGCCTTACATCAGGGCTCCCTTGGGACCGTTGCCCGGGAACCTATTTGGCTCACAGGACTGCCATCCCCTCTGGCACTGTGGAACACCACCAACAAACCTCCTCGGAGTTCTTCCCGCTTCTGTGCTCCTCGCCTTGGGCTTCGAATCCGTGTACTTTCCTGTACCTTGGACCTGTACACCATCATATGGGACTGAATCAGTGTTTAGCTTTGCTGAGCCTGATGCTCTGATACCAATGTAACACACGGAAGCTCTGGGAGTCTTCTTTCAGCCCTAAACACTCTTGGAAAACCATCTGATGCAAAACGCAGATATAGAGAGAGAGTAGAGAGAGAGAGAGAGAGAGAGAGAGAGAGAGAGAAGTGCTGGAAATTCAGTATATTTATATGGTACAAAAAGGTGCTTCTACTACAGCCATAGGCTGCCTTACATAAAAGGGTGGTAAAACACCAAAATTCTGCCCTAAACTAGGACCCTACTGATCCACTCCCTAGTGGAATGAATGTCTAAATCTATGAGCACTTGGTGCCTTTTATTGGTCCCTTGGACACTTGGTAGACTGGCCGACTGCTGGTCAGCCAGTCCTAAATGCATTTAATGCTCCTTTTAACGCAGCCGACTGGTCTTCTCTTTGTTCATGATGTGCATGCTGTTGCCCCTGTCCTCTGGTTCAGCCAACCACTTCAGTGAGCAGCCGACAGTCCTTTCTGGCAGCCGACAGCTTCTTCCATGCCTTGCTCCAAGTCCTCCCTAGCAGATCTGCACTCTGTGCTCCATAATCCTAGTTCTAGTTATCTTTTACTGGTTCATACTCTTTATCTGGCTGCCTCTTCTGGATTTAGCCCTGAAAATGTCCATGGCATCTAGGATGCACACGACAATCGGGACAGCAGCCCACTCTCTGCTACATCGAGATGGCAGCCCACACTCTACTTCAGGTACGCAGCACCCATGTCACCAGAGCTTGCACCACTCGGGATGGCAGCCCTCTCTGCTCCTCACCACTTCAGGTACGCAACACCCTTGTCATTAGAGCCTGCACCCTTCAGGTCTTGCAGCCTTGCAGCACCCTTGTCATAAGAGCTTGCTCCACCACCACCACCACTCAGGAGTCGGGACGGCAGCCCTCTCTGCTCTTCATCGACCACCTCGGGTGCAGCAGCACCCTTGTCATCAGAGCCAGCATCACCTCATCTTCTGCTGCCACTATCACCTCAGAGTGCCTTTGCTTCCACCGACGCGAGCCTTCGACACCGATCACCACTCAGAGTGCCTTGCCTCACATCGACACGAGCCTTCGTCATCGACCGTGCTTCAGCTCCAAGATCATCTCCGCTTCTGCACTGGTCTTTCTTCTCAGAGTCACCTCACATCAGAGGGCTCTTGTACGTATTTGCACTCACCATTATATTATATATTCACTCACATATTTCATGCTGTGTGGTTTTGCTCTGATCTCTCGTATATCTGGTCCTTTCGTCCTTTTGCCCTCATACCCTCTTCAGGCTTTGGATAGATGAGTTTCTAGATCTCTCACAAGGGCTCAACCCTAGCTGAGCCAGTGGTCCCTACCCTCTTGGAAGCACATGTCACGCATAGCACCACGTTTGCAGAATCATCCAGACGCATTGACTTACATTTGCAAGGAAGGTCTCAATCGCAGAAAGACCAAGGTTATGCTCTTCCATACAAGCTACTAAAGGACACGTTCATATAGACCATGAAGGCAGTTCAGGAGTTTATAAGAAACCAGTAGCAGAGGCAAGATTAGCCAAGGTAGATGAATCTTTAGCATGCCTAGCACTTTCAAAAAATAAACAAAGTTTCTACTATCAACTCACTAGTGCAACTAGCAGCCATGTACAGGACCACCTTTCTGGGAAATTACCCTAAATCATCAGATTGGAGCTCAGTCATGATGCTCTCGCATTTTCTATAGCTAACCCTCCATGCCACACCACATTGTTGGCTGTATATGCTGAAAGTGAGGGCTGCACAGTGGACTTGCGAAAACGGCTGAGAATTTCCTCTTTCAAGGGACTGTCTGCTGAACCCTCCATGTGTTTGTCAAAGAAGACCAAACCCCTGTAAAAAGGCAGTGAAAACGACCTCTAATCATATCATAGCACATCAAAGCTCCTTATGTGTAACAAACTGATCTCAGTATGGTCTGCCACTAAGGATGTACATCTGCCCTTTGTCGTGTTTCAAAAACTGCATGCCTCCTGTATGAAGCATCTATGTGGAGTGGGGGACAGCAAACTCAGCTCAGACATACAAGCACGTAGGTGTAAAAGTTTACAAGAAAAATGATCCTGCATTTCTGCGACAATAGATTGAATAATAGTTCGAGCCTAAGCATGTATACATGCAGCATTGTTTGTATATTTAAAAGATCAATCTTACTCGCATTGAAACGGTTCTCGAACTCTCGGACAGCAACCACTCAGTAGATCAATGTCCTGAACACCACAAATGTATCCTGCACTGGCAAATCATCTCATAGAAATAATGCGCAGAATTATTTCAAAAATTTGCCCTATGACGGGCCAACAAGTTAGGGTAATTTAAATGTGGGAAACCCAAGCCACAACCAGAAGGATAACGACCTGAGAAATCCTAGCAACATGGTGCCAGATCAACGACAAGAACAACAACAGACAGTCTTTCACTTGTTTTCTCTTGAATCAACAACACAAAACGAAGAAAACTTGTCGAGTTACCGTTTTCATCTGCGATCAAGGATCTCCCTTGAATTGTGTTTCGGCAGGACCAGAGCGGCTTCTCGATCACGCTACACAGCTCATCACACAACAACAGGCGGCATTGCAAGTGAAGGTTAGGTGCTGTTTGAGAGGGTTTACCATACATAGCAGACATGGCCTTACTCACAGATTATTGTCTTGTATAGAGCCTATGAGGGGCGACAAGAACGCCAAGATGAGGAGCACAGCAGCCATGGGGAGGAACTCATTTCATGAACCTGAGATATTGTTCAGCGAAAACCTGCAAACTGTACATTGGATTTCCTCTTTTTTTTAATCCCACCCTACATTTCCAATTTTACACGGGTAGGCTATACAACGATTTTTTGCAAAGACTAAGACTCGGCAAACTTTGAGGTGGACTCGGCAAACTTGGCCTCCATGAGGTGGGCTCGGTTCAAACGAGGTGGTTCGCTTTAAGACAAACTAAGAGTTGTCTAGGGAAAAATATCCTTCTGGCCTCAAGGAGCATCTGCGATGGAGTCTAAGGTAAAATTCTCAAATGAAGACAAATCAGGTTGGAGATGGTGCAGTTTAAACTCAGGCCATCCTGCCAAACAAATATAGCCAAGCACTCTTGAGAGACTAGGTTATATGCTCGAATGGCTCCACTACTATCACCCATTCTGAACCCAACCTAATTCTTATGCAACCATGTGGCATCAACTTGTTGGTTTGGTTAGTTCTTTTTATTTTTTTCCAAAAACACACCACCATTTGGTTGGCTTTTTTCCCCCCGGAAATGCACCGTAGAAAATAGCAATGATTATCCATCCCCTTGTTGTATTCCAGTGGGTATCCTCTAGCACACGCCCCCCTCCACTTGTATTTCAACTCTCTAGAGCCCGCCGCCCGCGAGTATCTAGCAGAGAGGTTTTCATCGTCACCGCCGCCAGCGCTTTAACTGGGGTCGAATTTGTTCTGCCACCAGCTTTACGTGCCTTGTGCCACCTACGTTTGGAACTATTACTGCACACAGCATCAGCAAAAACAGGGTGATAATCCACAACGTAGTTTACTTTTGTCTTTTTATTCCATCACATCCCTTTTTCCAAGAGAGCTTATTCACTGGAGTTTCCAGAAGCTTATTCATAGGATTTTTTCCACAATCAATCAAATTTGGCCTAGTTTACTTTGAAGATTCACGGGCTTTTTATTATCTTACATCAAGGAGTCACGGTAGATACACCAAAGGGTCATACATTCAAGATATGAAGCAATAGTGTCCAAAGCTACAACTTGGACGAGCGCCCGTAATGGTGTTACGAAGTATTTATGGCGATTCCCGCTTCAAGAGCGTGTAATAGCAAGTTAGGATGAAGTCCTAAGTGATGTACTTCATGAATATATTATGAGAAAGTCATTGTAATAGCATTAGACCTCTTATGAGCCTAAAGTGCCTAGTTGGCCATAGTTTAAGTGAGTGTGAACACTTATGGCCATGTATATAAGTGAATTTCTCTTATAATATAACATACTCTCCCATTGTGCAATTGAGTCTTGTTCTTTCTAATCTCTCTCCCTAATACATGCTAGTGACTGGTGTGTGTGAGTGAAGTGAGGTGAGAGGAGGGACGAGTACCCGTAGTACAACGCGACGGTGTGACAACGCTCGCGGGAGACGTGGTGGAATTGCTTCTCAAGGAGTTGTAGAGCTTGGAGACCTCAAGGGTTACGAGCTCGGCCATTGGAAAGATCCTCACGATAGTTGCAGTTCACCAGTTAATCTCTTTTTGGATATGTTTTAAGGAGGGTTAGGGTGAGCCATAACATTTTTGGCGCTGTTGCCGGGGAGCCATCCCTTGGCTTTTTCCATCGTTTTGTCTCTAATACGCATAACCCATTGCCCATTATCTTGATTAATGGTTTTCCATGAAAAGGATGCGGATTTGATGGTGATTTGTGTGAGATTTGGTGTAGAATAGCTCTCTTTTTTGTTTTTGAATAGCTCTCTTTTTTGTGTGAGATTTGGTGTAGAATAGCTCTCTTTTTTGTTTTTGAAAAAAAATATTTTTTGCTTAATTTTTAGATGAATTTGTTGTTTTTGTTGTTGTTTTGGTGGTTTTTCATGTTCTTAGGGCTTGCACATAGTTTGAATTAGGTTTAGTTTGCATCCATTGCATCAAACAATGCAATAGAATGCAATTTTTAGTGAATGTTGGCTCTCTTTCGTTTAAACATAGATCTAAGATCATTAATCCTAGTTTAATTATGTGTTGTTGTTGAAATTGTTTGGATTAGAGTGTTAGCAAGAATTAGGAGTATCTTAATCTTTAAAAAATTTCTTAAAACCATCAAAAAATCCTTGAATTTGACTAAATTCTCTTAATGGACTGGTTTTTGTCATTAAGAGTGATTAATCTTGTTCAAGAGGCTAAAAATTTAGAAAATATGTTAATTGGAGTCTAAATTGATCATATGAGTAGTCGAAATTAGGGTTTTTGAGTGTTTTAAGAGCATCTAGATACATCAAAACACCTAATCACGTCAATTTTTTGAACAATTGGAGAAATTTGACTCTCTTTAGTTAATTTTGCCTTAAAGAGGAGACTATAATTAAGAGTCTAATTAATCTCTTAATTTAGATTAATTTACACAATTGTTGATACACAAAGATTAGTTTTTCCTTGCTCTATCCAATGATGTGGATTAATGGTTAATTAGAGTTCTTGATTAGTGTAAAAGAGGGAAAGATTAGTGAAAGGATTAATCTTAGATTAATTCTTTTTGAGGGCCTAAACGACAAAATCATGGATGACTCAGGGAAACAAAGTTGTAGTATTCCAAAATTACTACAGCTCTCTCATGTAGAGTTTTTCAAAATTCTTTTTGGAACACCCTTAAAAAAGTGTTGCGAAATAGGGAAAAAATTCTCGAGAAATTTCTTTTGTCTTGAGACAGTGATAGAAAATAGGTTTTAGGACCTCCTCTTCCATCTAGGAAGTTCCTAGCATACGCTTTTTTCGAAAAAATATCTCTAAGAGGTCATTCACGTCCGTATAGTGCCTAAGCTAATTAGGGCAAACGGACACCCGTTTGATCCAACAAAGAGTATGCCAAGCCTCTTGAGGCTGTAAACGGGCTGTGGGAAAGTATAAAAAGCAACCAAAAATAATGTGATTGCTCGTTAAGGAGCATTTAGGCACTTTGACATGGCCACGATAGAGGGATTGCCAAGGATCACACAAGGACTCAACCCAATCACTGACATCTTCGAGCCATTGAGATCTATGCCACAAATTCACCTCCCAATGCCGTTGGCCATGCCTATAACAAGCATGTCATCAGGTTTTACACCCCTTGTCACTTCAATTCCACCGGCGGGCTTTGGCCCCTTGCCTAACATTCCCGCAAATCCTATAAGTACCAACCCTTTCCTGGATGCCTACACCTTGGACATACTGATTGGACATACTGACTAGTCTAGAAAGGGGGGTGGCCCAAGGACTCACTGAGTCTCTTCCAATAAGAGCACTCGCATATGGCCTCAGTGATTCATACAGAAATACGGCCGTATAAATTTTCAAAACTATGGGCAAATATGACGGAACAACAGACCCTGTTCAATTCATTCAAATGTTTGAACAGAGATGTAAAGCCTTTGGAAATTCCACCTGCCCCACTAAGGTACGTGCATTGAACTTATGCTTAGAGGAAAAAGCTAGTCGATGGTTCATCGCATTGATGCCGGCGATCAAGACCAACATCAAAACCTTGAAATCAGCCTTTATACATGGCTTTTCCAGACAAGGTGATTGATGGAGTGCAATAACAAAACTCTATTCAATTGAGCATCAACCCAATGAATCCATTATAGAGATTTTATCCTTCGGATAAAACTCTTGGACTCACGTTGTGAGTCATGGGAAAAATTAAATGATGTTCAATTGAGGAGATGTTTCATAATGGGCTTGAAGAATAATAGCTTACACAACTTGATCATTGTATCTAATCCGGAAACATTTGATCAATGTTGCAAAGGAAGCAATACGTTTAGATGACAACATGCTAGAAGATGAGCATGCTATGAGGTGTTCCTCATCTAAACCAAGTGAAGCAATGGCAAAAGAAGATTAATCTCGAAATTAACATTCCTCGAATTTTATGCAGCCTTACTTAAAACCTTACAGAAGCAAACATCCCTAAGAGAGGATGAAAACCTTCAAAACTAGACATCCTTAATGCCTCTAAAAGTGAGGAGCGAAATGCCTTGTGTTGAATGCAATCACTACGACCATCCCAATCCTCATTGCGCATACAAGACACCTGTTCTTCTATACTGCATATATTGTAAAACCTTTGACCATGATACTAAAAAGTGTCCCGCTTCATCCACAATGGACTCAAAACCTCCCACGCATCAAACAGAAATAGTCCAAAGGGTAGAAACTATTCAGGAGGCAGTTAATCGAACACTTTAGTGTTTTTATTGTCGTGGACCTCACAAGGTGGCAGACTGCACAGTTTGGAATACTTCCATGCCCATAGTCATTGACACCTTATGACCAATGTGTGAACGATGTGGCATTGATCACATGTTCCAAGATTGCCTAAGACGAGTTGCTTCAATGCAACTTGTCTCACAAAATACAACGCTTAACATCTTAAGTGTACAAAACGGGCAACTGGCCACGGTACCCTTGAATGTGCTTACACGCTTATAAGCCAAGGTATGAGAAACAGTCAAAAGAAATGACAACACCTCAACATGGGTAGAAGAACATGCTTCAAAACAGAACCCAAAAAAAGGAGCAAAACCTTCTAAACCCAAGAAAGACAAGGGACAAAAAACTATCAAAACCAAGGTTGAATTAAAAGACACGGAAAAGGAGTCTGTAAAGGAAATAAACCCAAAAAGGGACATAAACATGAAAGAGCCAAAAGCTATACATGATGCAGAAGCATCCACATCAAAGACCACCACACGAACCTCAACACCCATATGTGCAACACATATTACAAAAATCCAAAAGAAAACTCGATCTCGTCGCATGGGTAAACATAATGAAAAACTGACAAACTAAAGAAAGTCAAAGAACGAAACAAGTTCTAGTACATCACAAAGTGAGGATGAAGCAAGTTCTTACTCTTCACTCAGTGCACCACATAGACCAATCAAGAAACTAGAATCCACCCAACCACTCCAAATGGATAATAATAATCACATGACATATACAGAACGTAAAAAGCAAGCTCAAGAGAGCATGCTTAGCTTGGTTGAATGTCATACAGGGTCACCGGTTATGATTGAGCCTCATAATGCCAATCCTAAAAGAACAACCAAGATTCAAAGCCTAGAAGACTATCGCTTTCCCTTTCAAGAGGAAGACATACTCTCTATAGAAGTCATTTGAGACACAGACTGTACGAACTATAGGCTTGAGAAAGCACGTGAGGAATTCGATAATTCCCTTACAAGATTAAAACAGTCTCTCAAAACCTCATTCGGAGGAATGCTCTTCTCTCATAATAAAGCCAACATCACATCAACACTTGCATCTTTAATGACTCAACATGAGTTATACAAGGACAAAGCCAACATCACATCAACACTTGCATCTTTAATGGCTCAACATGAGTTATACAAGGACATAATGAACTCCATAAAATAGGACTGTGAGGATTCGCAAAGTTTCCAAATAGCCCTCATTAAGAATTGTCAAAGGGCCAAGTGTGCCAGTGTACGCATTGGATACTCTTGAAAAAACTGAGACCCAAATAGAGAATGAAAGTGAATGGGGCATATGAAACAGAAACAAGATCTGAACTTGAAACAATAACTGAAACACCCATGGTTCCTTTGGAAGATTCTATCATGGTATGGTTGGATTTCCCTACAACCAATGATGTTCAGCACAAACGTGCATTGATTAGCCCTCGAGCTAGTCATAACATCGTGACAATAGACACTTGGGTGTCATTGGAACAACCTAAACTCATCCCTACAAGCAATAGTCTTGCAAGAGGAGCCATCTGTGTCAACAACCAACTCCGATAAAGCCTCTAATCCTTCAACCCCATCCTCACCTACAAAGTTCAATGCCAAAACCTTGCAACAACCAACATCTGTTCCTGAAGAAGTTCCCGCAGCCAAACCATCTATCTCTAACAAGGAACTCAAAGGAAAGACCACAGAGCCTATGCATCTTCATTGACAAACCTCACCAAAGGAGACAACCACATGCTCAAAGGCCTCGACATTGATAGCCACTCCACAAGAGACTCTAACCTCATCATTATCAACAATGTCCACATGAGTCTCAAATCCATAGCCTCAGTGCCAAAACCAAAGTCAAGGAGGACCCCAAACCTTCCACATCAACCCAAACGAAAACTCCACCATGACTACCACAATCAAGGTATCTTAATAGTATCAAAATGTGGGTGGAGAAGCAGCAACTTGTAGCTTCAAGGCTACTATGAAGGTGTTGTTATGGCTCACCCTACCCTCCTTGAAACACATCCAAAAAAGAGCTTACCTGGTGAACCGCAATTGTCGTGCGGATCTTTCCAATAGCCGAGCTCGTAACCCTTGAGGTCTCCAAGCTCTATAACTCCTTGAGAAGCAATTCCACTACATCTCCCACGAGCATTGTCACACCGTCGCATTGCACTACGGGTCCTCGTCCCTCCTCTCACCTCACTTCACTCACACACACTCACTAGTATACATTAGGGAGAAAGATTAGCAACAGCAAGAGGATTAACAAGAGCAAGAATCAATTGCACAATGGGAGAGTATGTCGTATTATGAGAGAAATTCACTTATATACATGGCCATAAGTGTTCACACTCACTTATATACATGGCCATAAGTGTTCACACTCACTTGAACTATGGTCGGTCGGGCACTTTAGGCTCATAAGAGGCCTAATGCTATTACAATGACTACTCTCATAATATATCCATGAAGTACATCACTTAGGACTTCATCCTAACTTGCTACCACACGCTCTTGAAGTGGGAATTGCCATAAATACTCTGTCACACCATTACGAGCGCCCGTCCAAGTTGTAGCTTTTGACACTATTGCTTCATATCATGAATGTATGACCCTTTGGTGTATCTATCGTGACTCCTTGATGTAAGATAATGGCAGTAGCTCTTGTTGATCCTAGAATTGGATTAACACGTGCCAATCAAATTTGGTGCCTCGAGAGTCAAAAACTTCTTCCTCAAGCACTCGAAAGCCAAGGAAAAAGAAAAGTACTCCACAACACCATCCACAAAAGCCTATGCAAGTTCCTCAAAGAACTCCACCAATACAACAAGTGTGGGTACCAAAAACACTACTGCAAGCATAAGGGCACTACCAAAGAAATACCAAAGCTTGGATCCCCAAGCGCATAACAAAGTCCCCTAAGCTTGCTCAAAGAAGAAGGCCTCAACACCAAGCACATCGGCCACCAAGTTACAACGTTCATCAAAGATGGGTGCCTGTGCATGTACTTCAATAACAAGGATACTATGATGGTAATTCCATCATATGGTTGCCAAAATCGAACAATGTGAAGAAAACCTCACCACACTGGCTTCAACCCCAACAACTTCACCAAAATCGACAAGAATGGAGGCCCAAGAAACAGCAAGCAAATCACTCAACCACTCTCGTGCATTCAGCACCAACACAAGAGCTTGTTTGTTTAAGCAAATAATCAGTAGTCTTCCCTACTGCCTCGATATCATTTCAGCAAAACAAATTCAAGAAGCAATGCGGAGACTTAGGAGCACATCAAGAACAGAATAACAATGCTCTTGTCACCCCTCTGGAAGTAAGAAATGAGCGCATAAGAAGCTGTTGCTTGCAAATCATGACATAGATGACCTATAAAATAAAATAAAAAATGACAGCTTACGAACCTGCACTTTCATAATTTAAGCCTCATCACGGATTAAGACATCTCATGCATTAACCTTTTCCAATAATCTTCAATAGCCATTATATACTATTAGCTTATTGCTTACTATTCTTTTGGCTAAATTAATGTAGTAGCTGCTCCATGAGTAAATGCCCATAGTCATGCGCTGGAGAACATTTGCACCAAAGCCTCACCACATCAACAACTTCCAAATACATCTTTGGATGGGGGAGCCATGGTGGACGAAAGCCTGGTCAATGGTATAACCCATCACCTGGATTTTTCCTTCAAATTACAAACCTCTCCAAATGACGCTACCATCTTCACAAATCAATGATCTTCAATCCTTAGTAAAGATATCTATATTAGCCTCGCAAGTTGACATAATTCTTTCAATCCTCACCAATAAGTGGCTACTTCAACACAGAGCAATTCAATAAGAGTCTATATGACTCAATTCTTATACTTTATGAAAATCTGCTTCTAAGAGCACTTAATTATGCATAAAAACATAAAAAGCACATGGGCGGAAGAAGACAGAATCAGGTCCTACTCAACAACATTTGACAAAAATCTTGCCACATAAAGGGACATCATCACAAGCCAATTACTTCAAATGATGAATGTCGCTTCAATGAATCAAATATGAGAAACTGAGAATCACCATCTCGTTCTGATAATTAAGTCTACGTTCCTCCGGATCCTTCTCTCTCTTCTCTCCCATTATTAACATCTCTTAGTGTCCCCACTAACAAAAATCACATGTAACTTTTTCGATGACTGCCAAAAACAAAGTGGACCAAAAAAAAAAACGAGAGCTCACATAAATATTTAAAAAAACGGGGGCTCACATAAATATAAAAATGCAATCATTCGCAATAACCCCCCACCTCGTTAGAAATTCCCAATGCACCACTAACCTCTTCGTTCTCATTAACTAGCTTTCTTATTCCTTCCGGAGGACCAAAGACCATTGAACGTCATTCAACATCATTGACAAAGCTTGTTCATTCTCCCCACCCAAAGGTCTTCAACGTGATCATGAGGATGCGATCGTCATCAAGAAGGGGGGATGGGGATGTTAATCCAATTCTAGGATTAACGAGAGCTACCGCCATTATCTTATATCAAGGGGTCACAGTAGATAAACCAAAGGGTTATACATTCAAGATATGAAGCAATAGTGTCCAAAGTTACAACTTGGACGGGTGCCCGTAATGGTTGATGGAGTATTTATGGCAATTCCCGCTTCAAGAGCGTGTGGTAGCAAGTTAGGATGAAGTCCTAAGTGATGTACTTCATGGATATATTATGAAAGTAGTCGTTGTAATAGCATTAGGCCTCTTATGAGCCTAAAGTGTCCGGTCACCCATAGTCTAAGTCAGTGTGAACACCTATGGCCATGTATATAGGTGAATTTCTCTCATAATACAACATACTCTCCCATTGTGCAATTGAGTCTTGCTCTTGCTAATCTCTCTCCCTAATGCATGCTAGTGAGACTGTGTGTGACTGAAGTGAGGTGAGAGGAGGGACGAGTACCTGTAGTACAACGCGGTGGTGTGACAACGCTCATAGGGAGACGCGGTGGAATTGCTTCTCAAGGAGTTGTAGAGCTTGGAGACCTCAAGGGTTACGAGCTCGGCCATTGGAAAGATCCTCAACGACAGTTGCGGTTCACTAGGTAATCTCTTTTTGGATGTGTTTCAAGGAGGGTTAGGGTGAGCCATAACAAATATTTGTTTAGAGATTCCCTTGCACAAAATTGAACGACCGGGTGGCCATGGTGATCCTAGTTCAAGATTTCAAAAGCACGCCAAGGACGCTTCTTTGATGCAACATATAAGGTGGAGTATAATAAATCCCAGAATTTACAAAGATTGAAGGCCAGAAAACATGGTAGAGTCATGTGGCATTGATTAAAGGGGCAAATTTATTGACAAGTTCATCATAAGGCTATGGAAGCATACATGACATCCGTTGAGCACGCCTTCAAGCGATTCAATGGAGAATTGATGAGGACTACAAGAAACATGTGAGTGATTTTCTTATCATTTATGTTTATACCATAAAGACTAATTAAAATGTTTGCTTATTAAAATGATTTCTTTTAATTTAGAAACGCCAAACTAGCAAAAGGGAACTTGTTGTGCCTAGAGATGATGATTTCCTTCAAAATGATGATTGTGTGTGTGATGATCTTAATCTTCGAGATCTTAACAATGTGAATGAGTCCCTCTCACACCCCGGTATATAGATTTAATGAGTCTTTGTCCTCTCATCAAACTTAAATGTGTTATATAATGACTTATAAGAAGCTTATTTGTAGAAAACTCTCTTAAGTATAGATACTCTTGGTCCCCTCGCACCCTCAAAACCAAACTTGAGACGAAGACATGGAGATAATATGAAGTGCATGGACATCAATGTGGAGACTCTATCATCTCCCATACAAAGACCTCGTAAGGTTAGCTTGAATATATGGAAAACCTCCAATTTCTCATGTCATTTATTCCTTCTACGCATGGTAAATTGGCTTTCATTAGTAATGATTTGTACTATGCCTTTGCACTCATTTAGATACGCTTCTTGGTTGGATCAAACCCATGTGAATCTTTAACTGGCTCACCTTGTTTGAGTTCTAGCGTGCCATTAACTTTGTTGATCTCCTTCTTTTAATTTAGAAAGGTGAAACTAGCAAAAGAGAACTTGTTGTGCCTAGAGATGATGATTTTCTAAGAAACAATGATCATGTGTGCGACGATCCTAAGGTCCCCTCGCACCCTCGAAACCAAACTTGTTGAGATGAAGACGTGTCAAGGAGAATGTTATAGATAATATGAAGTGCATGGACACCAATGTGGAGACTCAATGTAGATTGTATCAAATCTCCCTTAACCCATTTAAATGCTAGTTTTGAGAAATGCAGATTGTATCAAATCTCCCTTAACCCATTTAAATGCTAGTTTTGGGTAAGAAATGGGGTGATACTTCACCACATCATTTTCGAACATGGCATATTAATGGGGATAATAGTAAGGTGAAGTTGATTCTTGAGCTTCCACCACCCACAAACTTCAAGGGTGTCCAATGATTCATGGGACATATTGGTTACTACAAAAGATTCATAATATTATACACCTACATAGCTAGACCCTTATATAGACTACTTATGATCTTTGAGTTAGTGACATTTGCATCGTCACCCCCATCCCTGTGTGGCTAGATGACAGTATGGCTTTCAATTTCTTCTCAAGTTAGGGATACACACCAGCTTGTCATCAACATTTATCGGCATCCTTGGGGATACTCTCTTGTGGAATCCACATTTGTTTAGGCTTTCTGTTCTTGGGCTTTGACTATTGGTGGGAACATAAATAGGCCTCCTTGGTGTCTTTGGTACCTAAACTTGCTTCATTGGGTTCTTTGGGGCTTTCTGAGGAACTGAGGTAGCATGATTGGATGTATTGGTTGATGGCTTTTGATTTCTCTTGTGGTGCCTCCTTGATTTTTGAAGAAGCTTTTCCTCCTTTGGTTGGTCTTTTGACTCCTTGAATTTTGGGATGTGGTGAGGGTTGATTGGATGGGGCCTTGAGTTTACGGATGATTTATCGGCTTAATGGTACCTACTTGTAGTAATGTCAATAGTTTTTGGATCTCAGTAGAGATCTGTCTCAACTTTCCTTTAATGCGACGAACACTCATCATCTGTTGTGCTAGCTTGATTGGGTTTGGCCCATCCAAGGAGACAATAACTAGACTTCCTTTATTGGATATAGGAGGAGGAAGAAAATGCCATACCTCATTAGGAAGACTTACCTATGATCTGACCCAACCTTTGGGTATCTTTGATGCATTTTTTGATTAGTTTTGCTTTTATGCATCTTTGTGAAGGTATTGAATCTTCATTGGATTGGAAGAAGAAGTCACATCCTGCCCCGCTAGACTACCAGGTTTTGAAGTTATCAATGCATGGAAGATCCTTCCCACTTTAGCTCTTGAAGCTTCTTGTTGTGTTGTGGTTGTGGGTGAGATGACTCCCCCCTGCCTAGACCCTTCAATATCTCTTACCATCTCATCAATTTTTGGGAGGTAGCATGCAAGAAAGCTAACAAGTTAACAAGACTCAACATGCCCACACACTATTAACCACAATGGTTAACATTACTCCTACCATTTTTTATCAAAGCATGGTTACACTTTATGTAATGTATTTTTATGCGAAACCATGCTAAGCGCTTTATGTAAAAAAGATGGGATGACCGAGCTTACGACATGTGTAATGCCAGCTCTCTGAGCTACAAAGCCTAGGTGAACATAGAGCTAGAGAACCAGTTTTGGGCCCCTAATTGTTAATGGGTGGCCAACCATTGTAAAAAAGGAGCTCATGTATAAGTAAATGAAATATGAAAAGGATACAATCCCAATATCACAATTGAGTCTTCTTCTTCTTCCCTCTTGCTCTCTTATGGCTATGGTGGTGAGCTTGTGTATTGATTCATACTTGCTTACTTAATTGCGAGTGTGTTCTTTGTAGGTGGTGCTCCATATCTTCTCTCCATCTTCTTCTTCTTCCTTATCTCTCTCTCCCTCCCTCTTGCACACATGAAGGAATTGGGATAGGAGTTGAGATTTCCATAGCTCCTTCTCTCATTTCTCTCTACCTAATTCATGGAAAGCTCCACTTGGGTGACACAAGTGGTGGTGGAGTGAGCCCTTAGTGGCTTCACATTGAGGATTTAACCCTCCTAGGGTTGGCTCAGTGGATGTTCCCGAACCGACCCTTGCATCTCCTCTCTTCTCTTCTCTCCTTCCTCTCTCATGCAAGGAGAATGCTCATTCCGGTGAACATATTTGGCACCGTTGTCGGGGATAGCGCTTAGCTTAGGATACTTCACACTCTTCCTAAGCTAGATATTGGTCTTGCCTATATGGAATGCAAATCCATCGGTTGTAGGAGTTTGGTATGAGTTACTTGTTTGATTTGTATTCGTTTTGTTTTTCTTGAAACAATGGAGTTGCAATGGAGCATTGGGAGCAATAGGAGCTTCGGAGGCTATGTCGAAGACAGAAACTACAAGTAAGTGCCTTAATTTTGCCATTGATTTTTGGTTTTTTCTTTGAGTAGATAAGAAAACTGCATGTTAGCTTAATCACACCTTAATCCTAGGATATTAAGATAAACTAGGCATTCCTTGCATCATTAGGTAGCTTAGGAGGAAAAACGAGAACTAGGTGCAACTCATTGTTAACCACATATTGATTAACACATTTCTACGACAACTATGTCCGCACACTTATGTAATGGGCGCTACCTCTCATCATTTTTTGTTGTTTTCAAGAAATTAATGATCATCCTTAAATTATATGGAGTAACTTTTGGTTATGCCATAATATATGGTAATGGTCACCATTATCCTGCCATAATATATGGTAATGGTCACCATTATCCTGCCATTAGAAATCAGGTCCATGTGATTGATTAACATGATTGGTCAATGTGGGATTGCTACATGGGTACACACCACATAGTCCTTTAACAATGAGTATATATGGTCAGCTTCCATGGGCTTTATTCCTCTTATACATATCCCTCCACCAAGTTTCAAAACTATTGTGCAACATGCTTAATGCCACTATATTATGTCTAAATGCCAACTATATTATCCCTCCAAGTTGTAAAACAATCGTATATGCTTAATGCTGTTATCCCTCCAAGTTCAAAACTATTGTGCAACATGCTTAATGCCACTTATATTATCCCTTCAAGTTGCAAAACAATCGTATATGCTTAATGCTGTTATGGCTCACCCTAACCCCCTTTAGAGCACATCCAACAAGAGATTACCTGGTAAACCACAACTATCATGAGGATCTTTTCAATGGCCAAGCTCGTAACCCTTGAGGTCTCCAAGCTCTAGAACTCCTTGAGAAGCAATTCCACCACGCCTCCCACGAGCGTTGTTACACTGCCGCGTTGCACTACGTGTACTTGTCCCTTCTCTCATCTCACTTGTTGACTCACACACACTCACTAGCATGCATTAGGGAGAGAGATTAGCAAGAGGATTAGAAAGAGCAAGACTCTATTGCACAATGGAAGAGTATATTGTATTATGAGAGATATTCACTTATATATATGGCCATAAGTGTTCCACTCACTTAAACTGTGGTCGACCGGGCACTTTAGGCTCATAGGAGGCCTAATGCTATTACAATGACTACTCTCACAATATATCCATGAAGTACATCACTTGGGACTTCATCCTAACTTGCTATCACATGCTCTTGAAGTAGGAATTGCCTTAAGTATTCCATCCCATTACGAGTGCCTGTCCAAGTTGTAGATTTGAACACCATTGCTTCATATCTTGAATGTATGACCCTTTGGTGTATCTACCTTGATTCCTTGATGTAAGATAATGGTGGCAGTTCTTATTAACCCTAGGAATGGGTTAACATTCCCCCCTTCCTGATGGTGATCACGTTCTCGTGATCGCGTTGAAGACCTTTGGTGTAGGGAGAATGGACAAGCTTTGTCAATGGCTTTCATGTTGAGTGATGTTCAATTGTCATTGTTCCTCCAGAAGGAATGCGAAGGGCTAGTTAGTAAATGAAAAGGTTAGGGGTTTTTGGGAATTCCTAACTAGGTGGGGGGTGGGGTTTTTGCAAATGATTGCATTTGTATATTTGTGTGAGCATTTGTTTTTTTAAAAGGTTTTTTGCTCACTTTGTTTTTGGCAATCATATGCAAGGTTACATGTGATTTGTGTTAGTGGGGACACTAAGAGATGTTAATAATGGGAGAGAATAAAGGGAAGGATCTAGAGGAACATAGACATTATCATCAGAACGAGATGGTGATTCTCAATTCCTCCTTTGATTCATTGAAGCCACATTCATCATTTGAAGAAATTGGCCTTTGATGAAGTCCCTTTGTGTGGCAGGATTCTTGTCAAATGTTGTTGAGTAGGACGTGTTCCTTTACCTTCTTCCCATGTGCTTTTTATGTTTTTATGTATATTTAAGTGCTCTTATGAAGCAAATATACATGAAGTACAAGAAGTAAGTCATATAGACTCTTCTTGAACTGCTCTGTATTAAAATACCCACTTGTTGGTGGTAAGGATTGAAAGAATTATGTTGACTTACGAGGCTAATATAGATATCTTCACTAAGGATTGGAGATTATTGATTTGCGAAGATGGTAGTGTCGTTTGGAGGGGTTTGTAATTTGAAGGAAAATTCCAGGTGATGGGTTGTACCATTGACCAGGCTTTCGCCCACCATAGCCCCCCCATCGAGAGATGTACCTAGAAAGTTGTTGATGGTGAGGCTTTGGTACAAATGTCCTCCAATGCATGAGTATGGATATGTACTCACATGGAGCAACTGCTACATTAACATAGCCAAAAGAATAGAAAACTATAAGCTTAACAAAATATAATGGCTATTGAAGATCCTTGGGAGTTACTTGTGATATTCTACCACTTCTAAGTAGGCCATATGTGTGACTCCCTTGTGTTTGTATTGTTGTTGTTGTTTTTTTATTACCACCTTGCGAGAGCAATAGGTTCTTGTGGCTACTCTCCTTTTTGAGAGAATAGGTTCTTATGTCTGCCGCATAGCTTTTGCACTTACACTTCACATCTCCAGAGGGGTGAAAAGAGCATTGTAAGTTTGTCTTTGATGATGCGCTCATAAGTCTCTGTTATTACAGAAGTGGGAATTGATTCTTGAATTCGAATGTTGTCAAGGCAGTAGGTAAGATTGCTGGTTGGTTACCATTGGGGTTGCTTGAACACATAAGCTCTTGTGTAGGTGCTGAATGCACGAGAGTGGTTGAGTGACTTGCTTTGTGTTGCTTGGGTTTCCATTCTTGTCGAACTTTAGGTGGAGCTGTTGGGGTTAAAGTTGATAGTGAGGTCACTTTGTTTGATTTTGGCAACCATATGATGGGATTACCATCAAAGTATCCTTGGTTGTTTGCACAGGCACCCATCTTTGATAAACATTATAAATTAGTGGTGGCTGATAACTTTGGTGCTAAGGTTTATTTTTTTGAATAGGCTTAGGGGACTTTTTGATACACTTGGGAATCCAAGCTTTGGTATTATTTTGGTAGTACTCTTGTGCTTGCAGTGATTTTTTTGGTACCCACACTTGTTGAGATGTTGGAGTTCTTTAAGGAACTCACATAGGCTTTTGTAGACGATGTTGTGGTGAACTTTTACCTTTCCTTGGCCTTGGAGTATTGCATTGAGGAAGAGGCTTTGACTGTCGACGCAACCAAATTTGATTGGCACCTTCATAGTAGCCTTGAGCTACAAGTAGCTACTTCTCCACCCACTTTTTGATACCATTAAGATACCTTGATTTTTGTTGTCTTGGTGGATTTTTCTTTTTGGTTGAAGTGTAAGGTTGTGAGCCCTCCTTCACATTAGTTGGTGTGCTTAGGCTACAGGTTTAAGACTCTTAGGCGTTGTTAACGAGATGAGGTTCGAGTCTCTTGCAGAGTGGCATTTGATGATGAGGCTTTCGAGCATGTGGTTGTCTCTTTTAGTGAGGTTTGTTGATGAAGAGGCATAGGCTCCGAGGATTTTCCTTTGAGTTTCTTGTTAGAGATAGATGGTTGCACGAGGGGAACTTCTTCAGGAATAGTTGTTGATTGTTGCAAGGTTTTGGCATCGAGCTTCGTTGGTGAGGATGGGGTTGAAGGAGTAGATGCTTTATCGGAGTCGTGACGTAGATGGTAGGTCATTGTGTAGAGGACTTTTCGTGGAAGAGGCTTGTAACTTTTTGTGTTCAGCATCATATAAATCCATTAGGGTTGGATCCTCTTCCTTACAGTATGGTATTATCAACTTTGTGCCGTTGACCATCATGATGACCCTATCGCTGGCAAAACATAATGGTGCTTGGGTAGCAATAGTCCATTTACACCCCAAGATTAAATCTACTTCCAACACATACTCAACCACAAAAAACTTGCAAGTAAGGGGATTAGTTTCAATATACATTTTATATTCAAATTACCCCAAACATTGCATGTTCAAGTCTTGTGTAAAGGAAATTCTTTCAGGATGAGGCATGAGTGTTGGTTGACCTAATAAATCCCATAACTCGAGGGTCATGAGATTGTGTTCTCGTGTTGGATAAAGTTGTGCTTGAGCTATGGTGATTTTATTGGAAAGTTCCAATCTAACCATAATCTTAGGGATCTTTTCAGTAAGATATGTTGGAAGTTCTAGCTCCTCCAAGGTCTCTTCCTCCCGTAATAGCAATTGTACAATGCTTGCAAGAGTGTTCAAGGTGAATGTTTGCCTGGATTCATCAATTGAATACAACGAGTCACGTATCCAAGTTTCACCTAGAACGACATTATACTTAAGGGGATCTGTGGTAACATGGAATCTAAATTCCACATCTCCACTATATTTTTGAGTAGCATAGCTAAAGTAACCGGGAACTTTAATGTTTTGTCCCATTGGCTCCTCTTGCAAGAACAGTGTCTATAGGGATTAGTTAGGTTGTCACAATGACACCCAAGTGTCTATTGTCATGATGTTATGACTAGCTTGAGGGCTAATCAACACGCGTTTACGCTTAACATCATTGCCTGTAGGGAAATCCAACCATATCATGATAGAATCTTCAAGAGAAACCATGGATGTTTTAGTTTTTGTTTCAGCTTTAGATCCAATTTTGGTTTCATATTCCCATTCACTTTCGTCCTCTTTTTGCTCTCAGCTTTTTCAATAGTACCCAATGTGTACAATGGTACACTCGGTCCTTAAACAATTCTAACTAAGTTCTATTTAGAAACTTGTGAATTCTCACAATCCTGTTCTATGGAGCTCTTTATAACTCAGGTTGAGTCCTTAAAGGTGCAAGTGTTGATGCTATGCTAGCTTAACCATGAGAGAAGCGCATTCCTTCAAATGAGGTTTTAAGAGATTGCTTTAGTTTCGTAAAGGATTCATTGAATTCCTCACGTGCTTTCTCAACTGTATAATTCATGCAATCTGTCTCTAATGACTCTTATGTAGAGAGTATGTCTTCCTCTTGAAAGGGGAAGCGGTACTCCTCCGGGTTTTGTATTTTGGTTGCTTTTTTAGAATCAGCATTATGAGGTTTAATCACAACCGATGATCCTGTAAGACACTCAACCATGCTAAGCATGCTCTCTTGAGCTTGATTTTTGCGTTTCGCATGTCATATGATCATGATTTTCAATTTGGGGTGGTTGGGCGGGTTCTAGTTTTTTGATTGGTCTGTGAGGTGCCATGAGTAAAGAATCAGAACTTGGTTCATCCTCACTTTAGCGACGTACTAGAACTTGTTTCGTCTTCTGACTTTCTTTGGATCGTCAGGTTTTCATTATGTTTGCCCATGCGACGAGAACAAACTTTCTTTTGGGCTTTTGTATTATGTGTCACACATATGGGTTTTGTGGTTTGTGTGGTGGCCTTTGAGGTGGATGCTTCTACATCATGTGTAGCTTTTGGCTCATTTGGGTTTATGTCCTTCACAAGCTCCTTTTCCCTATCCTCTTTTTCAACCTTGGTTTCGATAGTTTATTGTCCCTTGTTTTTTTTTTTTGGGTTTAGAAGGTTTTGTTTTCTCTTTTGGTTTTTGCTTAAGGCGTGTTCTTCTACCCATTTTGAAGTGTTATCTTTTACATTCTTTTTTACTGTCTCTCGTGCCTTGGCTTGTAAGCGTGTAAGCACATTCAAGGGTACCGTGGGACAATTGCCCGTTTTGTACACTTAAGATGTTAAGAGTTATATTTTGTGAGACAAGTTACATTGAAGCAACTCGTCTTGGGCAATCTTGGAACATGTGGTCAATGCCACATCATTCACACATGGGTTGCAAAGTGTTAGTGACTATGGGCAGCATGAAACTATTCCAAACTGTGTAGTCTGCCACTTTGTGAGGTCCACAACAAAAGAAACATTGAAGTGTTTGCTTAACTGATTCTTGAGCAATTTCTACCCTTTTGACTGTTTCTGCTTGGTGCACGGGAGATGGAGATTTTGAGTTATTTGTAGATGAATTGAGACACTTTGTAGTATCATGACCAAAGGATTTACAATACATGAAGTATAGAAAAATAGGTGCCTTGTATGCACAATGTGAATTGGGATGGTCGTATTGATTGCACTAAACACAAGGCATTTCGCTCCTCACTTGTAGAGGCATTAAGGATATTTGGCTTTGAAGGATTTCTTCCTCTCTTAGAGATGTCGATTTGAAAGCTTTTAAGCAAGGCTACAAAGAATTCGAGGAATGACAATTCCGAGATCAATCTTTCTTTTGCCATTGCTTCACTTAGTTTAGATGAGGAACATCTCGTAGCATGATCATCTTCCATAATGTTGTCATCTAAATATATTGCTTCTTTACAACATTAATCAAATAGTTCTGGATTGGATACAATGATCAAGTTGTGTAAGTTGTTTTTCTATAAGCCCATCACATGAAACATCTATTCAATTGAGAATCGTTTAGTTTCTCCCATGACTCACATCATGAGTCCAAGAGTTTTCTTCGAAGGATAAAGTCTCTAATGGTTTTATTTGGTTTACGCTTAATTGAATAGAGTTCTTTCACTGTACTCCACTGATCACCTTGTCTTGAAAAGCTGTGAATAAAGGCAGTTTTCAAGATTCTAAAGTTTGTCTTGATCTCCAGCATCAATGTGATGAACCATCGACTAGCTTTTCTCTCTAAGCATAGGTTCAATGCATGTACCTTGGTGGGGCAGTTTGGATTTCCAAAGGCTTCACATCTCTATTCAAACATTTGAATGAATTGAATATGATCAGTTGTTCCGTCGTATTTGCCCATAATTTTGGAGATCTGTATGGCCGTATTTTTGTATGAGAGTCACTGAGGCCGTATGTGAGTGCTCTTGTTGGTAGCGACTCATTGAGTCCTTGGGCTACCTCCCTTCCTAGACTAGTCAGTATGTCCAAGGTGTGGACATCTAGGGGTTGGAAAGGGTTGGTACCTACAGGATTTGTGAAAATGTTAGGTAAAGAACCAAAGCCCGGTGGGATTGAAGAGGTTTGGTACTTATAGGATTTGTGGAAATGTTAGGTAAAGGACCAAAGCCCGGGTGGGATTGAAGAGTGACAAGGGGTGCAAAACCCAATGACACTCTTGTTGTTAGCATGGCAAATGGTATTGGGAGGTGCATTTGGGGCATAGATCTCAGTGGCTTGAAGATGTTAGCCATTGGGTTCAGTGATGGCTCAAAGATGTCAGCCATTGGGTTTAGTGAGGGTGTCGGGCCACGTAGTCCCTCTATCGTTGCCATATCTTGACTAATTGCTCCTTTAATGAGCAAGCACATGTTTTTTTTTTTTGCTCTTTAGATTTTCTCTCATAGCCCGTCTCACAGCCTCAAGAGGCATGGCATACTCTTCGTTGGGTTAAACGAGTGTCTGTTTGCCCTAATTAGCTTAGACGCTACACGCACATGAATGACCGCCTTAGGGATATTTTTCCAAAAAAAGTGCATGCTAGTAACTTCCCAAATGGAAGAGGAGGTGCTAAAACCTATTTTTCATCACTGTCTCAAGATGAAAAAAAAATTCGATAATTTTTTCCTTGTCTCGTAGCAAGTTTTTGAGGGTGTTCCAAAAGGAATTTGGGAATACTCTGTGTGAGAGGAGTTGTAGTATTTTTGGAGTACTACAACTTTGTCTTTCTAAGTTGTTCGTGATTTTATCGTTTAGACCCTCAAAAAGTAGCCCGAATATAGTCCGCAAATTGTTTTCGCGTTGGTTTTTTTTACAATTTTGTGCTTTGACTGTTTTGCCTTGATTTCTGAGCCAAATTTTGAGACTGTGGGTCGGAGGCCAAAACGATTGATTTTGATTTCAGACGATCAAGACCAAATTTGAAGAGCTCGATGTCGACTTTCCAATGAGCACTAGAGCGCCCTCATCGAATTCATGGTTTAGGAGATACGAGCCTCCAAACAAGGGTGTTTTCCAGAGTCCTTTTTTTTGGGTTGATGGACCCCCTTTCACGTCGTGAACTAGCAGGGTGCAGTTCACGGCGTGAAGCGGACTTCACGGATTTTATCAAATTTGATTTTTTTTTCTTTTGTGCAAGGATTGTTTCACGATGTGAAACGCTTAAGAATTCACGTCATGAACCACTTAGGACGTGAACCGATTTTTTTTTTTGGGCATGGTCCCCTAGGGCGTGAGTGTAGAAAATGGTTCACGTGTGAACCATTTTTTTCCGTTTTTTTGGGCATGAACCCTTAGGGGACGAGAGTGCCAAAAATGGTTAATGTGTGAACCTTTTTTTTTTAATTTTAACTTTTGGCCACGGACCCCTAGGGCGTGAACCCTTAGGGCATGAGAGTGCAGAAAATGGTTCACAAGAATCATTTTTCTCGATTTTTTTTTTTGGCCGTGGACCCCTAGGGCATGAGTGCAGAAAATGGTTTACACATGAACCATTTTTTTTTTTTTTTTTTTTGGGGAGATGGGATCAGACCCCTAAGGTGTGAGTGCAAAAAAATGGTTCACGCGTGAACCATTTTTTCCAAAAAAAAATTCGGGGCGTAGACCCCTAGGGTGTGAACCCTTAGGGCGTGAGAGTGCAGAAAATGGTTTATGCGTAATCCATTTTTTGATTTTTTTAAAAAGAGTCTAGTGGGAAATACAAATTTCCTTGTTTGGGGAGATTTTTTGAATTTTACATTAAAGAGATATGGGCATTTTCCCAAAAAGGTAAGTGGGAATAAAAAATGTCAACCGTTTTATGACACCCCCTTACACCCTTCATAAAGGACTCCCAAAATAGACAATTTGACAACTCATGGGCATCTACTCATTCAATGCTCGTTAACCTTAATGAGGTATGTAAAAAGTGATTAAAATTTAATCAAAGATTAATCCTTTCACTAATATTTCCCTCTTCTACACTAATCAAGGACTCTAATTAACCCCTAATTCCTAATTAATTCACACAATTGAGCACATCATTGGATAGAGCAAGGAATTGCTAGATATGTGCATCAACTAATGTGTAAATTAATGTATAATTAGAGATTAATTAAGATCTTAATTTTGACCTCCAATCTCTACAATTCCTTGAGAAGCAATTCCATCGCGCCCCCTACGAGCGTTGTCACATCACCGCGTTGCACATGTACTCGTCCTTGCTCTCACCTCACTTCACTCACACTCACTAGCATGCATTAGGGAGAGAGATTATTAGCAAGAGCAAGACTCTATTGCACAATGGGAGAGTATGTTGTATTATGAGAGATATTGACTTATTTACATGGCCATAAGTGTTCACTCACTGAAACTGTAGCCGACCAGGTACTTTAGGCTCATAAGAGGCCTAATGCTATTACAATGACTACTCTCATAATATATCCATGAAGTACATCACTTGGGACTTCATCCTAACTTGCTATCACTTCGCCTTAAGTATTCCATCGGACCATTAATGGGCGCCCGTATAAGTTGTAGATCTGGACACCGTTGCTTCATATCTTGAATGTATGACCCTTTGGTGTATCTACCTTAACTCCTTGATGTAAGATAATGGTGGTAGTTCTTGTTAACCCTAGGAATGGGTTAACAAATGCCACTTATATTGTTCCTCAAACATTACCTTTATAAATAGCCTGGAAGAAGCATGATTGAAACTTGAATAGCTAAAGAAATTCCAAAAAAGGTCTGCATGTGCATGTCCACTTCATGCTTTTAAGACCTTGGATAAATAGGCATTCAATGCTACCAAAGTGAGGCCTATATGTGGTACATTTTTACACCAAGCCATTTTTATTGCTCTATGTTGATTGATAAGTGTAGTTGAACTTGCATGTACCAATAAGAAGAACTAGAACCCTTTGAAGGAAAAAAGTGAGGACCATCAAGAGCATCACAACAGAGCATCACAACTGAGTCACTCACAAACCAATCTCAAGAACCACTATGAAAGGATAAGAGAGTCCTAAGTGGCTCTGATAGGCAAGGCGTTAGCAAAGGCTTATAAGGACAATCTCTACTTCAAGTGCAACCAAATCGACCATCATCAAATGGGATTGTCCAAAGAAGAAGACTTTGAATGGTAAGATGTTATATGTACATTATGTGTGCTATGTTATATACACATTATGTGTGCATATACTAGGAGGCTAACCCACATTAGGCTTGTGAGCATGGGAGCATGGGAACAAGCTCTAGTGGAGCATGGGTTAGGACTAACCTTAAGGTTTAAGGTTAGGGTCAGGCATCCAAGGGTCACACATGAGGAATGGAAAGTCAAGAGTCACTTGAGGGCCCTCCTATATAATAGGGGCATGGGGCACACTCAAGAGAGCTTGGGGACTTGGAGGTTTGGGCTCCATGAGGCCAAGGCTATGTTATGCTCTCTTTGTAGAGGTTCATATCTACTCTTCTACCATTTCACACTTTAGCTACATGCTATTGGATTGGAGTTATACCTCTTGATGGTATGGGACATCAAGGTAGAGGTATGATGTATTTCATTTATAATTCATGTGTGCATCCCTTGGGCTCGGGGGTGGTTGGGTGGTTGAGTTTATGCCTGATTTATGCATGTTTTATGCATAACAATTATCTAGAGAGATCTTAGGGTTTTAACAGTGGTATCAGAGCAATCTCTATTTAATTGTTGATTTTTTTAAGTAAATTTTAATATTTACTAATAAAATGATATTTTTTGTTGATTTGTTGCACGTGGATCATCGATTTGGTGATTGGAACGTGTGTAACTACAATTCAATGGATGAATCGACGTTGCGGGGGAATACCGTGAGTTAATGCTATTTTTCTCTATTTTTTATGGTTAAAATCGAGCATTAATGGAATTTTTTACAAAAATACCATAAAGTTTATGGTGGATATTTTTGTAGGATGGATTCCCTGAATTTCTAGAATTTTTAGAAATTTTTTCCTAATTTTTAAGGAATTTTTTGAGCATTTTTATGATTAAAAATGTATTTTTATACATTTTTTGCGGGTTTTTTCTGCGGGAATGCGATCAAATTTCTGTCAATTTCTACTGAAATTCAGTAGGGGACAGCGTGTTGATGCATGAATTGCTCTCCCGTGTGCATGGGGTTCTCTCCGCCTCTCAAATCTGATTTTTCCTTCTCTTTTCCGTGAGAAAATCTCTTTAAAATGATTTTTTTAAACATTAATCATAATTAATGATAATTATGATTAAGATATGTTTAATTAAAATATTAATCAATGGATTAAATTAATCTTTGTTTAACAGAGAAGGGAGGAGAAAGAGAATGGAAGGGAGAGGAAGGAGAGGAAAGAGGGGAGAAGAAGGAGGAGAGGGATTGATTTTCTACTCCCTCCCTCTCTCTTTCCATGCGCGCAGACGCGGGGGGGGGGGGGGGGGCTGCGCTGCAGCCGGGCGGAAAAATTCGCCCCCCCCCCCCCCTAAAAAATCAAATTCCCATATAAGCTTTAAAAAGCTTATTATTATTTTTTTCCATTTTTTTAAAAAAATGAGTTTTTATTAAAAAAAAGAGCTTTTTGATATTTTTCAAGAAAAAAGCTTGGGAAAAAAGCCTAGAAATTTCTGAAAATTACTGGATTTGAGTAAAAAAACTCTGAAAAATTCCTGAAAATTTCTTTCTGAAAATTTTTGGCTTTTCATCTTCCGGAAAACCTTTGGCTTTCCGTTTTCCCGAAACCTTTTGGCTTTCCGAATTCCGGAAAAACTTTTGACCTTCCGTATTCCGGAAACTTTTGACCTTTCACATTCCAAAATTTTTTTGTCTTTTCATTTTCCCAAAACTTTTGGCTTTCCGTATTCCGGGAAAACCGTTGGAATTCCGAAATTTTTTGACCGTTCGTATTCTAAATGCGTTCGGGGTTGATTAAAAATTTCAAAAAATTCCTGAAAATTAGTGGAAAATTAGACAAAGGTTATTTTAAATTTTGGAAAAATGTGGGGTTGGTGTTTGGCATGTGGTGTGTCCATTCGGGCGCTCATGACCATTCAAATTCCTTTAAAAATATATTTTTTGACCCAAAAAATTAGAAAAATCCATTAAAATTAAAAATTTTCATTGGATTTGAGAATTGTCGGGCGGAATTGGAAATTTCATGAACGATGGGATTCTCAGGGAAAATTAGGAATATTTTGAAATTATTTTTAGAAATCCTAAAAATTGATATTTTTTAAATATCAATGGTATTTTGGCAAATTTAATTGCTAAAAATTTTCTGGAAAAATATAGGTTTGGAATGCCATAAGATAGGTTTCGTAGAATTCAAAATTATCATATTTTGAGATCCTATAAATTAGGAAAAATTAGAAAAAAATCATAATAATTTTTTTTTTCTCGAGAATTTAATATTTTCGAGGGTTATTTAATGTTGAAGTACGTTTTCTCGTACTGACATTAGATAGATGCGTGTTATTCGCATATTATTAATACGATTATATCTCGTATTAATGGATATTTATGTTTGGATTAATTCTAAACGATGTATTCATGATTTTTTACCATTGTTTAGCCATTCTTTTTGGACACGTTCCTTAATTTCTTTTGATGGCTATAATTTACGTTCAAAGTGTGTTTCACCTTTGACACTTTTCCATGATAATTTATTTTGCACTTATTTAAGTGTGGATTGTGCTTAATTTCTTAAGCCTCTATCATGGGTTAGTTGATCGGTTTGTTTTGGTGGATTTCTATTGGATATTTTCCAAGTTTTATATGGACTCATCAGGTTTTGCCTAGATCACTTATGTCTAGGGTTTTCTTATTGAGTGCTACACACATGTGTTTCACTTTCTTACTTTGGAGTTTTATTTGAACAAACACAATGTTCATATACTCCGGATTGATGAGTCGGCCACCACCAATTTTAATGCTTCTTTTGGCATGATTAAATGTCCATTAGATAGTATGCATTGACTTTTATGATCAACTGTGGTTTTTATGGATTTAAGGAGCTTCTATGCTTTTATCCATGGTTTTAGAAGGATCTTTTGATCTTTTGAATATTACATGTGCTTTGAGGGTAGCATTTGCCTTCGTTTTTTGCACGTAATTTTGGAGTATATTTTTTACTCTTGTACATATTCCAACTCGGATACCTAGTTGCTTATATATCTAGGTGAGTTATTTTTCTACCCTAACTTTATTGTGTTTTGGGTAGTTATCATTAGAAAGGTGCCAATAATTCAATTTCTTTTCTAATGATGTACTCATAAGGATTTATTCCTTGATGTAGTCTCAAGTATATAGAGACAGGTTTAGTATGTGAAAGTCTGGATAAAGCCATTTTATTCCTTTTATATAGGATTTTATTCATATTTTCCTAGACGGCATACTAAGGAGTTTCAAATTGTTAAGATATGTATGAGTGGTATCATGGTGGTATGGGACGCTAGGGATCCCTCACATATATTATCTTATGGGATAATTTGGACTCAAGATTGTTGCTTTGCTTACATCACTTAGCATGTTGACCTCAACATTCATAGACAATCTTATTTTCTAAATTCACTAGAAGTTATAGTGTGGGCATTATCTAGATAAACTTCTTTTATCTATAGCCTACATGTTATGATGAGGGCAATCTCATCGACATTTTCACTTGTTGAAATCTCTTTCTTTAGAGTTCAAACAAGTTTATCTTGTTGTGTTCGGATAAGGAAATTTGGATTCTTCCTTTGTTGGCATTTCTTTCTCTAGTTTCGTACTTTAGGTGATTTACACAATCAACCTGATAGGTTTACGGATGAACATATGTGTCTCATCGAGACGTTGATGATTCTCTATGTTGATATGGATAACTCGAGATGTTGATTATTCCATATGCAGATGTGGATATGTCGGGGCACCGATGAATCCCTGGTTTCTGTTGTTATAATGCCATGTTTTCCTACTTTATTCCGAATGGTTTACAACGAGGAAGTTACTTTGAATGTGAATTGTTCTGATCATCCGCAGTAGTCTGATGGGCAAACAGAGTGTATGAATCAGATTGTAGAGGATATGCTTCGTGCATATGTCTCTAGAAAATCATCATATTGGGAAAAATATCTTCCAATGATGGAATTTGCCTATAACAGTTTTAAATATACGGCTATTGGTTTTAGTCCGTGCATACTTATGTATGGGTATTAACCCAGGGCACCTATTGATGTCGGTCTTAAGGACATCGAGCTTGATGCATCGAGGGATTTCTTGCGAGATATGCAGGAAATCCTGACCGAAGCTCGGGATTCTATCAGGAGTGCTCATGATAGGGCACGGTTTTATGCTGATAGGGGATGCTCATCTCGGTCTTTTGAACCAGGAGCGTTGGTTTATTTTAATGTTCTTAAAGATTCTCAGACTTTGTCAATGGAAAAATGCTCGAATTTATCTCCTAGATATTGTGGTCCATTTCGAGTTATATATTGGATTGGCACGGTTGCGTATGAACTAAAACTACCTCCAATTGTTAGAGTTCATCCAGTCTTTCATATCAATAGATTGAAAGGGAAACTGGGAGGTGAGGATAACAGAGTTACTCCTCAAGAACTCGTTGAAGTCGAAGATTTATCCTATATTCCACGTGAACCTGATATGGTACATGAATTCAGGGAAAGGAAACATTGTAGTTGACTTATCCTTGAGGTTAAAATTAGGTGGAAAGATAGGGAAATTGAGGATTCGACTTGGGAGTTGGTTGAGATTGTTCAGCGCAGTTCTCCTTCTTTTCATTGCAAGAGTGCAATGTTTTGAGAGAGGGGAAGTATGTTATATGTACATTATGTGTGCTATGTTATATACACATTATGTGTGCATATACTAGGAGGCTAACCCACATTAGGCTTGTGAGCATGGGAGCATGGGAACAAGCTCTAGTGGAGCATGGGTTAGGACTAACCTTAAGGTTTAAGGTTAGGGTCAGGCATCCAAGGGTCACACATGAGGAATGGAAAGTCAAGAGTCACTTGAGGGCCCTCCTATATAATAGGGGCATGGGGCACACTCAAGAGAGCTTGGGGACTTGGAGGTTTGGGCTCCATGAGGCCAAGGCTATGTTATGCTCTCTTTGTAGAGGTTCATATCTACTCTTCTACCATTTCACACTTTAGCTACATGCTATTGGATTGGAGTTATACCTCTTGATGGTATGGGACATCAAGGTAGAGGTATGATGTATTTCATTTATGATTCATGTGTGCATCCCTTGGGCTCGGGGGTGGTTGGGTGGTTGAGTTTATGCCTGATTTATGCATGTTTTATGCATAACAATTATCTAGAGAGATCTTAGGGTTTTAACATAAGACCTCAATGCATATCAAGGTAACTCTATTTATTGAAATTCATCATTTGGCTAATAATAGTTACCAAGGTTGTCATATTAGCAAATCTACATTTGATCCACGTGATCTTGTCCGAGTTGAGGGATCTATAGGTAGCCATTAGTGTTTGACAATGGCTATACTTACAATTTTATTACTTCACGTTTGGTGCAAAGATATCCAAGATTGCCATATACACCTAGCCTAGCACATGCAATATATAGACATCTACACCTCTATAGAAGAAGAAAGGCCTTGTTTTCCAATGTAAAGCATGGCCTAGCACATAAGCTTCTTCTTGTTACTATGGAGAATGCACTTGATGTACCTTTCTTTCCAATGTAAAGCATGGCCTAGCTCTCTAAAATCGATAGCAGCTAAAGCAACACATAACCTTATTCTTGTCAAAACATAGCTACTATGGTAGATGCACTTGATGTACCTTATTGTTTGCCAAACCAAAATACCAAGCATTGCTCTCTTGATAAATATATGAGATAAGGCTTCAGTTCTCTGAGTTCAGTTCGACCTCCTTGCATGCTTGCAAATGCTCATGCTCAAACACTCTATGTTTAGCTAGCTTTCAAATTTCTAACCTTGGTCTCTTCATGCTCATCATGTTATGCAAAAGTAAAAAATTAAAACCATTTGTTGTTGCTGATGAAAAGCAGAATGGCACCAATTACCCTCTATAGAAGTTAAAGCTTAAGGCTATCTTGTCCTCTTGTGAGCTTTAAAACACCATCGTTATTGTTGATATTCACCTTATTGTCTATAGCATAGAAGATAATGTGATGGCCATGGTTCATCATGTCCTTGCAATTGAAGAAGCATGGGCTATGCTATAGACCACGAATCCCTTAAAGATTTATAATCTTGAAAATTAGCCTCAACATGAGAAACTGAATGAAGGTGAAGTGATGGAGGTGTTCCTTGCCAAAATCAAAGATTTTTAAGGCTAAAATGCTACCTTAGAATATTGTTGCCTAATTATGATAGTTTTGATAGTGGTGACTAGGTTTTCTTTGCTAACACAAAGATGAAGGTAGGGACTCTAACTTTTTAGATAGGGAGATGTTTTTAATATAATAAAGAGAGAGCATATAGCTAAAAAGTCTACCAAAAAGCAAGCATATGCCAAAAATAGCAATCTCAAAACTCAAAACTAAGGAAGAAATGTGGAAATACAACTATTTGTGGCCATCAAAAAGGTATGCAATGGTAGAACAAATGTAGCAATTCAAGTTGATTCTTATATCAATAAAAGTGGGGCTTCTGGGCACATGACTAATTATAAGGATTGGTATTCCTCACTAATTACCTTAAAGCCCATTCACGAAAGGTCATAAATCCTTAATCACATGACTAAAGTCATGCAACTGGAATTCTGTTAACTAACCTAACCTAGTCACATATAAGAGGAAGCACATGAATCCCCACATCACATATAAGAGGAGATACTAAGAGCTCAAGCAGAGATGACATCATGGTGGTTGTGGGAGATGGTGCAAACTGCCCTATCAAAGATTTAGGCCCTATCTCACTCATGTTTACAGTAGGTTCTTCAAAAAGCCTTTCAATGGAATCTCCTTTTTGTCTTGTCTTGCCATCATCACCGCCATCTTAAAGAAAGCAAGGTCAGAAATACTCAAGCAATCCAAGCTTTTAAAAGGCGCCATGCTTTGAGCTCACATCAATGCAACTGAAGCAAAACGGAGCAAAATTAGAAAAGGCGACGACATCATACAAAGCAAGCAAGTGGGTAGTCTTCACCCAATGCATCCAGGAGTTCTGCCCAAACTAACTCACTTCCAATCTTCACCTTTCACCTGATGCATTGCTTGGCCTTACTAGCTAATTAACAGGTTCTCTTTTCAGCCCAATGGACCTTTCATTGGACTTGTAGAGTTATCCATGTCGTTGTTGACTAGAAACCGTTCGATTAGAGTCTAAGAGGGCCGTAGGATTTAGGGTTACAGCCATTACTAGTGTTAAGATTTCTTACTACTGTAATTGTGTACACGAGGAGGTCATCTGCAGCAGCCATGGTGCAGCGTCTCACCTATCGTCGTCGCCACAGCTACGCAACCAAGTCCAACCAGACACGGGTTGTGAAAACTCCAGGTACAGCCTCGAGCTCTTCTCTTTTTTTGTCGGAAGAGCGTATTTAGCTTTGCCATTCAACCTGTGCGAGGTAAGAATGAGCATCAGCTAGGGTCTCGGTACGGTTTCACAGGAACATCAGTTTTCAAGGTTGGGTTTCCGAGGAGAGCCTGTCTCAAGTAAGGATATGGTGGTTCCGCCATTACTAGGGATTTTCGACAGATTCTTCAGATTAAGGTGGTCTATGCTGCGTTAGGAGGACAGTTCAAGGTAGGGCTTCGAAGGAGGTAGGGATTACAAAAAGGCAGGGTTTTTTCAGGAGTTATCAATTGATTGAATTCTTATCCTCTGCAAGTGGCTAATCGGATGCTTAAGGCCTACATTCAGAGGCTCAGGAGAAACCAAAGCTTGGACTGTCCTCCATGGAAGTGATGGCTTGGACGATATTTAAAAACCCTAGCATCAAATGTCGACTTCTGGTAACACATAACTAGGATGTCCTTCTTGATGTTTTTAATTGTTGAACCCTTTGCCAAGCAGGTGGAAAGCTTGTCTTCCAGTATGCTAAGAAGCGTGCTCAGGGGCCGAAATGTGCTGTTACTGGAAAGCGTATCCAGGGGGTGTGTATTTTAGACTTGCATCCTGTGTGTTCTTTAGCATTACCCATCCATGGTCTGGATCCTGAGGTAAAGAATTTTGTGATCAGGTTCCACATCTGCGACCTGCCGAATACAGGAACACTCGTTTGAGTAAGAGAAGGAAGACCGTCAGCCGGGCTTATGGTGGCACTCTGTCAGGAGAGGCAGTTCGCGAGAGGTAACAGTCTGTCAGAAGTCCTGGCCTTGTCCACTTCTGTGGATGTGATCCAAGCCCTTCTTTTTTGTACATGCCTTTGAGGGGCCTGGTGTTTTTGGTTTAACTGCAGAATCATTCGAGCTTTCCTTGTTGAGGAACAGAAGATAGTAAAGAAGGTGTTGAAGATTCAGAAGTCTAAGGAGAAGCAGGCCGCCAAGGCTCAAGCTTAAATAATTCAATCATTCCCTAAGTTTTGCAGGCACATTTTGTTAGGCAATCTGAGAAGCTCAACTTACGCTTGTATTTGGATATATCATTCAATTTACCCACTAAGCAGTAGAGGAACTAATTACCCACAGTGAGTTCATCCCAGCGGGTATTCTTTTGAAGTATTTTTGAGGGGGGTATCCACCTCCTCGTGTTCCTATGGGGGTTCGGAGGGATTTTAGCTTCCTCCAAGAGGTGGGTGAAGGGAGGTTGGTGGGAGATGTGGTGGGGGTGGAGGAGTAGCTAAGGAAGAGGGAGCGGTGCCGAGGGAGGTGTTGAGGAAAGGAGTTGGAAGTGCTAATGTAGAGGGAAGATCTTTGGGGGGAACGGGCAAGCCCAGATGGAGGGATGAAGGGGGTGATGGTGGTGTGGGTGAAGGAGGTAACGTGAGGGGGCTTTGTAGAAGGCGAGGAAAAAAGGGGCAAGGTGGTGGTGGGTGAAGTGGTGGATGGAGAGAAACTCGTGCCTGATGTTCTTTTGTCATGGGCCCCATTGTGCTCTATTATGGTCGGTTTTTTGTGGTGGTGACGTGTTTTTCTTTTCTTATTTTGCCTCATCACTATGAGTGCCCGTTTTTGTTGGCCGGTGCCCTTTTTTGGCACATGATCTTATTGTTCAGTCATGTAAAAGGAAGGCTATAGGCTTTCTCCAACAATTTTGTGGGGATTTCTTTTAAAACAGGGAAGGAAAGCATTTCATGGGGATTGGGCATAGCATAAGGAATAGTTAGCTTGTAAGAAATTCAAGTTTCAAGATTCTGATGTGTGGTGAATTCTAGTAGTGGCAAGTCAATGTTTGATGTGGGGGGTTGGAAAAGATTTAGTGTTGATTAATCTGAATTCGAGGTATGTGGTCTATTCCTCTCATTCCTAAGACAGAGGTTAAAGTTCCCTAATGGTGTCTCTCTCATTGCCCAAGTGTGTTCAAGGCAAGTTTTTTTTAAAACTACTCAGCGTATGCTTCAATCTTCCTAACACTTGTTATTCAAGGACTAAGTATGATTTGGGTTGTGGGGGCTAAAACTAATCTGATGACAGGGCCTAACACTTGCTATTCAAGGATCCAATATGATTTAGGTTGTGGGGGACAGGACTCCTCCCATGGTCTAGAAGGTGAATGAACTGTGATGATGAATTAGAATGCCTTCACAGCTGGTTCGAGAGTTGTTTAACTGGTTAAGCCTAGGATCATCAGGCTACACCAAGGATCCACGTCTCACTGTCATGAGCTCATTTGCTGTTGATATCCTTGGACTTAAATATGAAGGCAATTATTTGTAAATGTGATGAATATATTAAAGGTCACTTTGGGGGTAACCCATTGGCTTATTGTGATGTATCACTTCAAAGGAGAACGAAAAGGAAAACTTAGCAAAACTGTTGGCAGGGAAATAGTCTTTTTTGGGATTTTTGGTTAAAGTGATTAACTTTATGTACGATCAGAAAATTGCTCCCCAGTTAATTGTTGCGGGCACTTGTTCACCCCATCTTTCTATTTGTAACTTGAATGCGGGAGAAGTGTGCACATCCTTTTTGGTAGAAAGAAATCATCGTAGTCTTGTATTGTGTTGTATTTCGCATGTATTCTCTTTCAACTTTCATTGCTATCTCATGTACAATCAGCAAATAATGGGTTGAAACCACTGAAATCCTTTATCAGAGGCTTTTAAGCTCTTTGTGCCATTGTGGGTAAAAATGCATGTTTGGCAAGCCCAAAGGAGAGGGAGAAAGCTCCTTAAGTACAAAGGAAGTACAAGTGAGCAAGCAACTCTAGATTGTGAAGGTGGTTGCTCATATACTAGATAGTCTTAGGTTCAAATGAGCAAGAAACTCTAGCCTGAGCAAGGTTGCTTATATGCTACCTAACACTAAGGTGTTCGTACACGCTTGGATGGCCATGAGGACCACATTGTATGTGGTGTGGTGGGCCCATAGAGTAGAGAGTTCAAATTGTGCTCCGAATCATTTGTTGTTGCCTCTAATGCAAGTTGGACAAGTGCTATTGACAATTGTTGAAAACCATTGTTTATGGTGCGCGGTAGATGCATAGAGCTGAGTTCAAAAGTGCTTGTAATCACTTTTGAAGTCCATCGTCTTGGTGAGAAATGTGCACAAAGTCTCGAAAGTCTCGTTTTGTGCTTTGATTTGTGGCCATTCTCGTGGGTGGTAAGGTGTTGACCTTTCAGTGCACCACGAGGAAGTCTTTGAGCAAGATCTCCGTCACTTTGTCTAAAAACCATGTATCACGGTTGCTCACCCATTTTCAATGGACAATTAGAATGATTAATCATATTCTCATAGAGGAACATAAAGGAACGTGATGGTAGATCTCTCATCAACATTTTGCGTAGCTTTGCACTTTGTGAAGTAATCGATTTTGACTATTATGAAGGTGCATGCTTGGGTTCCCTTGGCCATTGGACTAATGGACCACATCTAAGTTTCATTTTTTAGATGGATATTTTAAAATTACAGGGGTTAGGGGCATATGATCCTTCTCTTGGTGTATAGTGAATCTTTGGCATTTATTGCAATGTTTGACAACAGAATCGGTTTAACTCAGTTGCATCTTCAACGAGTGTAGGCAAACCATAGTTTGGCTTGGAGGACCTTGCGGATTGTCATGTCCTCCACAGTGTCCTCTGCTTTTGCCGAAATGGGCTTTGCTCAAGTGCGGTTACAAAGTTGGCTTCATGAACACTTTTCCTCATGATGTTGTCTTGATCCTTCTTGTAAAGCATTCTTGCTATCAATTGATAGGGGGTTGTTGCCTTCCTGATAAGAAATTTGGTCTATTCTTGATGGGATATAAACGATTAGAAGACCTATGGTAAAAAAGTGGGCAATGCTTTCACTCCACTCTAGGATGTGGTTAATGTGGAATAATAAAGCATTGGGAAGGTCATCTTCCACTCCTAGAGGGGGTTCTTCGTTTGGAATTTTGTAAAGGCGATTGGCATGGACATGCACCAAGTAAAGAAATGCTTGATAGTCGACAAAGAAAACAAACTTGGAAGCCAAAAGAAAATAATACTTCTTTACATCATATACCATGGATAACTCCTCTCTTAGTGGTTGTGTAATTGTGTTCAATGTCGTTGAGTTGATGGCTAGAAAAGGTCATAGAGAAGTCCATATTGTGTCTTATAGGGTGTGGTTGTGGAAATCCATACTTGTTAATCACATATACCATGGGTAACCTCTCTTAGTGGTTGTGTAATTGCATTAATCATTATTGAGTTGATGGCTAACATAGGTCATATGTAAGTCCATATTGTGCTTCCGAGGGTATGTAACATGCATCCGATAGAAAATGCTAAATCTTTTTTTTTTTGGAAAGGACTGAAATTATATTATAAAAGGGAAATGGGTTTTACAAAAAGCTTTTTATAAAGAAGCTTAACTTGTTACAAAGCAGCTTGCAGCTCTACTAGTTCGAATATGACCTGAATCAACTTGTTGTCCTTGAAGTTCCATGTCATTGACTCTTTCTTTTTGAACTCGGTCTTTTTGGCTACCTCTATCGTCTCTTTGTTACTCATGATGATCAATTCCAGGTCCATTCTTGCCATTTAGAGAGTTTCGAGCTTTGCGATCTCCTTCAGTAGTTTTGTCTTGGACTCCTTAATGCCATCCTCATCTGCATAGACAACCCTTATTTCAGGCCAATGACCATATCTCCTTGTACACATTGGAAGACCCAGAAGGTTTTTCTGGATGTTGTCTTCAATCAGCCAGCCTGGAGCATCTGCAGCAATGGCAAAAAGTAAGGGGGCTAGAGGGCAGCTTTTTCTAATTGATCTCCTGAGAACAAAAGGGTCCGACAGTTGCCCATTCAGGGCTACCCTTGCCCTAGCATTCCCAAAGAGCGTATGCACCAACTTGATGAACCTGTGACCCAACCCCATTGCATGCAGAGATTGGAGGATAAAATCCCATTCTAGCCTATCATATGCCTTGTCAAAGTCTATTTTGAAGAAAACAGAATCCTGGTTAGTGGACTGGGCATGTTCAAAACCTTCCCAAAGGGCTATGATGGCATCCAGTATGTACCTTCCTTTAATGAACCCTTTTTGCTCCTTTCTTATCCATGCATCTAGTTGGGATGAAAGCCGGAGGGAAATAGAGAAAAGAATGTGAAAATATTCATAGGGGTGCATCGAGAAAACATAGATAAATTTTAATCAGAATATGTTGCCAACGATTTACATGCTGTGTAAAATGTGTGTGAGCCAATAGGTGTAAATCCATAGGTATGAGCCTGCAAGGCATGATAATAGACATGATCCAATAAGTGTGAGCCCACAAAAGTGAGGCCACATAGATGTGACATGAGCTTATTAAAATTTTTTCCCCAAAAAACCAAAACTCACTTTTTTTTCCACTTGTGTAGAACATACGTGTGTGATGTGTGCACCAGAGTCCCTGCCCTGCCGATACACTAGGGTGAAACCCTTTGTCGATCTAATTATTGGGAAATGATAATCCATCCGACTATAGTGCATCAAATCATACCTCCTCAAACCTACCAAGACCAGTCCCATCAGCAAATGACGCCCAACACACTCTCAATACATAATGCTCTTGTGTTAAGAAGGCAAAAGACTCCTTTAAATCTACCTCAAGAAGTGAGCAGCCTTGGGACAAAATGAGCTTATTAAATGTAGCTGTAGGCATGGAGGAACCACGAAACCCTTAGAAACGAGAGTCGACGGTCCTCTGAGTCTCAAATTCACCAATAACATAAGTGAACAGTCTCCATAAACTTCATGAAAATGGCATGAAACAACCCTACCTTTACTCGAGTGAAAGGAGCAGGAGACGAGGACCAGGAACCTCAAAGAGTCCATTCTCAAACCATGTCGAACCACCCTCTTCCAAACTTTTAGTATTGATCTTAAGTTGGTTTGCCCCAAGCAACCATAATTATAGTAATCCGAGAACATGTCTCTTTATAATACCATCAAGGGAGAGCATTCCACAAACGAGTTAACAACACGTATACATAGTGCAAGTAGGAGTCTCACCTCCTAAAGGAGCTCATTATATGGAAGCATCTTCACCACGAATACAAGTTTTAATTCCTCTCTATTTGGATGAGGAACATGAATTTTTTTCGCGTTTGGTTTTGGAAGAACCGAGGGATTAGTCCCCTGTTCGAATATCCGTGGGCGGGCGAGGCCCCGAGTGAGAGGACCTTGCACCGCGCAAGGAGTGCTACTTCCGCTACTAGCACCCTCGAATCCGTTGCGTGGAGGGGACAGGGATCTTTCAGCTGCTGCTGGTATCAAAGCAAATTGGCTAAAGTGGATCAACTGAGAAGCCAAAAATGTCAAAAATTTATGAAATAAAAATAAAAGGTTGGAATTGTGTGATGAAATTCATACAAATCGATATTCAGAATGAAATTCATAAATTGGTAATTGAGTCTTCAGATGGAAGTACCGCAATTGTATGGAATCCCTGACTTGCTTGAGGCCTAGACATGATGGTATTTACCTTATAATTCCAAGGACCGTGACTACCCGTATATACCGAGGGTATAACTGCAGCTCTTTACTGGCAGTATATACGAGTAAATCTAAGACCCTAAAATTATAAGCAAAAATGCTATCGAGATGATGAATTCGAATGCTGGTTGATATGATTTTAGAATTCTGGTTGAGACTTGATGAGTTGATTTGGATTCTGATTAAAAAATGATGATTCCTGAAATCTAGTTGAAAGAAGATAGGTGGAACAAAGCCACAATGAGGATGAATGGGACGAATCCCAGTGATGATGATAATAACTGGAATGATGATTATGACTTCAGCAAATCACTATGAAATTAGTGGATTGTACTGACAGATTGTTACTGTTAACACTTGATCCAATGGATCCAGTTAAGGGATGACAAATTAAAAACCTGTATAACTGAAACTTCCATGGAAGAATGTTCAGATGGAATTTTTGGTCTGATGGACCATTATTGTGTTAAGGATATGAATGATATGATCTGAAAAAATTGTTATCTGATGGTGAGTTCTATATAAGGGATCTTTATCCCAGGATTCAGTTGGGTTGACCAGACTATAAGGAACCCTGGAATCAGTTTGGACCTTTAGAGAAAGAGTTGTCCCCCAGCTGCGAGATGAGGACGTCTCGCATTTTTTAAGTGGGGTAGGATGTAAGATTCCTCCCTCCAACTTTTGAGATGTACAGGTGTAAGAACCTCCCCTTCTGATCTTGTAATTATTCCCCTCTTTGAAATAAAAGAAAGATCCTGTTTTACCTTGTTTGATCTCGGAGAGAAAATATCTAGAGAGAGGTAATCCAAAATTGAGATATTTTTGGATAGAAAAATCCTCCTAGTGTCTAAAATGGTTTCCCCTGAAACAGAAATTCAAAAAGAACTTCCCAATGTGCAGTTGGAATTAATTGGAAATAGGTATAAAGGACTTTAGCCTAAGGGTCTAGATTTTCAGAAATTTTTGGATTATGGTCCAATTAAGGTTTCTATATGGGCCAATAGGATCAATCCAAGTGTGGGGAGGAGATAAATCCAATTTATAAAAGAAAAATACCCAAAAACAAGTAAATGCCCACATAAGATGAAGAGTTGACTAATTACAAGGTTTATTAGTAAAAAACTATGAGTATTACTAAAAAATGAGATATTTTGGGTATAATGATTCAATTTTGATACCTTGGTAGTAAGGAGAAGGGGGCTCTTCAAGGAGGCACCTATTTCACATGTGTGGTGGAGTTTTAAACTCAAAAATATTGTGATATTTTTATCTCTCCTCTCTCTTGGATCAAACCAAATCAAAAGGGAGTCAAACTAGGTCCAAATCTTGTCCAAATTCTGTCAAACTGAACCTGAAAAATTCTAGAAACTAGTTGGACTTGGTTAGAGGCCTCCCTCACCTATAAATAGATCCTTAGCGCTTACCATGCCAGTATTATACGGAAATAATGATATTTTCTATTATCCTCTACTACAAATTGGAGAGATTAGAGCTTCTCTCTCTCTTCAATCTTGGAGTCTTCATCAACATACCAAACCAATTGATTGGTTGGGGGCCTCTACTTTATTTAAAGAGTCAAGCAATCTAGGAGGTAAAGTGTGGTTTATGGTCTTTTTTTTAAAAAAAATCTCCAAATGTTTCTCTCTTCTCAATCCCTCTCAAGTTTGAGAAGCATTCAATTGAATGGCTTTCTAATACAATTGAAGTTCTTTAATAAATTTTGTGATAAAACACAAAAAGTTTCCATTTATGTTTAAAGCATGTCTCTCTCTCACCCAAAGAATGGTCATTCCTATGACCTCTTCTATATTCAAACGGTGCTTCTCATGAAGCAATTCTCTAATCTAAAAGTAATTTCAATGTTTGATAAATTAGAGGCCAAAGAAGTGGCTTTTTAATGCTTTTATGCTATTTAATTTATGAAAAAATTAGGAATCAAGTCCATAATTGGATAATTGTCCAATTAATGGTTATTCTATCATATGATATTACTAAACTTTATGCTTTCAAAATCATTGAGAATTATCAGTAATAGTAGAGCGGAGCTATGGTAAAATTTTTGAAAAATTAACACATAAATCATTTTCATTCATATTATGAAAAGAGGACTTCCTACCATATTCTAGGATTAACCATCCTAGATTAATTGAATGATTCTCATTATAATAATGGAAAATTTAATTTTTATGTTTATATAGTAATTAGCAAAAGAGAAATTTCTAGTAATTTATTTTTATGTTAAGAGAGGAATTCCTATGACATTTGGAATTCCATCATTGAGATGGGAAAAGAGAAATTCCTAGCATATTGAATTTATGGGTATTTTATTTTAGATAAAATTACTTTATGAGAAATATTTGATGATAAAAGAGGAATACCCATGACATTGGAATGCAATTAATTAAATGCAAAAAGAGGAATTCCCATGGTATTTGAGATCCAAGAAATTAAATGGAAAGAAGAGGAAATTTTAGTATAATTCAATTTATGATTATTTATAAAAAGTAAAAATATGGGTAGAATTGATTTCTATAAATCCCATGATTTCTTCTATTCCAAAAGAGGAATATTGAATATAATTTATTTGAGAAATTGAGAACGAATATGAAAATAGTCGTCGAGAAAAAGAACCTTTAATTAGGCCAAGCAATTGGCAGAAATTTAGAAAAAGTCCCATTATCGGGATCAACCTAGAAAAAGCTATTAAATGGGAATAGCATGTGAATGGATGAGATAAGATGAAAATACGATGCAATAAGAAGTGTATGGGATGTGATAGAATGTGAATGGATGCGATAAGATGTGTATGGGATGTGATAAGATGAAAATAGGATGTGATAAGATGTGATGTAATGAGAATGGATGTGGATGTGTATGTGGAAGAATGGATGTGGAAGTGTATGTGGAAGAATAGATGTGGATATGTATGTGGGAGAATAGATGTGGATGTGTATGTGGAAGAACAGATGTGGATGTGTATGTGGGAGAATGGATGTGGATGTGTATGTGGAAGAATGGATGTGGATGTGTATGTGAAAGGATGTGATGTCGATGTGAGTGAATGGATGAGATGTAATGTGATGTGAGTGAATGAGATGTGATGTCATATGAATCGGATGTAAATGAATGATATGGGATGTGAATGGATGAGATGTGATGTGATGTGAATCGGGATAAGAATGAATGAGATGAGATGTGAAATGAATATGATGAGGTGTGATGTAAATTGAAATAGATGTGAATGAATAAGGTGTGATGGGATGAGATGTGATGAGGGTGAATGAGGAAAGATGTGATGAGATGAAAAATGATGTGATTGGATAAGAATAGGAATACATATGAAATTGGGTATGGATTAAGTAATGTGAACGGATGTGGAACAATGTGAAAGACGAGAGTTCTTTATAGAAAATGTATTTATGACCTATTTTTAAATGAGTGTTTTATGTCAATAATGCTGGGGAAGCATTTTGACCATCTTGTGAATGAGGTCATGGAGACCTAACTGATAAAGTTGCAACAGCTGACCGAGAGTAAACGGAGGACGTCTCGCATAGCAAGGTCGGCCGAGGTCTTGACCAGCCTCGGTGAGCTTCCGGTACGCTGGATGAGGGACCAAGGAAGCGGCCTATGAGTGAAGCACTAGGTGACCTACGAAGGATCCTAGAGGGTGCTGACCATACGGTGCTCGGGCTCTGGGTTACTGAAGATACCCACAGGAGAGCTATGAAAGGTTGTGGCCTTTTTATATGGATCTTTTGGTTGATCTTGCTGATCTTCAACGGGGATTCCATTTTGATTTTTATAAATGAATATATTCTCGGGTCTATGAGCTAGGAACTATCGAAAAGGCCCATGAGTGGAGGGGTGGTGAGTTCTAGTTGCCAATGATATCATAGGTACATCGATGAAGGAATGATTGGAAATTGGGATTCAACCGGATATTTTGGAGGATTATGATTAGTGACACTATGGTTTCATTAAAAGATTGTTTTAAAGAGAGCAAAATCTGTGAAAAGGGCAATTTCATATTGGGTGTGTAAGTGGTGATTAGCTTTAAGTTTGCATGAATATCTAGCTTAGGGGACCTGGGAACTCTTTTCCCTGGTACCCGGGACAAAACCTAACCAAATTCCTATTTGGATCCCATCACTACAGTGGTTGGGAGGTTGGCTAACCCATGGGGCTAGGCTGGATTGATGGATCCGTAAAATGAGACTCAATTCTGTTATAGTACGATAGATGAAGTGAATCTCGGATAGTAATTGTTCTATGGAAAAGAATCATCGGCTGTGCCTCTCGATGGGAAAAAAAACGTTGATCCCTATGATCCAAGTGCAAGTTTCTTCCTTGATCTGACCAAGTGACTTACAGGTTCAGTCGGATCAGTTTGGTCAGTAATGACCTTGACTATGTTAGAGTAAAAATTATCCTGGAGGAATCGCCTGTGCTTTCCGAGCGAGGGAAGTTTTTTCGGGTTCGGTTTTGGAAGAACCGAGGGATTAGTTCCTTGTCCGGATATCCATGGGCGAGGCCCCGAGTGAGAGAACCCTACACCGCGCAAGGAGTGCTACTTCCATTGCTAGCACCCCCGAATCCGTTACGTGGAGGGGACAAGGATCTTTCAGCTGGTATCATAGCAAATTGGCTAAAGTGGATCAACTGAGAAGCTAAAAATGTCAAAAATTTATGAAATAACAGTAAAAGGTTGGAATTGTGTGATGAAATTCATACAAACTGATATTCAGACTGAAATTCATAAATTGGTAATTGAGTCTTCAGATGGAAGTACCGCAATTGTATGGAATCCGTGAATTGCTTGAGGCCTAGACATGATGGTATTTACCTTATAATTCCAAGGACCGTGACTACCCGTATAATTCCAAGGACCGTGACTACCCGTATATACCGAGGGTATAACTGCAACTCTTTACTGGCAGTATATACGAGTAAATCTAAGACCCTGAAATTATAAGCAAAAATGCTATCGAGATGATGAATTCGAATGCTGGTTGATATGATTTTAGAATTCTGGTTGAGACTTGATAGGTTGATTTGGATTTTGATTGAAAAATGATGATTCCTGAATTCTAGTTGAAAGAAGATAAGTGGAACAAAGCCAAAATGAGGATGAATGGGACGAATCCCAGTGATGATGATAATAACTGGAATGATGATTATGACTTCAGCAAATCACTATGAAATTAGTGGATTGTATTGACAGATTGCTACTGTTAACACTTGACCCAGTGGATCCAGTTAAGGGATGATAAATTAAAAACCGGTATAACTGAAACTTCCATGGAGGAATGTTTAGATGGAATTTTCGGTCTGATGGACCATTATTGTGTTAAGGATATGAATGATATGATCTGAATAAATTGTTATCTGAAGGTGAGTTCTATATAAGGGATCTTTATCCCAGGATTCAGTTGGGTTGACCAGACTATAAGGAACCCTGGAATCAGTTGGACCTTAAGAGAAAGAGTTGTCCCCCCCCCAGCTGCGAGATGAGGACATCTCGCGTTTTTTAAGTGGGGTTGGATGTAAGATTCTTCCCTCTAGATTTTGAGGTGTACAGGTGTAAGAACCTCCCCTTCTGATCTTGTAATTATTCCCCTCTCTGAAATAAAAGAAAGATCCTATTTTACCGTGTTTGACCTAGAGAGAGAAAATATCTAGAGAGAGGTAATCCAAAATTGATATATTTTTGGATTTAAAAATCTTCATAGTGTCTTAAATGGTTTCCCCATAAATAGAAATTCAAAAAGAACTTTCCAATGTGCAATTGGAATTAATTGGAAATAGGTGAGACTATTGAGGTGAAGATGGTGTTTGCCTTGAAACAATTTGTTACTCACAAATGCTTCTACAAGGAGAGAGATATGACATAAATATTACTATCACTGTTAGTTTGGATCCAAATGGTACATAACATCTCCAAGTAAAAGGTGTTTGCAAAATTAAGTTTCTCTTCTCACATGAGCACATGGGTGATATACATATTTTCTTCAAAGGAGAGTACATGAATACATGATACAATATAGAAAGTCATTCAATTAACAAAGTGACTTTTTTTTTCCATTTGCGCGGTGAATTTTATAGACAGCTTTGTACAACTAGCAGTCTAGCCAAGGAAGACCTAGAGGCCAATGGCATCCATTGAGCAGCCCCTGAGTCTCGAACCCACAACCTTGGGTTACATCACAAAGACTCAACCAACTAGGCTGAGGATAAGTGATCTGACCGATTCTACCCAAAGTGCCCTAGTGCCCAGTTTATATGTACAAGCGCCTAAACCCTCTGCAAGTGTGCGAATGAGAGTGCGGGAGGTGTGGCTAGGTGACTAGGTGTTGCAAAAATTCCTGCCACAATGCGTAATGCATGTGCATAATGCACAAGCATTAGCCCATAGTGCAAATGTTATGTGCGTGCGCACGCGCGCGCGCGCGCGCACACACACACACACACACACACACACACACACACACATACATGCATATGAGCTAAGCAAGACAGATGCATACATGCATACATGCATACACACACAACATGATGCATTTTGCTAGATGCCATTGAATCTCCACCCTCTTGCCTACTTGTGCTAGCTCTCTCAGAATCTCAGAAAGCTAGCATAGTTAGGTAAGATGATGGGAATTAGAAAAAGAACCTTTAATTAAGTCAAGCAATTGGCAGAAATTTAGAAAAAGTCTCATTATCGGGATCAACCTAGAAAAAATAGAATGTGAATGGATGTGATAAGATGTGTCTGGGATGTGATAAGATGAAAATAGGATGTGATCAGATGTGATGTAATGAGAATGGATGTGGATGTGTATGTGGAAGAATGCATGTGGATGTGTATGTGGAAGAATGGATGTGGATGTGTACGTGGGAGAATGGATGCGGATGTGTATGTGGAAGAATGGATGCGGATGTGTATGTGGAAGAATGGATGTGAATGTGTATGTGAAAGAATGGATGTGCATGTGTATGTGGGAATGGATATGGATGTGTATGTGTGGAAGAACAGATGTGGAAGAAGGGTTGTGGATGTGTATGTGGGAGAATGGATGTGGATGTGTATGTGGAAGAATGGATGTGGATGTGTATGTGAAAGAATGGATGTGGATGTGTATGTGAAAGGATGTGATGTCGATGTGAGTGAATGGATGAGATGTAATATGATGTGAATCTAGATGTGAGTGAATGAGATGTGATGTCATATGAATCGGATGTAAATGAATGATATGGAATGTGAATGGATGAGATGTGATGTGATGTGAATCGGGATAAGAATGAATGAGATGAGATGTGAAATGAATATGATGAGGTGTGATGTAAATTTAAATAGATGTGAATGAATGACGTGTGATGGGATGTGAATATGGGTTGATGCGAGTGGATGAGATGTGATGAGGGTGAATGAGGAAAGATGTGATGAGATGAAAAATGATGTGATTGGATGAGAATAGGAATACATATGGAATTGCGTATGGATTAAGTAATGTGGACGGATGTGGAACAATGTGAAAGACGAGAGTTCTTTATAGAAACTGTATTTATGACCTGTTTTTAAATGACTGTTTTATGTCAATAATGCTGAGAAAGCATTTTGATTGTCTTGTGAATGAGGTCGTGGAGACCTAACTGATAAAGTTGCAACAGTTGACGGAGAGTAAACGGAGGATGTCTCGCGTAGCAAGGTCGACCGAGGTCTTGACCAGCCTCGGTTCGATTTAAATGGTGAGCTTCCGGTATGGTGGATGAGGGACCAAGGAAGCGGCCTATGAGTGAAGCACTAGGTGACCTGTGAAGGATCCTAGAGGGTGCTAACCATACGGTGCTCGGGCTCTGGGTCACCGAAGATACCCACACGTGCATCGTGGAAGATATTAGAACAAGGAGTAAGTTTTTTTCTGAAACCGGGCATGGATCTGGTTGATTGACCTTGCTGGTCCTCAACGGATGTTACTAATAAACCTTGTATTCAGTCAACTCTTCATCTTATGTGGGCATTTACTCATTTTTGGGTATTTTTCTTTTATAGATTGGATTTATTTCCTCCCCACAATTGGATTGATCCTATTGGCCCATCGGAACATTAATTGGACCATAATCCAAAAGTTTCTGAAAATCTACCCTTAGGCTAAGGTCCTTTATACCTATTTCCAATTAATTCCAATTGCACATTGGAAAGTTCTTGAAAGTTCTTTTTGAATTTCTGTTTATGGGGAAACTATTTTAGACACTAGGAGGATTTTTATATCCAAAAATATCTCAATTCTTGATTACCTCTCTCTAGATATTTTCTTTCTCTAGGTCAAACACGGTAAAACGGAGTTATTATCATCATCACTAGAATTCATCCCATTCATCCTCATTGTGGCTTTGTTCCACTTATCTTCTTTCAACTAGAATTCAGGAATCATAATTTTTCAATCAAAATCCAAATCAACCTATCAAGTCTCAACCAGAATTCTAAAATCATATCAACCAGCATTCGAATTCATCATCTCGATAGCATTTTTGCTTATAATTTCAGGGTCTTAGATTTACTCGTATATACTGCCAATAAAGAGCTATAGTTATACCCTCAGTATATACGGGTAGTCACGGTCCTTGGAATTATAAGGTAAATACCATCATGTCTAGGCCTCAAGCAAGTCACGGATTCCATACAATTGCGGTACTTCCATCTGAAGACTCAATTACCAATTTATGAATTTCAGTCTGAATATCAGTTTGTATGAATTTCATCACACAATTCCAACCTTTTACTGTTATTTCATAGATTTTTGACATTTCTGGCTTCTCAATTGATCCACTTTAGCCAATTTGCTGTGATACCAGCTGAAAGATCCCTGCCTCCTCCACGCAACGGATTTGGGGGTGCTAGCAGTGGAAGTAGCACTCCTTGTGCGGTGCAGGGTCCTCTCACTCGGGGCCTCGCCCACGGATATCCGGACAGGGGACTAATCCCTCGGTTCTTCCACAACCAAGGACGAAGAAACTTCCCTCGCCCGAAAAGCACAGGCGATTCCTCCAGGATAATTTTTACTCTAACATAGTCAAGGTCATTACTGACCAGACTGATCCAACCATACCGTAAGTCACTTGGTCGATCAAGGAAGAAACTTGCACTTGGATCATAGAGATCAACGCTTTTTTCCCCATCGAGAGGCACAACAGTTGATTCTTTTCCATAGAACAATTACTATCCAAGATTCACTTCATCTATCGTACTATAACAGAATTGAGTCTCATTTTACGGATCCATCAGTCCAGCCTGCTGACCCCATCCAATCCCATGGGTCAGCCAACCACTGTAGTGATGGGATCCAAATAGGAATTTGGTTAGGTTTTGTCTCGCAGGTACAAGGGAAAAGAGTTTCCATGCCTCCTAGTCGGATATTCATGCAAACTTAAAGCTAGTCACACCACTTACACACCCAATATGAAATTGCCCTTTTCAAAGATTCAGTTGTCTTTAAAACAATCTTTTAATGAAACCATAGTGTCACTGATCATAATCCTCCAAAATGTCCGGTTGAATCCTAATTTCCAATCACTCCTTCATCGGTGTATATATGGCATCACTGGCAGCTAGAACGCTCACCACTTGTCCACTCATGGGTCTTTTCGATAGTTCCTAGCTCATAGTACCCGGCAATATATTCATTTATAAAAATCAAGATGGAATCCCCGTTGAAGATCAGCAAGATCAACCAACAGCTCCATATAAAAAGGCCATGGACTCATCCGTTGAGGACCAGCAAGGTCAATCAACCAGATCCATGCCCGGTTTCAGAAAACAACTTACTCCTTATTCCAATATCTTCCACGACGCATGTGTGGGTATCTTTGGTGACCCAGAGCCTGAGCACCGTATGGCCTCTAGGATCCTTCGGGTCACCTAGTGCTTCACTCATAGGCCGCTTCCTTGGTCCCTCATCCACCGTACCGAAAGCTCACCATTTAAATCGAACCGAGACCTCGGCCGACCTTGCTATGCGAGACGTCCTCCGTTTACTCTCCGTCAGCTGTTTTGCAACTTTATCAGTTAGGTCTCCACGACCTCATTCACAAGAAGGTCAAAATGCTTCCCCAGCATTATTGACATAAAACAGTCATTTTAAAACATGTCATAAATACAGTTTCTATAAAGAACTCTCATATTTCACATTGTTCCACATGCGTCCAGATTACTTAATCCATACCCAATTTCATATGTATTCCTATTCTCATCCAATCACATCATTTTTCATCTCATCACATCTTTCCTCATTTACCCTCATCACATCTCATCCACTCGCATCAACTCATATTCACATCCCATCACACCTCATTTATTCACATCTATTTCAATTTACATCACACCTCATCATATTCATTTCACATCTCATCTCATTCATTCTTATCCCGATTCACATCACATCACATCTCATCCATTCACATCCCATATCATTCATTTACATCCGATTCATATGACATCACATCTCATTCACTCACATCCGGATTCACATCACATTATATCTCATCCATTCACTCACATCGACATCACATCCTTTCACATACACATCCACATCCATTCTTTCACATACACATCCACATCCATTCTTTCATATACATATCCATATCCATTCTTCCACATACACATCCACATCCATTCTTTCACATACACATCCACATCCATACATACACATCCACATCCATTCTTCCACATACACATCCACATCCATTCTCCCACATACACATCCACATCCCTTCTTCCACATACACATCCATCCGTTCTTCCACATACACATCCACAACCATTCTCCCACATACACATCCACATCCATTCTTCCACATACACATCCACATCCATTCTTCCACATACACATTCTTTCACATACGCATCCACATCCATTCTCCCACATACGCATCCACATCCATTCTTCCACATACACATCCACATGCATTCTTCCACATACACATCCACATCCATTCTTCCACATACACATCCACATGCATTCTTCCACATACACATCCACATCCATTCTCATTACATCACATCTTATCACATCCTATTTTCATCTAATCACATCCCATACACATCTTATCACATCCATTCACATTCTATCACATCCCATATACATCTTATCGCATCCTATTTTCATCTTATCTCATCCATTCACATGCTATTCACATTTAATAGCTTTTTCTAGGTTGAGCCTGATAATGGGACTTTTTCTAAATTTTTACCAATTGCTTGGCCTAATTAAAGGTTCTTTTACTCAACCAGGATTTATAGAAATCAATTCTACCCATATTTCCACTTTTGATAAATAATCATAAATTGAATTATACTAAAATTTCCTCTTCTTTCCATTTAATTTCTTGGATCTCAAATACCATGGAAATTCTTGTTTTTGCATTTAATTAATTGCATTCCAATGTCATGGGTATTCCTCTTTTATCATCAAATATTTCTCATAAAGTAATTTCATCTAAAATAAAATACCCATAAATGCAATATTCTAGGAATTTCTCCTTTCCCATCTCAATGATGGAATTCCAAATGTTATAGGAATTCCTCTCTTAACATAAAAATAAATTACCAGAAATTTCTCTTTTCCTAATTACTATTTATGCATAAACATAAAAATCAAATTTTTCATGATTATAATGAGAATCATTCAATTAATCTAGGATGATTAATCCTAGAATATGGTAGGAAGTCCTCTTTTCATAATATGAATGAAAATGATTTATGTGTTAATTTTTTAAAAATTTTGCCATAGCTCCGCTTTTAATACTGATAACTCGCAATAACTTTGAAAGCATAATGTTTAGTAATATCATATGATAGAATAACCATTAATTGGACCACTATCCAGTTATGGATTTGATTCCTAATTTTTCCATAAATTAAATAGCATAAAAGCATTAAAAAGCCACTTCTTTTTGGCCTCTAATTTGTCAAACATAGAAATTACTTTTAGATTAGAGAATTGCTTCATGAGAAGCATCATTTGAATATAGAATAGGTCATAGGAATGACCATTCTTTGGGGGAGAGAGAGAGACATGCTTTAAAAAAGTATTTTTTTAGGCATAAATGGAAACTTTATGTGTTTTATCACAAAATTTATCAAAGAGCTACAATTGTATTAAAAAGCCATTCAATTGAATGCTTCTCAAGCTTGAGAGGGGTTGAGAGAAGAGAAACATTTGGAGATTTTTTTTTAAAAAAAAAGACCATAAACCACACTTTACCTCCTAGATTGCTTGATTCTTTAATCAAAGTAGATTCCCCCAACCAATCAATTGGTTTGGTATGTTGATGAAGACTCCAAGGAAGATTGAAGAGAGAGAGAAGCTCCAATCTCCAATTTGTAGAGGATTTTTAGAGGATAATAGAAAATATCATTATTTCAGTATAATCCTGGCATGGTATAGTTCTCATATTTTTTTACAAAGGGCTAAGGATCTATTTATAGGTGAGGGAGGCCTCTAACCAAGTCCAACTAGTTTCTAGAATTTTGTCAGGTTCAATTTGGCTGAATTTGGACAAGATTTGAAACTAGTTTGGCTCCCTTTTGATTTGGTTTGATCCAAGAGAGAGGAGAGATAAAAATACCACAATATTTTAGAGTTTAAAACTCCACCACACATGTGAAATAGGTGCCTCCTTGAAGAGCCCCCTTCTCCTTACCAAGGTGTCAAAATTAAATCATCATACCCAAAATATCTCTTTTTTTTAGTAATACTCATAGTTTTTTACTAATAAACCTTGGACTCATTCAACTCTTTATCTTATGTGGGCATTTACTCATTTTTAAGTATTTTTCTTTTATAAATTGGATTTATCTCCTCCCCACACTTGGATTGATCCTATTGGCCTTTATAGAAACCTTAAATGGACCATAATCCAAAAATTTCTGAAAATCTAGACCCTTAGGCTAAGGTCCTTTATACCTATTTCCAATTAATTCCAATTGCACATTGGAAAGTTTTTTTTGAATTTCTATTTCAGGGGAAACCATTTTAGACACTAGGAGGACTTTTATATCCAAAAATATCTCAATTTTGGATTACCTCTCTCTAGATATTTTCTCTCTCTAGGTCAAACAGGGTAAAACAAGATCTTTCTTTTATTTCAGAGAACGGAATAATTACAAGATCAGAAGGGGAGGCTCTTACACCTGTACACCTCAAAAGTTGGAGGGAGGAATCTTACATCCTATCCCACTTAAAAAATGCGAGATGTCCTCATCTCGCTGGGGGACAACTCTTTCTCTTTAGGTCCAACTGATTCCGGGGTTCCTTATAGTCTGGTCAACCCGACTGAATCCTGGGATAAAGATCCCTTATATAGAACTCACCACCATCAGATATCAATTTATTCAAATCATATCGTTCATATCCTTAACACAATAATCCATCAGACCAAAAATTCCATCTGAACATTCCTCCATGGAAGTTTCAGTTATACAGGGTTTTAATTTGTCATCCCTTAATTGGATCCACTGGGTCAAGTGTTAACAATAGCAATCTGTCTCAGTACAATCCACTAATTTCATAGTGATTTGCTGAAGTCATAATCATCATTTTAGTTATTATCATCATCACTGGGTTTCGTCCCATTCATCCTCATTGTGGCTTTGTTCCACTTATCTTCTTCATCATCTCGATAGCATTTTTGCTTATATTTTCAAGCTTTTAGATTTACTCGTATATACTGCTAGTAAAGAGCTGCAGTTATACCCTCGGTATATACAGGTAGTCATAGTCCTTTGAATTATAAGGTAAATACCATCATGTCTAGGCCTCAAGAAAGTCAAGGATTTCATACAATTCCGGTACTTTCATCTAAAGACTCAATTACCAATTTATGAATTTCAGTCTGATATCAGTTTTGTATGAATTTCATCACACAATTCCAACCTTTTACTGTTATTTCATAAATTCTTGACATTTGTGCCTTCTCAATTGATCCACTTTAGCCAAGTTGCTCTGATACCAGCTGAAAGATCTCTGCCCCCTCCACGCAACGGATTCGGGGGTGCTAGCAGCGGAAGTAGCACTACTTGCGCGGTGCAGGGTCCTCTCACTCGGGGCCTCGCACACGGATATCCGAGACGACAGGGGACTAATCCCTCAGTTCTTCCAAAACCAAACCCGAAAAAACTTCCCTCGGCCGGAAAGTACAAGCAATTCCTCCAAGATAATTTTTACTCTAACATAGTCAAGGTCATTACTGACCAAACTGATCTGACCGAACCTGTAAGTCACTTGGTTAGATCAAGGAAGAAACTTGCACTTGGATCGTAGAGATCAATGCTTTTTCCCCCATCGAGAGGCACAGCCGTTCTTTTCCATAGAACAATTAGTATCCGAGATTCACTTCATCTATCGTACTATAACAGAATTGAGTCTCATTTTACGGATCCATCAGTCCAGCCTAACCCCATTCAGTCCCATGGGTTAGCCAACTGCCCAACCATTGTAGTGATGGGATCGAAATAGGAATTTGGTTAGGTTTTGTCCCGGGTACCAGGGAAAAGAGTTCCCAGGCCCCCTAGCCAGATATTCATGCAAACTTAAAGCTAGTCACACAACTTACACACCCAATATTTAATTGCCCTTTTCACAGATTCAGCTATCTTTAAAACAATCTTTTAATGAAACCATAGTGTCACTAATCATAATCCTCCAAAACGTCCAGTTGAATCCTAATTTCCAATCATTCCTTCATCGATGTACCTATGGCATCATTGGCAACTAGAACACTCACCACCTATCCAGGTCATAAATATAATTTCTATAAAGAACTCTCGTCTTTCACATTGTTCCACATCCGTCCACATTCATACCCAATTTCATATGTATTCCTATTCTCAACCAATCACATTATTTTTAATCTCATCGCATCTTTGCTCATTTACCCTCCACTCGCATCAACCCATATTCACATCCCATCACACCTCATTCATTCACATCTATTTCAATTTACATTACACATCTATTTCAATTTACATTACACATCATATTCATTTCACATCTCATCTCACTCATTCTTATCCCGATTCACATCACACCACATCTCATCCATTCACATCCCATATCATTCACATCTCATTCACTCACATCCGGATTCACATCACATTACATCTCATCCATTCACTCACATCGACATCACATCCTTTCACATACACATCCACATCCATTCTTTCACATACACATCCATATCCATTCTTCCACATACACATCTACATCCATATATACACATCTACATCCATTCTTCCACATACACATCTACATCCATTCTTCCACATACACATTCACATCCATACATACACATCCACATCCATTCTTCCACATACATATCCACATCCATTCTCCCACATACACATCCACATCCACATCCCTTCTTCCACATACACATCCCCACCACATACACATCCACATCCATTCTCCCACATACACATCGACATCCATTCTTCCACATACGCATCCACATCCATTCTTCCACATACGCATCCACATCCGTTCTTCCACCACATACACATCCACATCCATTCTTCCACATACACATCCACATCCATTCTTCCACATACACGTCCACATCCATTCTTCCACATACACATCCACATTCATTCTTCCACATCCATTCTTCCACATACACATCCACATCCATTCTTCCACATACACATCCACATCCATTCTCCCACATACACATCTACATCCATTCTCATTACATCACATCTTATCACATCCTGTTTTCATCTTATCACATCCCATACACATCCATTCACATTCTATCACATCCCATACACATCTTATCGCATCCTATTTTCATCTTATCCATTCACATGCTATTCCCAGAATTGATGGGATTCACAGAAATCAATTCTACTCATATTTTCACTTTTGATAAATAATCATAAATTGAATTATACTAAAATTTCCTCTTCTTCCCATGTAATTTCTTGGATCTCAAATACCACGGGAATTCCTCTTTTTGCATTTAATTAATTGCATTCCAATGTCATGGGGATTCCTCTTTTATCTCATCAAATATTTCTCATAAAGTAATTTCATCTAAAATAAAATACCCATAAATTCAATATGCTAGGAATTTCTCCTTTCCCATCTCAATGATGGAATTCCAAATGTCATAGGAATTTCTCTCTTAACATAAAAATGAATTACTAAAAATTTCTCTTTTGCTAATTACTATTTATGCATAAACATAAAAATTAAATTTTCCATGATTATAATGAGAATCATTCAATTAATCTAGGATTATTAATCCTAGAATATGGTAGGAAGTCCTCTTTTCATAATATGAATGAAAATGATTTATGTGTTAATTTTTCAGAAATTTTACCATAGCTCCGCTACTAATAATTCTCAATAATTGTGCAAGCATAAAGTTTAGTAATATCATATAATAGAATAACCATTAATTGGACCACTATCCAATTATGGACTTGATTCCTAATTTTTCCATAAATTAAATAGCATAAAAGCATTAAAAAGCCACTTCTTTTTGGCCTCTAATTTGTCAAACATAGAAATTACTTTTAGATTAGAGAATTGCTTCATGAGAAGCATCATTTGAATATAGAATGACCATTCTTTGGGGGAGAGAGAGACATGCTTTAAAAAAATATTTAATTTAAGCATAAATAGAAACTTTATGTGTTTTATCACAAAATTTATTAAAGAACTTCAATTATATTAAAAAGCCATTCAATTATATTAAAAAGCCATTCAATTGAATGCTTCTCAAGCTTGAGAGGGGTTGAGAAGAGAGAAACATTTGGAGATTTAAAAAAAAATACCATAAACCACACTTTACCTCCTAGATTGCCACCAATCAATTGGTTTGGTATGTTGATGATGACTCCAAGGAAGATTGAAGAGAGAGAGAAGCTCCAATCTCTCCAATTTATAGAGGATTTTTAGAGGATAATAGAAAATATTATTATTTCAGTATAATACTGCCATGGTATAGTTCTCATATTTTTTTTACAAAGGACTAAGGATCTATTTATAGGTGAGGGAGGCCTCTAACCAAGTCCAACTAATTTCTAGAATTTTCCAGGTTCAGTTTGGCTGAATTTGGACAAGATTTGGACCTAGTTTGGCTCCCTTTTGATTTGGTTTTATCCAAGAGAGAGGAGAGATAAAAATATCACAATATTTTTGAGTTTAAAACTCCACCACACATGTGAAATAGGCACCTCCTTGAAGAGCCCCCTTCTCCTTACCAAGGTGTCAAAATTGAATCATTATACCCAAAATATCTCATTTTTTTAGTAATACTCATAGTTTTTTACTAATAAACCTTGTACTCAATCAACTCTTCATCTTATGTGGGCATTTAGTCATTTTTGGGTATTTTTCTTTTATAAATTGGATTTATCTCCTCCCCACACTTGGATTGATCCTATTGGCCCATAGGAACCTTAATTGGACCATAATCCAAAAATTTCTGAAAATCTAGACCCTTAGGCTAAGGTCCTTTATACCTCTTTCCAATTAATTCCAATTGCACATTGGAAAGTTCTTTTTGAATTTCTATTTATGGGGAAACCATTTTAGACACTATGAGGATTTTTATATCCCAAAATATCTCAATTTTGGATTACCTCTCTCTAGGCATTTTCTCTCTCTAGGTGAAACAGGGTAAAATAGGATCTTTCTTTTATTTAAATTCAGAGAGGGGAATAATTACAAGATCAGAAGGGGAGGTTCTTACACCTGTACACCTCAAAATCTAGAGGGAGGAATCTTACATCCTACCCCACTTAAAAAACGTGAGACGTCCTCATCTTGCAGCTGGGGGACAACTCTTTCTCTTAAGGTCCAACTAATTCCGGAGTTCCTTATAGTCTGGTCAATCCAACTGAATCCTGGGATAAAGATCCCTTATATAGAACTCACCTTCAGATAACAATTTATTCAGATCATATCATTCATATCCTTAACACAATAATGGTCCATCAGACCGAAAATTCCATCTGAACATTCCTCCATGGAAGTTTCAATTATACAGGTTTTTAATTTGTCATTCCTTAACTGGATCCACTGGGTCAAGTGTTAACAGTAGCAATCTGTCAATACAATCCACTAATTTCATAGTGATTTGCTGAAGTCATAGTCATCATTCTAGTTATTATCATCATCACTGGGATTCGTCCCATTTATCCTCATTGTGGCTTTGTTCCACTTATCTTCTTTCAACTAGAATTCAGGAATCATCATTTTTCAATCAGAATCCAAATCAATCTATCAAGTCTCAACCAGAATTCTAAAATCATATCAACCAGCATTCGAATTCATCATCTCGATAGCATTTTTGCTTATAATTTCAGGGTCTTAGCTTTACTCGTATATACTACCAGTATAGAGTTGTAGTTATACCCTCGGTATATACGGGTAGTCACGGTCCTTGGACTTATAAGATATATACCATCATGTCTAGGCCTCAAGCAAGTCAAGGATTCCATACAATTGCGATAATTCCATCTGAAGACTCAATTACAAATTTATGAATTTCAGTCTGAATATCAGTTTGTATGAATTTCATCACACAATTCAAACCTTTTACTATTATTTCATAAATTTTTGACATTTTTGGCTTTCTCAGTTGATCCACTTTAGCCAATTTGCTGTGATACCAGCTGAAAGATCCCTGTCCCCTCCACACAACGGATTCGTGGGTGCTAGCAGCGGTAGCACTCCTTGCGCGGTGCAGGGTCCTCTCACTCGGGGCCTCGTCCATGGATATCCGGACAGGGGACTAATCCCTCGGTTCTTCCAAAATCGAACCCGAAAAAACTTCCCTCGCCTGGCAAGCACAGGCGATTCCTCCAGGATAATTTTTACTCTAACGTAGTCAAGGTCATTACTGACCAAACTGATCCGACCGAACCTGTAAGTCACTTGGTTAGATCAAGGAAGAAACTTGCACTTTGATCATAGAGATCAACGCTTTTTTTCCCATCGAGAGGCACAGCCGTTGATTCTTTTCCATAGAACAATTAGTATCTGAGATTCACTTCATCTATCGTACTATAACAGAATTGAGTCTCATTTTACGGATCCATCAGTCCAACCTAACCCCATCCAGTCCCATGGGTTAGCCAACCCACCCAACCACTATAGTGATGGGATCCAAATAGGAATTTGGTTAGGTATTGTCCCGGGTACCAGGGAAAAGAGTATTCAGGCCCCCTAGCCAGATATTCATGCAAACTTAAAGCTAGTCACACCACTTACACACCCAAAAATTATCCTTTTCACAGATTCAGCTGTCTTTAAAACAATCTTTTAATGAAACCATAGTGTCACTGATCATAATCCTCCAAAATGTCCGGTTGAATCCTAATTTCCAATCATTCCTTCATCGGTGTACATATGGCATCATTGGGAGCTAGAACGCTCACCACCTATCCACTCATTGGCCTTTTTGATAGTTCCTAGCTCATAGTACCTGGCAATATATTCATTTATAAAAATCAAGATGGAATCCCCATTGAAGATCAGCAAGATCAACCAACAGATCCATATGAGAATTACTAAAAAAATGAGATATTTTGGGTATAATGATTCAATTTTGACACCTTGGGTAAGGATAAGGGGGCTCTTCAAGGAGGCACCTATTTCACATGTGTGGTGGAGTTTTAAACTCAAAAATATTATGATATTTTTATCTCTCCTCTCTCTTGGATCAAACCAAATCAAAAGGGAGCCAAACTAGGTCCAAATCTTGTCCAAATTCAGCCAAAGTGAACCTGGAAAATTCTAGAAACTAGTCGGACTTGGTTAGAGGCCTTCATCACCTATAAATAGATCCTTAGTCCTTTGTAAAAAAATATGAGAACTATACCATGCCAGTATTATACTGAAATAATGATATTTTCTATTATCCTCTAAAAATCCTCTACAAATTGGAGAGATTGGAGCTTCTCTCTCTCTTCAATCTTCCTTGGAGTCTTCATCAACATACCAAACCAATTGATTGGTTGGGGGCCTCTACTTTGATTAAAGAATCAAGCAATCTAGGAGGTAAAGTGTGGTTTATGGTCTTTTTTTTGAAAAAATCTCCAAATGTTTCTCTCTTCTCAACCCCTCTCAAGCTTGAGAAGAATTCAATTGAATGGCTTTTTAATATAATTGAAGTTCTTGAATAAATTTTGTGATAAAACACATTAAGTTTTCATTTATGCTTAAATTAATTTTTTTTTAAAGCATGTCTCTCTCTCTCTCCCCCCCAAAGAATGTTCACTCCTATGACCTATTCTATATTCAAATGATGCTTCTCATGAAGCAATTCTCTAATCTAAAAGTAATTTTTAACAAATTAGAGGCCAAAAAGAAGTGGCTTTTTAATGCTTTTATGCTATTTAGTTTATGGAAAAATTAGGAATCAAGTCCATAATTGGATGGTGGTCTAACTAATGGTTATTCTATCATATGATATTACTAAACTTTATGCTTTCACAATTATTGAGAATTATCAGTAATAGTAGCGGAGCTATGGCGAAATTTCAGAAAAATTAACACATAAATCATTTTCATTCATATTATGAAAGAGGACTTCCTACCATATTCTAGGATTTATCATCCTAGATTAATTGAATGATTCTCATTATAATCATGAAAAATTTAATTTTTATGTTCATATAGTAATTAGCAAAAGAGGAATTTCTAGTAATTCATTTTTATGTTAAGAGAGGAATACCTATGACATTTGGAATTCCATCATTGAGATGGGAAAAGAGAAATTCCTAGCATATTGAATTTATGGGTATTTTATTTTAGATGAAATTACTTTATGAGAAATATTTGATGAGATAAAAGAGGAATCTCCATGACATTGGAATACAATTAATTAAATGCAAAAAGAGGAATTCCCATGGTATTTGAGATCCAAGAAATTACATGGGAAGAAGAGGAAATTTTAGTATAATTCAATTTATGATTATTTATCAAAAGTGAAAATATGGGTAGAATTGATTTTTATAAATCCCATAAATTCTGGGAATAGCATGTGAATGGATGAGATAAGATGAAAATAGGATACGATAAGATGTGTATGGGATGTGATAGAATGTGAATGGATGTGTATGGGATGTGATAAGATGAAAATAGGATGTGATAAGATGTGATGTAATGAGAATGGATGTGGATGTGTATGTGGAAGAATGGATGTGGATAAAAATGGATAAGGATGTGTATGTGGAAGAATGCATGTGGATGTGTATGTGGAAGAATGGATGTGGAAGAATGAATGTGGATGTGTACGTGGGAGAATGGATGTGGATGTGTATGTGGAAGAATGGATGTGGATGTGTATGTATGGATGGGAATGTGTATGTGAAAAAATGGATATGGATGTGTATGTATGGATGTGAATGTGTATGTGGAAGAATGGATGTAGATGTGTATGTGAAAGAATGGATATGGATGTGTATGTGAAAGAATGGATGTGGATGTGTATGTGAAAGGATGTGATGTCGATGTGAGTGAATGGATGAGATGTAATGTGATGTGAATCCGGATGTGAGTGAATGAGATGTGATGTCATATGAATCGGCGGATGTAAATGAATGATATGGGATGTGAATGGATGAGATGTGATGTGATGTGAATCGGGATAAGAATGAATGAGATGAGATGTGAAATAAATATGATGAGGTGTGATGTAAATTGAAATAGATGTGAATGAATGAGGTGTGATGGGATGTGAATATGGGTTGATGCGAGTGGATGAGATGTGATAAGGGTAAATGAGCAAAGATGTGATGAGATTAAAAATGATGTGATTGGATGAGAATAGGAATACATATGAAATTGGGTATGGATTAAGTAATGTGGACGGATGTGGAACAATGGGAAAGACGAGAGTTCTTTATAGAAACTATATTTATGACCTGTTTATGAGTGGACAGGTGGTGAGCGTTCTAGTTGCCAATGATGGCATAAGTGCATCGATGAAGGAATGATTGGAAATTAGGATTCAACCGGACATTTTGGAGGATTATGATCAGTGACACTATGGTTTCATTAAAAGATTGTTTTAAAGATAGGTGAATATGTGAAAAGGGCAATTAAATATTGAGTGTGTAAGTGGTGTGACTAGCTTTAAGTTTGCATGAATATCCGGCTAGAGGGCCTGGGAACTCTTTTCCTTGGTATTCGGGATAAAACCTAACCAAATTCCTATTTGGATCCCATCACTACAGTGGTTGGGCAGTTGGCTAACCCATGGGACTGGATGGGGTTAGGCTGGACTGATGGATCCATACAATGAGACTCAATTATGTTATAGTACGATAGATGAAGTGAATCTCGGATACTAATTGTTCTATATGGAAAAGAATCAACAGCTGTGCCTCTCGATGGGGGAAAAAGAATTGATCTCTATGATCCAAGTGCAAGTTTCTTCCTTGATCTGACCAAGTGACTTACAGGTTCGATCGCATCAATTTGGTCAGTAATGACCTTGACTACATTAGAGTAAAAATTATCTTGGAGCAATTGCCTATGCTTTTCGGGCGAGGGAAGTTTTTCTGGGTTCGGTTTTGGAAAAACCGAGGGATTAGTCCCCTGTCCGGATATCCATGGGCAAGGCCCCGAGTGAGAGGACCTGCACCGCACAAGGAGTGCTACTTCCGCTCTGCTAACACCCCCGAATCTGTGAGGGGGCATGCATCTTTTAGCTGGTATCAGAGCAACTTGGCTAAAGTGGATCAATTGAGAAGGCAAAAATGTCAAAAATTTATGAAATAACAGTAAAAGGTTGGAATTGTGTGATGAAATTCATACAAACTGATATTCAGACTGAAATTCATAAATTGGTAATTGAGTCTTTAGATGGAAGTACCGCCATTGTACGAAATCCCCGACTTTCTTGAGGCCTAGACATGATGGTATTTACCTTATAATTCCAAGGACTATGAATACCCGTATATACCGAGGGTATAACTGCAGCTCTTTACTGGCAGTATATAAGAGTAAATCTAAAACCTTGAAAATATAAGCAAAAATGCTATTGAGATGATGAATTCGAATGCTGGTTGATATGATTTTAGAATTCTGGTTGAGACTTGATGAGTTGATTTGGATTCTGATTGAAAAATGATGATTCGTGAATTCTAGTTGAAAGAAGATAAGTGGAATAAAGCCACAATGAGGATGAATGGGATGAATCCCAGTGATGATGATAATAACTGGAATGATGATTATGACTTCAGCAAATCACTATGAAATTAGTGGATTGTACTGACAGATTGCTACTGTTAACACTTGACCCAGTGGATCCAATTAAGGGATGACAAATTAAAAACCTGTATAACTGAATTTTTCATGGAGGAATGTTCAAATGGAATTTTCGGTTTGATGGACCATTATTGTGTTACGGATATGAACGATATGATCTGAATAAATTGTTATCTGATGGTGAGTTCTATATAAGGGATCTTTATCCCAGGATTCAGTTGGGTTGACCAGACTATAAGGAACCCCGGAATCAGTTGGACCTAAAGAGAAAGAGTTGTCCCCCACCAGCTGCGAGATGAGGACATCTCGCATTTTTTAAGTGGGGTAGGATGTAAGATTCCTCCCTCCAACTTTTGAGGTGTACAGGTGTAAGAGCCTCCCCTTCTGATCTTGTAATTATTCCGCTCTCTGAAATAAAAGAAAGATCTTGTTTTACCCTGTTTGACCTAGAGAGAGAAAATATCTAGAGAGAGATAATCCAAAATTGAGATATTTTTGGATATAAAAGTCCTCCTAGTGTCTAAAATGGTTTCCCCTGAAATAGAAATTCAAAAAAAACTTTCCAATGTGCAATTGGAATTAATTGGAAATAGGTATAAAGGACCTTAGCCTAAGGGTCTAGATTTTCAGAAATTTTTGGATTATGGTCCATTTAAGGTTTCTATACGGGCCAATAGGATCAATCCAAGTGTGGGGAGGAGATAAATCCAATTTATAAAAGAAAAATACTTAAAAATGAGTAAATGCCCACATAAGATAAAGAGTTGAATAAGTCCAAGGTTTATTAGTAAAAAACTATGAGTATTCCAAAAAAAGAAAGAGATATTTTGGGTATGATGATTCAATTTTGACACCTTAGCAAGGAGAAGGGGGCTCTTCAAGGATGCGCCTATTTCATATGTGTGTTGGAGTTTTAAACTCAAAAATATTGTGATATTTTTATCTCTCCTCTCTCTTGGATCAAACCAAATAAAAAGGGAGCCAAACTTGTTCCAAATCTTGTCTAAATTCAGCCAAACTGAACTTGGAAAATTCTAGAAACTAGTTAAACTTGGTTAGAGGCCTCCCTCACCTATAAATAGAAACTAGTTGGACTTGGTTAGAGGCCTCCCTCACCTATAAATAGATCCTTAGCCCTTTGTAAAAAAATATGAGAACTATACCTTGCCAGTATTATACTGAAATAATGATATTTTCTATTATCCTCTAAAAATCCTCTACAAATTGGAGAGATTGGAGCTTCTCTCTCTCTTCAATCTTCCTTGGAGTCTTCATCAACATACCAAACCAATTGATTGGTTGGGGGCCTCTACTTTGATTAAAGAATCAAGCAATCTAGGAGGTAAAGTGTGGTTTATGGTCTTTTTTTAAAAAAAAATCTCCAAATGTTTCTCTCTTCTCAACCCCTCTCAAGCTTGAGAAGCATTCAGTTGAATGGCTTTTTAATACAATTGAAGTTCTTTATTAAATTTTGTGATGAAACACATAAAGTTTCCATTTATGCTTAAATTAAATACCTTTTTTAAGGCATGTCTCTCTCTCTCCCAAAGAATGGTCATTCCTATGACCTATTCTATATTCAAATGATGCTTCTCATGAAGCAATTCTCTAATCTAAAAGTAATTTCTATGTTTGACAAATTAGAGGCCAAAGAAGTGGCTTTTTAATGCTTTTCTGCTATTTAATTTATGAAAAAATTAGGAATCAAGTCCATAACTGGATAGTGGTCCAATTAATGGTTACTCTATTATATGATATTACTAAACTTTATGCTTTCAAAATAATTGAGAATTATCAGTAATAGTAGCAGAGCTATAGTAAAATTTCTGAAAAATTAACACATAAATCATTTTCATTCATATTATGAAAAGAGGACTTCCTACCATATTCTAGGATTAATCATCCTAGATTAATTGAATGATTCTCATTATAATCATGGAAAATTTGATTTTTATGTTTATGCATAAATAGTAATTAGCAAAAGAGAAATTTTTAGTAATTCATTTTTATGTTATAAGAGGAATTCCTATGACATTTGGAATTCCATCATTGAGATGGGAAAAGAGAAATTCCTAGCATATTGAATTTATGGGTATTTTATTTTAGATGAAATTACTTTATGAGAAATATTTGATCATAAAAGAGGAATATCCATGACATTGGAATGCAATTAATTAAATGTAAAAAGAGGAATTACCATGGTATTTGAGATCCAAGAAATTAAATGGGAAGAAGAGAAAATTTTAGTATAATTCAATTTATGATTATTTATCAAAAGTGGAAATATGGGTAGAATTGATTTCTATGAATCCCATAAATTCTTTTATTCAAAAAGAGGAATATTGAGTATAATTTATTTGAGAAATTGAGAACAAATATGGAAATAGTCATCGAGTAAAAGAACAAATTGAGAACAAATATGAAAATAGTCATCGAGTAAAAGAACCTTTAATTAGGCCAAGCAATTGGCAGAAATTTAGAAAAAGTCCCATTATCGGGATCACCTTAGAAAATGCTATTAAATGTGAATAGCATATAAATGGATGAGATAAGATGAAAATAGGATGCGATAAGATGTGTATGGGATGTGAGATGTGATAAGATGTGTATGGGATGTGAAAGGATGTGATAAGATGAAAATAGGATGTGATAAGATGTGATGTAATGAGAACGGATGTGGATGTGTATGTGGAAGAATGCATGTGGATGTGTATGTGGGAGAATGAATGTGGATGTGTATGTGGAAGAATGGATGTGAATGTGTATGTGGAAGAATGGATGTGGATGTGTATGTGTATGTGGGAGAATGGATGTGGATGTGTATGTGGGAGAATGGATGTGGATGTGTATGTGGAAGAACGGATGTGGATGTGTGTGTGGAAGAAGGGATGTGGATGTGTATGTGGGAAAATGGATGTGTATGTGTATGTCGAAGAATGGATGTGGATGTGTATGTGGAAGAATGGATGTGGATGTGTATGTGGAAGAATGGATATGGATGTGTATGTGAAAGAATGGAGATGAGAGTGAATGAGATGTGATGTGATATCAGATGTAAATGATGATATGGGATGTAAATGGATGAGATGTGATGTGATGTGAATCGGGATAAGAATGAATGAGATGAGATGTGAAATGAATATGATGAGGTGTGATGTAAATTGAAATAGATGTAAATGAATGAGGTGTGATGGGATGTGAATATGGGTTGATGCGAGTGGATGAGATGTGATGAGGGTAAATGAGGAAAGATGTGATGAGATGAAAAATGATGTGATTGGATGAGAATAGGAATACATATGAAATTGGGTATGGATTAAGTAATGTGGACGGATGTGGAACAATGTGAAAGACGAGAGTTCTTTATAGAAATTGTATTTATGACGTGTTTTTCAATGACTGTTTTATGTCAATAATGCTAGGGAAGCATTTTGACCGTCTTGTGAATAAGGTTGTGGAGACCTAACTGATAAAGTTGCAACAGATGGACGGAGAGTAAACGGAGGACGTCTCGCATAGCAAGGTCAGCCGAGGTCTTGACCAGCCTTGGTTCGATTTAAATGGTGAGCTTTCGGTACGGTGGATGAGGGACCAAGGAAGTGGCCTATGAGTGAAGCACTAGGTGACCTGCGAGGGATCCTAGAGGGTGCTGACCATACGGTGCTCGGGCTCTGGGTCGCCGAAGATACCCACACGTGCGTCGTGGAAGATATTGGAACAAGGAGTAAGTTGTTTTCTAAAACTTGCTGATCTTCAATGGGCATTCCATCTTGATTTTTATAAATGAATATATTACCGGGTAGTACTATGAGCTAGGAACTATCGAAAAGGCCCATGAGTGGACAGGTGGTGAGCGTTCTAGCTACCAATGATGCTATATGTACATCGATGAAGGAATGATTGGAAATTAGGATTCAACCGAACATTTTGGAGGATTATAATCAGTGACACTATGGTTTCATTAAAAGATTGTTTTAAAGATAGCTGAATCTGTGAAAAGGACAATTTCATATTGGGTGTGTGAGTGGTGTGACTAGCTTTAAGTTTGCATAAATATCCGGCTAGGGGGCCTGGGAACTCTTTTCCCTAGTACCCGAGACAAAACCTAACCAAATTCCTATTTGGATCCCATCACTACAGTGGTTGGGTGGTTGGCTAACCCATGGGGCTGTGAATATGGGTTGATGCGAGTGGATGAGATGTGAATATGGGTTGATGCGAGTGGATGAGATGTGATGAGAGTAAATGAGGAAAGATGTGATGAGATGAAAAATGATGTGATTGGATGAGAATAGGAATACATATGAAATTGGGTATGGATTAAGTAATGTGGACGGATGTGGAACAATGTGAAAGATGAGAGTTCTTTATAGAAACTATATTTATGACCTGTTTTTAAATGACTGTTTTATGTCAATAATGCTGGGGAAGCATTTTGACCATCTTGTGAATGAGGTTGTGGAGACCTAACTGATAAAGTTGCAACAGCTGACGGAGAGTAAACGGAGGATGTCTCGCGTAGCAAGGTCAGCCGAGGTCTTGACTAGCCTTGGGTTGATTTAAATGGTGAGCTTCCGGTACGGTGGATGAGGGACCAAGGAAGCGGTCTATGAGTGAAGCACTAGGTGACCTGCGAAGGATCCTAGAGGGTGCTGACCATACGGACGGTGCTCGGGCTCTACGTCGCCGAAGATACCCACACGTGCATCGTGGAAGATATTGGAACAAGGAGCAAGTTGTTTTCTGAAACCCGGCATGAATTTGGTTGATTCACCTTGCTGGTCCTCAATGGATGAGAGTCCATGGCCTTTTTATATGGATCTGTTAGTTCATCTTGAACGGGGATTCCATCTTGATTTTTATAATTGAATATATTGCCGGGTACTATGAGCTAGGAACTATCGAAAAGGCCCATGAGTGGACAGGTGGTGAGCGTTCTAGCTGCCAATGATGCCATATGTACACCGACGAAGGAATGATTGGAAATTAGGATTCAACCAGACATTTTGGAGGATTATAATCAGTGACACTATGGTTTCATTAAAGGATTGTTTTAAAGATAGCTGAATCTGTGAAAAGGACAATTTCATATTGGGTGTGTAAGTGGTGTGACTAGCTTTAAGTTTGCATGAATATCCGGCTAGGGGGCCTGGGAACTCTTTTCCCTGGTACCCGGGACAAAACCTAACCAAATTCCTATTTGGATCCCATCACTACAGTGGTTGGGTGGTTGGCTAACCCATGGGACTGGATGGGGTTAGGCTGGAATGATGGATCCGTAAAATGAGACTCAATTCTGTTATAGTACGATAAATGAAGTGAATCTTAGATAGTAATTGTTCTATGGAAAAGAATCAACGGCTGTGCCTCTCGATGGGGAAAAAAGCGTTGATCTCTATGATCCAAGTGCAAGTTTCTTCCTTGATCTGACCAAGTGACTTACAGGTTCGGTCGGATCAGTTTGGTCAGTAGTACTGACCTTGACTACGTTAGAGTAAAAATTATCCCGGAGGAATCACCTGTGCTTTTCGGGTGAGGGAAGTTTTTTCGGGTTCGGTTTTGGAAGAACCGAGGGATTAGTCCCCTGTCCAGATATCCGTGGGCGAGGCCTCGAGTGAGAGGACCCTGCACCGCGCAAGGAGTGCTACTTCTGCTGCTAGCACTCCCGAATCTGTTGCGCGGAGGGGCAGGGATCTTTCAGCTCGTATCAGAGCAACTTGGCTAAAGTGGATCAACTGAGAAGGAAAAAATGTCAAAAATTTATGAAATAACAGTAAAAGGTTGGAATTGTGTGATGAAACTCATACAAACTGATATTCAGACTGAAATTCATAAATTGGTAATAGAGTCTTCAGATGGATTGTATGAAATCCCTGACTTTCTTGAGGCCTAGACATGATAGTATTTACCTTATAATTCCAAGGACTTGACTACCCGTATATACCGAGGGTATAATTGCAGCTCTTTACTGGTAGTATATACAAATAAATCTAAAACCTTGAAAATATAAGCAAAAATGCTATCGAGATGATGAATTCAAATGCTGGTTGATATGATTTTATAATTCTGGTTGAGACTTGATGAGTTGATTTGGATTCTGATTGAAAAATGATGATTCCTGAATTCTAGTTGAAAGAAGATAAGTGGAACAAAGCCATAATGAGGATGAATGGGACGAATCCCAGTGATGATGATAATAACTGGAATGATGATTATGACTTCAGCAAAAGACTATGAAATTAGTGGATTGTACTGAGACAGATTGCTACTGTTAACATGGATCCAATTAAGGGATGACAAATTAAAAACCTGTATAACTGAATCTTCCATGGAGGAATGTTCAGATGGAATTTTCGGTCTGATGGACCATTATTGTGTTAAGGATATAAAGGATATGATCTAAATAAATTGTTATCTGATGGTGAGTTCTATATAAGGGATCTTTCTCCCAGGATTCTATAAGGAACCCCAGAATCAGCTGGACCTTAAGAGAAAGAGTTGTCCCCCAGCTGCGAGATGAGGACATCTCGCGTTTTTTAAGTGGGGTAGGATGTAAGATTCCTCCCTCCAACTTTTGAGGTGTACAGGCGTAAGAACCTCCCCTTCTTATCTTATATAATTAGGCGTAAGAACCTCCCCTTCTTATCTTATATAATTATTTCGCTCTCTGAAATAAAAGAAAGATCTTGCTTTACCCTGTTTGACCTAGAGAGAGAAAATGTCTAGAGAGAGGTAGTCCAAAATTGAGATATTTTTGGATATAAAAATCCTCCTAGTGTCTAAAATGGTTTCCCTTGAAATAGAAATTCAAAAAGAACTTTCCAATGTGCAATTGGAATTAATTGGAAATAGGTATAAAGGACCTTAGCCTAGGGGTCTAGATTTTCATAAATTTTTGGATTATGGTCCAATTAAGGTTCCTATATGGGCCAATAGGATCAATCCAAGTGTGGGGAGGAGGAGATAAATCCAATTTATAAAAGAAAAATACCCAAAAATGAGTAAATGCCTGCATAAGATGAAGAGTTGAATGAGTACAAGGTTTATTAGTAAAAAACTATGAGTATTAAAAAAAAAGAGATATTTTGGATATGATGATTCAATTTTGACACCTTGGCAAGGAGAAGGGGGCTCTTCAAGGAGGTGCCTATTTCACATGTGTGGTGGAGTTTTAAACTCAAAAATATTGTGGTATTTTTATCTCTCCTCTCTCTTGGATTAAACCAAATCAAAAGGGAGCCAAACTAGTTTCAAATCTTCTCCAAATTCAGCCAAACTGAACCTGGAAAATTCTAGAAACTAGTTGGACTTGGTTAGAGGCCTCCCTCACCTATAAATAGATCCTTAGCCCTTAGTAAAAAAATATGAGAACTATACCATGCCAGTATTATACCGAAATAATGATATTTTCTATTATCCTCTAAAAATCCTCTACAAATTGGAGAGATTGGAGCTTCTCTCTCTCTTCAATCTTCCTTGGAGTCTTCATCAACATACCAAACCAATTGATTGGTTGGGGGCCTCTACTTTGATTAAAGAATCAAGCAATCTAGGAGGTAAAGTGTGGTTTATGATCTTTTTTTTAAAAAAAAAATCTCCAAATGTTTCTCTTCTCACTCCCTCTCAAGCTTGTGAAACATTCAATTTAATGGCTTTTTAATACAATTGAAGTTCTTTAATAATTTTTGTGATAAAACACATAAAGTTTCCATTTATGCTTAAATTAAATGCTTTTTTAAGGCATGTCTCTCTCCCCTCCAAAGAATGGTCATTCCTATGACCTATTCTATATTCAAATGATGAAAGCAATTCTCTAATCTAAAAGTAATTTCTATGTTTGACAAATTAGAGGCCAAAGAAGTGGCTTTTTAATGCTTTTATGCTATTTAATTTATGGAAAAATTAGGAATCAAGTCCATAACTGGATAGTGGTCCAATTAATGGTTATTCTATCATATAATATTACTAAACTTTATGCTTTCAAAATTATTGAGAATTATGAGTAATAGTAATGGAGCTATGGTAAAATTTTTGAAAAAATTAACACATAAATCATTTATATTCATATTATGAAAAGAGGACTTCCTACCATATTCTAGGATTAATCATCCTAGATTAATTGAATGGTTTATGCATAAATAGTAACTAGCAAAAGAGGAATTTCTAGTAATTCATTTTTATGTTATATGAGGAATTCCTATGACATTTGAAATTCCATCATTGAGATGGAAAAAGAGAAGTTCCTAGCATATTGAATTTATGGGTATTTTATTTTAGATGAAATTACTTTATGAGAAATATTTGATGATAAAAGAGGAATACCCATGACATTGGAATGCAATTAATTAAATGCAAAAAGAGGAATTCCCATGGTATTTGCGATCCAAGAAATTAAATGAGAAGAAGAGGAAACTTTAGTATAATTCAATTTATGATCATTTATCAAAAGTGAAAATATGGGTAGAATTGATTTCTGTGAATCCCATAAATTCTTTTATTCAAAAAGAGGAATATTGAGTATAATTCATTTGAGAAATTGAGAATGAATATGGAAATAGTCGTCGAGTAAAAGAGTCTTTCATTGGGCCAAGCAATTGGCAGAAATTTAGAAAAAATCACATTATCGGGGATCAACCTAGAAAAAGCTATTAAATGTGAATAGCATGTGAATGGATGAGATAAAATGAAAATAGGATGCGATAAGATGTGTATGGGATGTGATAGAATGTGAATGGATGAGATAAAATAAAAATAGGATGCGATAAGATGTGTATGGGATGTGATAGAATGTGAATGGATGTGATAAGATGTGTATGGGATGTGAAAGGATGTGAATGGATGTGATAAGATGTGTATGGGATGTGATAGAATGTGAAAGGATGTAATAAGATGAAAATAGGATGTGATAAAATGTGATGTAATGAGAATGGATGTGGATGTGTATGTGGAAGAATGGATGTGGATGTGTATGTGGGAGAATGGATGTGGATGTGTACGTGGAAAAATGGATGTGGATGTGTATGTGGAAAAATGGATGTGGATGTGGATGTGTATGTGGAAAAATGGATGTGGATGTGTATGTGGAAGAACGGATGTGGATGTGTATGTGGAAGAATGGATGTGGATGTGTATGTGGGAGAACAGATGTGGATGTATATGTTGAAGAAGGAATGTGGATGTGTATGTGGGAAAATGGATGTAGATGTGTATGTGGAAGAATGGATGTGGATGTGTATGTGGAAGAAGGGATGTTCAAGTGTATGTGGAAGAAGGGATGTGGATGTGTATGTGAGAAAATGGATGTGGATGTGTATGTGGAAGAATGGATGTGGATGTGTATATGGAAGAAGGGATGTGGATGTGTATGTGGAAAAATGGATGTGGATGTGTATGTGGAAGAATGGATATGGATGTGTATGTGAAAGATGTGATGTCGATGTGAGTGAATGGATGAGATGTAATGTGATGTGAATTCGGATGTGAGTGAATGAGATGTGATGTCATATGAATTGGATGTAAATGAATGATATGGGATGTGAATGGATGAGATGTGATGTGATGTGAATCGGGATAAGAATGAATGAGATGAGATATGAAATGAATATGATGAGGTGTGATGTGAATTGAAATAGATGTGAATGAATGAGGTGTGATGGGATGTGAATATGGGTTGATGCGAGTGAATGAGATGTGATGAGGGTAAATGAGGAGAGATGTGATGAGATGAAAAATGAGGTGATTGGATGATGTATGTGGAAGAATGGATGTGGATGTGTATGTGGGAGAATGGATGTGGATGTGTATGTGGAAGAATGGATGTGGATGTGTATGCGAAAGATTGGATGTGGATGTGTATGTGGAAGAACGGATGTGGATGTGTATGTGGAAGAAGGGATGTGGATGTGTATGTGGGAAAATGGATGTGGATGTGTATGTGGAAGAATGGATGTGGATGTGTATGTGGAACAAGAGATGTGGATGTGTATGTGGAAAAATGGATGTGGATGTGTATGTGGAAGAATGGATGTGGATGTGTATGTATGGATGTGGATGTGTATGTGTGGAAGAATGGATGTGGATGTGTATATGGAAGAATGGATATGGATGTGTATGTGAAAGAATGGATGTGGATGTGTATGTGAAAGATGTGATGTCGATGTGTGAATCCAGATGTGAGTGAATGAGATGTGATGTCATATGAATCAGATGTAAATGAATGATATGGGATGTGAATGGATGAGATGTGATGTGATGTGACTCGGGATAAGAATGAATGAGATGAGATGTGAAATGAATATGATGAGGTGTGATGTAAATTGAAATAGATGTGAATGAATGAGGTGTGATGGGATGTGAATATGGATTGATGCGAGTGGATGAGATGTGAATATGGGTTGATGCGAGTGGATGAGATGTGATAAGGGTAAATGAGGAAAGATGTGATGAGATGAAAAATGATGTGATTGGATGAGAATAGGAATACATATGAAATTGGGTATGGATTAAGTAATGTGGATGGATGTGGAACAATGTGAAAGACGAGAGTTCTTTATAGAAACTGTATTTATGACCTATTTTTAAATGACTGTTTTATGTCTGGGGAGCATTTTGACCGTCTCGTGAATGAGGTTGTGGAGACCTAATTGATAAAGTTGCAACAGCTGACGGAGAGTAAACGGAGGATGCCTCGCGTAGCAAGGTCAGCCGAGGTCTTGACCAGCCTTGGTTCGATTCAAATGGTGAGCTTCCGGTACGGTGGATGAGGGACCAAGGAAGCGGCCTGAGTGAAGCACTAGGTGACTTGCGAAGGATCCTAGAGGGTGCTGACCATACGGTGCTCAGGCTCTAGGTTGCCGAAGATACCCACACGTGCGTCGTGGAAGATATTAGAACAAGGAGTAAGTTGTTTTCTGAAACCGGGCATGGATCTGGTTGATTGACCTTGCTGGTTCTCAACGGATGAGTCCATGGCCTTTTTATATGGGGAACTTTGTGAATTGTAATTCCGTGAGATGGAACTCTGTGAATTGTAATTCCGTGAATTTACAGTTGATCTCGCTGATCTTCAACAGGGATTCCATCTTGATTTTTATAAATGAATATATTGCCGGGTACTATGAGCTAGGAACTATCGAAAAGGCCCATGAGTGGACAGGTGGTGAGCGTTCTAGCTGCCAATGATGCCATATGTACACGGATGAAGGAATGATTGGAAATTAGGATTCAACCGGACATTTTGGAGGATTATGATCAGTGACACTATGGTTTCATTAAAAGATTTTTTTAAAGATACTGTGAAAAGGACAATTTCATATTGGGTGTGTAAGTGGTGTGACTAGCTTTAAGTTTGTATGAATATCCAGCTAGGGGGCCTGGGAACTCTTTTCCCTGGTACCCGGGACAAAACCTAACCAAATTCCTATTTGGATCCCATCACTACAATGGTTGGGTGGTTGGCTAACCCATGGGACTAGATGGGGTTAGGCTCGACTGATGGATTCGTAAAATGAGACTCAATTCTGTTATAGTACGATAGATGAAGTGAATCTCGGATAGTAATTGTTCTATGGAAAAGAATCAACGGCTGTGCCTCTCGATGGGGAAAAAAGCGTTGATCTCTATGATCCAAGTGCAAGTCTCTTCCTTGATCTGAACAAGTGACTTACAGGTTCGGTCGGATCAGTTTGGTCAGTACTGACCTTGACTACGTTAGAGTAAAAATTATCCTGGAGGAATCACCTGTGCTTTCCGGGTGAGGGAAGTTTTTCGGTTTCGGTTTTGGAAGAACCGAGGGATTAGTCCCTTGTCCGGATATCCGTGGGCGAGGCCCCGAGTGAGAGGACCCTGCACCGCGCAAGGAGTGCTACTTCCGCTGCTAGCACCCCCGAATCTGTTGCGCGGAGGGGGCAGGGATCTTTCAGCTCATATCAAAGCAACTTGGCTAAAGTGGATCAACTGAGAAGGCAAAAATGTCAAAAATTTATGAAATAACAGTAAAAGGTTGGAATTGTGTGATGAAACTCATACAAACTGATATTCAGACTGAAATTCATAAATTGGTAATAGAGTAAGCTCTATACCTTGTTGATTAGGTTCTTTGTCAATTCACTTTCAAAAGATTGTTTGTCAAACCAATTCGTTCCCATGGTGTCAAGAAACAAATGCATGACTATGGAAGCAAACAAGTTCTGCTTAAGGACATCGCCACAAACTTCCTCTTCTTGAGGAGCATTGATGTGACCACATCCTCTGATCCTTCCTAGATTCCTCTTCCATTCCCTTGAGGAGCCTTTACATTACCACATCCTTTGATCCTTCCGAGATTCCTATAGGCAATGTTACACACTTAAGCTCTTCACTTACATTTGCAACTATCTCCTCTCATAACCATCTAATGCTTCCTCCACATAATTATTGCAGCCTTCATTAACATGTGAAGTGAAATCCTTGTAGTACACTGTAGCCTTCATCAGCATCATGTGAAGTGAAATCTGTTAAATTTGCAGCAATGTGATGAGCTATGGTGGATCAAATGCTACAATCAACATCATTAACAAAGAGATTAGATGATAATTAAGATGTGATTAGTGCTGATAGCTTAATGTAGGCATGGATAATCAAAAACCAGCAAATTCTCATTAGGCCAATGCCTCAATTTATAGGGTTTATATCCAAGCATCGAATCCCACTGATTTCTCCTTGATTCACTCAACCTCTTTTGCTTGATTCTCTCCACCTCTTCCCAGAATATCTCCACACCTCCTAAATCTTCTCATGCTACCCTTTATTCTCTCCCATTAGAAACTTCTCACCTTTTCACAGCTTCTCTCACATTTACAGATTCTCTTTTACAGCCTCTTGCTAAGGGCTTGTTCCCGCACACACCCTATTCACTTGTATATTTCAACACCTCCCCTCAAGTGAATACTCCTAGCACACCTGGACCCTATACCAAGTCTCCCTCTTACTTGATAGTCCGCGGCCTCAAGTCCCTAAACTCATAGTCCTTGACACTCTCTCTCTCTCTATGTGTTCAAGGCTACTACAAGTGCCCGTGACCTTGACTAAAGTGCTCACACATACATCTACCACATGGCCTACATCATCGGTGGCTCAGAGGTGTTTTTACTCTGTTGGGACAGGTTACATTGGGTTGTGGGGTTTCTCTCTCTCTCTCTCTCTCTCTCTCTCTCTCTCTCTCTCTCTCAGAAAAGATGATCTAACTCCACTTCCTTAGGAGCCTCCATGAAGTTTGCCGATGTCGTTTCTTCTCCACTGGGTTTACTGTAGCAGTCTCTTGCCATGTGTCCTAGCTTTCCATAGTTGTGGCAAGTGAAGGTCCTTCCTCCTACTCTGCCTCTTCCTCGTCCTCGTCCTCGTCCTCGAGAGAATCCTCCTTGGGTGAAGAATGCTTTTTCTTCTCCTGCTGTTAGGTCCAGCCATTTCTTCTCTTTGCCTCTGGTCTCTTGCTTTAGTAGAGCTCCTTCTATCTCGTGTAGCTTCAATTCAGGCACATTCTTTAATGTTGCTACAATGTTTTCATATTCACCTTTGTCCACACTCAGAAGCACTGCTAGTGCCTCATCATCTTCTACCTTTTTGCCAATGGCTGCCAGTTGTTGCTTTATGCTTTTATATTTGTTCAAGTGTGTGATTAAAGGTTCACTTTCCTTCATATCCAATTTGTAGAATTGCATTAACAGATTTATCTTTGAATTTTTTTGCTTGTGTGCCAAATAATTTATTGAGTTCATCCCATGCATCTTTTGCCCACTGTATCCCTGTGATGTGATGAATGATTTCATCATTTAAACTGAGTGCGATAAGTCCCAATGCTTTCTCATTCCTGATCTTCCACTCATTTTTCCCTCTCACCTCTGGGCATTCATCTCTTCCCTCAACTAGCCCCCACAGATTTTTTCTCATGAGCAGATACATGGTTTTTGTCTGCCATGTGTAGAACTGCTCCCCATTAAATTTTGCTATCTCTTGTGCCGTACTCATGATGATGTGAAGGGGGTCTTACCTTTTGATCCAATTTCAAGATTCAAGGGCAGTGTCTACCCTTTTTTTACAACTCAATCTGGTGTTTAGGTGATGATTACAATAGATTTATCAGCATAATTTTACCATTAAACCAAAGGTAACAAATCTGTATGGAATGGTTGGAGTATTAAACCATCTCCGAATTGCAATATGAAGTTATAGGGATCTGTATCAGATACTAATGGTTAATTTGAACCCTCAATTGTACCAAAATATAGTGATTAGTACTGATTAATCACTGATTAGCAAATTAATCCTCTGTTTTGTGTACAAAAAACAAAAAATACGGGGAGTCCAGATCTGAGGCCTTAGAGTTCAAGTGAGCTCAAATCCTTTCAAGGCCATCAATAGCAATTAGTCTAGTAGAGGATTAAGCCAAGAAACACAAGATTTGACCAAACATTGAATGCTTAATCTCTGTTTTAACAAAGTCACTTGCAGATTTGATGAAGAGCTTGGATCTCACTGTAGAGCAATTTGATGTGGAGAAGAAGACATTTCATTTTTCCCTCAAAAAAAGGTGCCTGCTAAATCGCGATTTTCGTGAGCTTCGCTTGGCGGTTTGACGTGCCGATTTGATGGGCTGGACTGTGGGAAGGCTGGCTATGCTTGCCTAGAAGCACTTGCCCCAATGTTGCTCCTGGAGGGAGATCAAGCCCCTCCACTAGCTGGGGGTGCAAAGAGCTTGTTGAAAATAACTTTAAAAATGATTATTTCTTAATCATCTACTAATCCTAGATAATGGGCTCATAAATTTGATGGATTCTAGTCTAGGCTCTGATACCGTGTTAAATTTGCAACAATGTGATGAGATATGGTGGATCAAATGCTAGAATCAATATCATTAACAAAGAGATTAGACGATAATTAAGATGTGATTAGTGAGTAATTAACTGATAGCTTAATGTAGGCATGGATAATCAAAAACCAGCAAATTCTCATTAGGCCAATGCCTCAATTTATAGGGTTTACATCCAAGCATCTAATCCCACTGATTTCTCCTTGATTCACTCCACCTCTTTTGCTTGATTCTCTCCACCTCTTCCCAGAATATCTCCACACCTCCTAAATCTCCTCATGCTACCCTTTATTCTCTCCCAGTAGATACTTCTCACCTTTTCACAGCTTCTCTCACATTTACAGATTCTCTTTTACAGCCTCTTGCTAAGGGCTTGTTCCCGTACACACCCTATTCACTTGTATATTTCAACAAAATCCTCGTACTACACTCAACAACGTTAATCATCTATATGGTGAACCTTCTTTAATAGACTAAAATCATTTGGCCAAATGACCTGCAATATTGCTTTATCTTATCCTCCCCTTCTTGTGCAAGTTTCATAGCCTTATGAAAATGAAAATTAGACGGGGATCTTTAACATACATACTCTCTTTGATATATAACAATGATGTGAATTGACAAACCAAGTAGGACAAAGGTAACCAAGCAGGCTGATAATAAGACCTACATCCATGGAAAAAGAAAGAAAGAAACAAAACCAGGATACACGTTTGATTGGGCGAAAGTCAACAATCTGTGATTGGTTTAAAAAATAGCCTTAGCATTCAATGGATACCAAAGGTGTGAATAATATCACATACACAACCAAATTTGTGGAGAGAGCTCCTACATGAGGGGGTGATAAAGTTCTACATCACCTTTGGACTCGGAGCCACCCAACTATGACCCTCACATGAGGTTAGGCAAGAGGGTGGTTCTAAGGGTTGCAGCAAGAGCTTTCTTTGTCAGGAAAGAAAATGGGGGGGGCATTCCGAGAATTGAACTCGGGACCTCTCGCACCCTAAGCGAGAATCATACCACTAGACCAAATGCCCATCTGACAATCCCCGGCCGCCACACCTTATTTATATCGTTTTTACCTTTGAATGAAACAGTGATTCAGAACGCCAGATGCATTATGCAAAGCGTAGCCACGCTCATCTTCTGTAGCGTGACTCTAGCTCCATCCTCTCAGATTTTCGTAGCGTATAAAATAGTGCCTTGACTTGGCAAGCCTCGTTGAAAGCCCATGAAGCATCCGAAACCACACATTCTGTTTAAATAAAATGACAGGCTGTTTGTATGGCCATAATCCTCAATAGACGAGGTATATATATGGTGTAGCCAGCTATTTATGGGCATGTGAACAGTCTCTTAATTAAATGTAAGGTACTCAACCACATTACATTTCTTCATCACAAGACATGCCAAGTAGGAATGTGGCATACATAAATAATGCTTTTATTTGAATTCTTGTGTGGAGCAATTTCGATACATACATTGTCTTCCTTTTGTGTGCCACATGATGCCATTAATGTTGTCTGTCGTGTCGGAACAATAGTGCATTGTTGTGCATGTTCTGAAGTACATAAAGTTTGTGCTGATATGTGAATCTCAAATCACCTAATTTGAGCCAATGCCATTGCACAAACCTCCTCCACCATCAAAACTAGTGGCACACCCACATCCCACAAACGACGACGCCATCAACATTGCCTCTGCGGTCTCGTTTGGAAATCCTTAGTGTGATATCATCCTCCATCGTTTGGAAATCCTTGGTGTGATATCATCCTCCATAGGGAAATCCAACCCACTCTTGTATGTAGTAGTGCTAGAATATCTCTTCTCTTTTTCTCTCTTTTTTTTTGGGGGGGGGATAAAATGAGTTGACCTTAGGGTTGCCCTCATAATGTTTTTTTTTTTTTTTTTTGCATCCTACACTTAGTCTCTTACACATGTCGGATTCCTTAGTCTTGTGTACAATCTTCAACCTTTCCCTTAAGCTCTCAGTTCTAGCGCTTGTGAACCTAGTCAATGCCATCGATGGAGATAATACTTGTCCATTGTGTTGATGCCATCCAAAGGAATCAGTTTAATGCTTTGTTAAAAGGTGTACTTTACCTCGCCATCCAAAGGAATCAGTTTAATGCTTTGTTAAAAGGTGTACTTTACCTCATAAGTCTGAGGTGGGTATTTGATCGCACGCGATTCTACCTCTACTAATGGAATAGATGTCAATGAGGTGATGTCTCATGATAAACCCCTTTCTGGCCTTGTGATTAACTTTAAGGATTTGATGGGAAAGGTTTTTGCAAGCCCATTTAGCTTTTGTATATAACCATAAAGTTGAGCATGGGGGGATGGCACAAGGGCACCCCTATTGAATATTCGTAGGCCAACACGAGTAGTTTATGGGCTAAGGACACCTGTGAAGAGACCTTAACTTATTGTCGTATTGTTTTGTATGTTAGTTTTCTCTACATTCTAATGGACTTTTACATGATGCTAATGCTTTCTTCCCTCTTGCTATTGATGCTAATGGACTTATCGTCATATTGTTTTGTATGTAAGTTTTCTCTACATTCTAATGGACTTTTACATGATGATAATGCTTACTTCCTTCTTGCTATTGATTCTTGTTGAAATCTAGTGTGTTATCTCCTCATTGATTTGCATGTACTATGGAGTTTGTAAGCTCTGAAGCTCTTCATATGTCTTTGCTAGTTGAATAATATGGCGAGTGATAAGTTTCTATTCTATTATGTGTGAATAGCATACATAGAGATCTTCCTTGAGCTAATAGATAACCCTCTTGCTTGAAGTTATTTTATTAGAATGGAAGGAGGATGCTTGAGATTGCAACCTAGCAATGCTTTATTGCTATGGAAGACTAGCATAGAATGTCTATTGAGAAACTAACTCAAGGACGTGTATGGATTCTTGAGTGGATTGTGTGTTTGCACAATGACATTGAGTTTTCCATGGGAAGGGATTATGCACAAAGAAACATTTCAAAGATGCTTAATAGAGAGAGTAGAGTGGCAAGAACTTGACTTCCCTAAAAGTAGCCTAATTGGTGACACATCACACCCTACCGACTTGCCTAATGAGTCCCCCATGAACTCTCCCATTGAGTTCTCCCTAGTCTAGTCTCTTTCCAAATCTCACATTGATAGTCATAGGCATGGAAATAGAATTTCCATAGAGGGATCCAAGAAGTGATACATAGTGTAACCTATTCACAAAGTTGTCATTTAAAATTTAAAGACTACATTATTTTGTTAAAATAGCAAAAAGTGGTCAGGGACCAAATTCATTTAAAACAAGTGTGATAGATACATTAATAAGGTTTTCTTAATGTGAGGTGAACCCTTCCCTAATCTCATTTGTCTCTCTCCCCTCTCCCCTCATTGGTCCTCCACTAGCCTTCCTAATCTCATTCCTCTCGCTCCCCTCTCCCCCCTCACTTCCCTCTCCCCCCTCCCTAATCTCATTCCTCTCACTCCCGTCTCCCCTTACATCAGCCTTCCTAATCTCATTCCTCTCACTCCCCTCTCCCCTCCCTAAATTCATTCCTCTAACTCCCCTCTCCCTCAATAATTTTACTCCTCTCACTCTCCTCTCCCTTCACTAGTCCTCCACCAACCTTCCTCCTTGGTGGCAACCTCTATGTGCAAAGTCACAGAAAGAAAGTGTTTGTGTAACTCATGATGCAAGTACCTATAATCAATCACATATACATTAACAATTATGAGGACATAGATGGGTTTGGCTATCACTTACATCACCTAATCATAGGCTATAAACCATGGATACAATGGTAAGCCATAGGTTTGGCTAGCACTCATCAACTATAGGCTATAAACCGGGCACAATGGTAAGCCACACCTGAGCTAGAGATCATGCAACTCTAACGAAGCCCAAACCATAAAGGCATGAATATCTTATACCATGGACCCCTAATCACCTAGATTATCACCAATATGGCTAGCCGATGGACTCCTATCTAGTGGTTGGGCCCTTGGGAAGCCCCTCTCCCAAGGTCTAAGTCACACCTCTTAAGAATCTCTCTCTAATATGAGCTACAACCGTCCTATCTATAATCCGATAATCATGTTCACTCAAATATGGCTATGTGTTGGTATCTTCTCAATTTGTATGCAATTTGGAATTTGTGAGCTCTTAAGCTCTTCATATGTCTTTGCTAGTTGAATTCAATGAGAGAAAACTTTGTATGCCATGGGATCAAAGTCTATGCTATGTGTGAGAAGAATACATAGACATCTTCCATGAGCTAATGGATAATTTGCTTGCTTAAAATCCTTTCATTGACTGGAAGGAAGCTTGAGATGGTACCTAGCAATGCTTGAGAGCTATGGAAGACTAGCATAGAGAGCTATGGATTCTTAAGTGGGATTGTTGTTCTTGCAAGCATCAATCCAATGGCATTGAGTTTCGTTACATAGAGATATCATGGGAAGGGATTATGCACAAAGAAACATTTCAAAGATCCTTAGAGTACCAAAAACAGGCTGATTAGTACCACATCATACTACCAACTTGTCCCCAATGAGTCCCTCACTAAGACTCCCATTGAGTCCCCATAATCTAGTCTCTTGCTAGATCTCCCATTGAATTTCTTGTTAAATCCTTATCCACCCTATAGTCTTTTTCTTGGAAAGTCACCCACCAAGTCTCTCACCAAGCCCCCTAGTGAGTCCTTATATCCACCCTATAGTCTCTTTCTTGGAAAATCCCCCACCAAGTCTCTCACCAAGGCCCCTAGTGAGTCTCCCTCCAAGTCTCTCATGCTAAGCCCCCTTGTGAGCCTCCCACCAAGTCTCTCATGCCCAACTCCCTAATGAGTCTCTCATGCCTAGCCCCCTAATGAGTCTCCCACCAAGTCTCCCAACAATGTAATCGTCATGGGCTAGTGATGAAGAGCCTACACAATAAAGTTAACAAAATATTTTCCTTGTTATTGGAGCTTGCATGCCATTGTGAAGCTAGGGTTTTTTTTAGCTACAAGCATAGTAAAGGATAAAATAACCTAGAATGGATCACCAACTCCACATTGTGTGAAAATTGAGAATTAACTGAAGCCCAAAATCTATAATTTCATTGCACATGAGGTTAAGTAGAAAGCCTAAACACACCACACTCATTAGTACAAGACTAACCAAGTGGAGTGCACTTAACTTTCTCTTGGCGTAGGGAACTTGCATGCTTACCCATCATCTTGGAGAAGAGGAAACCCCGTTAACACTAGGTAGCACTTAAGAAGACCTACCTCCCATTGTCATTTGCAAGAGTTGTCTATGTAGAGCTTAGGAGCCTCAAGAGAGAAGAGACCATGCTATCCTATCAAGACACTCATCCTCTCTCACACTCACACATCCATCCACTCACATGTAGGCCAAAGGAAGGCAAGAAGGCAAGTCGATCACACAAACACTCACATCTCACACACAAGAAATAGCATGCACACAAAGAGGCAAGAGAACTTGGGCGTAAGAACACACTCTCATTCAACACTCAAGGGATCCCCCTTTCTCATTAGAGAAATTGACTTATATACAAGAGAGTTATAAGCTTGGATGTCCACACCTAATAACTAGCTGGGTGCCCAACTGCCTAACCGTATCTAGGCTAGTCTAAGCACACATTAGGCAGATGTTGGCTCTTTTACTTAGCTTGGTCAACCCTTGAGTACATCATTGAGTACAATCATGTGGGAATTACAATGATTAGAAAGAGTTATTAATTCCTACTTGGGTGGACAACACATTCTTAAGGGCGTTCAAAGATCTTTTACACAATGCCCATTGTGTATCTACATCCCTTGGGGACTCTCAAGAATTTTTGTATGTTTTTAGCTCATTGTAGATAGCTCCTCTTCACTCATGGAACAATGGACACATTCATTGTGATGGTGTAGACCCGTTTTGTTAATGCATGTAGGTAGTTTTGATTAACCTTGGTTAACATTCCCCCCTCCTTGTTCTAGGTCTATCCTCGAGCCTAGGAAATGAATCCTTGATTGGTGTAGTTGAAGAATTTAAGGAGGGATTGGTGTTGGAGATTGTCAATGGTACAGGTACAGAAGATTTGTGTGCCGATATGGAAAGTTGATGGTATGTGGGAGACTATCGATGTTGAGAGCATGCATATTGGTGTCAATGCATGTGCCTAGGTTGAAACAAGTAAGGATGCTTAATGCATGTTCTTGAATGATGCAAGCACCTACCTGCTTATATGCATCATGAAATAAAACAGCATGTGGCACAAGTAAGAGTATCAGCAGGAGACGACGTTTGATGTCGATGCTCTATCCATGGTGCGTGGTGTGTGTGTCAGTGTATAGTGCGTGAAGTGGTGTAGAGATCTTTCCATGAAATTCTCCACCCACCTCCAGAAAAGTAATATTTTGACTCTTATGCTTGCCCATCCAACACAAGTGACTTGACTTGGACGCTTATGTGTGTCTCTTCATCACAAGCAACTCAGACAATGATATATACATGACAGATTAACGAGTAAGAGATTAATGATAGCTCTCCATTTCGACTTTTGCCATGTACATTATTGTATCACTTTGGTCTCATAGGTTCATGGGGTCCTTTGTACAAATTTAATATATCTTTCTTTCTTTCTCTTTGTGAGCACTTGCATGCATTTGTGTGTGGGATGATTCTTTAGCACATGTTTTTCTTCACACTGTTTGCCCATCTGACAGAGCCTTGGGAGATCTAATCAATGCAGCTACCATCACACTTCCAAACCACAGTTCAACTCCTCTAATACTCAAACCACCAATACCAGAAAACAACATTAGCCATATCAAGTGACATACTTAGAACTCCGACCATTATGGTTACACCTTAAGAGTACCATACAAGCCATGGCTGGGTGACATGCTTAATTGCACTACCCACATTTGTATACCGCTTAGTGCTGTTGGCCTCTAAACATCCATGTGTTACAAGCAGCTTTCCTTGATATGGTGCAACAAAGCCACCTAGACTATTATGACCCAGCTTCCTTTTGTCCATAGCCAAGGACTATGATGTTGGCAGTGCTGATAAAATCTTGCCTTTCTCAGATTCAATAAGTTCATAAAACACTTTGTAAAGAAATACAACCAAAACTCAAGTAACATTATTTGAATTTTGCATCCCCCACACACAATAAAGATACCTGCAGATCCTTTGCAAATCCTTCACCTACCACTACAGCTGCAAGTGTAGGCCCACTGAATTCCGCAAACCTCACTCTTGTCATGCCACATTCCACTCTTAGCACCCAAGCTTAAGAATCCCGACATCACCTACACAGTCATGCAGGCAAAGCAAGAGGTTGTTCACACAAGAAAATCCTATGCTTATCTGATGCTTCTCTTTCCTCTTGGAGTTTTAAGAAACTATGATCATCAAAGACCCAGTTTAGAATGGTGGCCCAGGAGACACAGCAAATCCAAAAAACAAAGTGAGCTGCATGTACTACAAGATTACAATTGAGTTACTCTGACACCAACTAAAACATGCACATGTTTGTCAGATGCTATGCATGAAACCTCATTGACCATTCCACGTGTGTGCATACCCATCAGTAATAAAGAAGCACCAAAGTTCCTTCCTAGCTCATCACCCAACCATCAGCTATATCTAGAGTACAACAAGCTTGAGGCATGGCCAACACCAACAGCACTCATCACCCAAACTCTGTTGGTCTAAACCTTCTAGACTGAAGCTTTCTTCCCACAACCTATACCTAGCACCAATCTTTAGCGCTCTTCTCAAATTTGTGGACCACATGGGTGATTTTTTCAATTTCGTGTAGGAGAAGACCACAAGGGTGTGTTGGTTGTCATAGAGGTTTTGCTAGGACAAGGCCTTGTAGACTGCTTATGTGATCAACCACCTTATGCTTGAGAGAGATCCTGGATTCCTACTGGATTCCTAGGTATATTCAAATGGAAGCCCATTTTTTTCCAGATAGCCAAAAGCCAAAATTTCTCCATATGCACATGATAAATCAATGTTTATATCATGTGTATTTTCGAGTACTAGAATGATGATCATGACAAACTTGATGAAGGCTTCCAAAAAGTGTAGTAGAGTTCTAACAACATTCTTTCAGTTCGTCGATATTGGAAGTATTCCTCTCCTGTACACATATCACAAACTATTACTCTCCTGTACACGATTTTGGTTCAGAGGCAGGGAAGATTCATTTTACATTCTTTCTCCCAAAAGAGGATGGTCATGGTCAATCATCAGAAGGTGGTCTGGCTTGGAGACATTCGTTCGGATTTGAAGAGTGTATATCCTTCTGTACCACCCTGCACTACAACATGGTAAAGCACCCATAGAACAGAAAGCATTGAGAACATAATACAACTTTTCTTATTTAATGGGATGCACAAGTGATTATAAGGGCACTTGTCATCAAAAAACACACTTTATTTCCTGATGCAGCTCAAGTTTCATAAGACGGATACTAGCTTGAACTGGACGCTAGTCTAGTTAGCGTATCTTGCAGAGAGGCCACTACATCCACTGCTGACTTTGTAAACCAGCTAAGGCCCACTTTCAATCTGTGTTCATTTGTTGGAAGCCGAAATAGATAAGCCAATTTCCGAGCTGCAAAGGTTTCAAACCAGACAATAAGATATTCAAGCAAAGTAGAATCATAGGCCATTGACTTGTTACAGAAAACTTATCATGAAACCTGTGTGACCGAGTGGTCCATCCAGCGTGACACCATCAACAAAGCTCAAAGTCACTGCAGCATCATTCTTCCCAAGAGTCATCATTTCCCCTAGATTTTGATACCTGCAGCTTGCAATCAAATCCCTGGTAAGAGACTTACTTTCAAAACATGTCAAAGAAAACCAAGTTTACCAGTTCCACGACTCTTAAGCCGCTTGCAGATTACACCCCTGCCCATGAATGAGAATTATGACTACCCATCCTTTGTTGATGGGGGATATACACTCCACCCCCCCCCCCTCCAAAAAAAAAGCCCCCACCCGTACAATGGATGCAGGGGTGGGTTAACCATCAACTGCCATGTTTATCCATCCATCTTTAAGCCAAATAGAGACGATCTTTAAGCCAAATAGAGACGGAAGGATAGAAACCCTAGCTTATCTTACCTGAAGGGTAATAAGGGTCTGTCATTGATAGCAGCCCAGAGATTCCATCCAGCATAATCTGCTTCCTGGAAAGCCACCTGTGAAGAGAGATTCCAGAACTCAGCACTTCATTGCCTCTCAATCAGAAAATCCAACAGTTAAGACTAGCTACAGACAAAGGTGCACCCGCCATCAGTAGGGGCCCGTGCACGCCATCCATGCATGATTCTCTAGCAATCACATCCGCTCAAAACCATGCCCATCCAATGGGCGTGGAGATTTGTGTCACCAGCCTGAGGAGCTTTGAGAAGGCTTGCTAACAGTACCTTCTTAGTAGATATACCAAAGAGATTGAAGATTAAAGCCCACAAACAACAAAAACAGCGTCATACCTGCGCTGTTGTTGGCAATGGCTTGCCGGAACCATCCCTCAGGAAAGCAGAATCTCCGATTGCAAAGATTCTTGGATATCCTTTTACTCTTAGCGTATCATCAGTCTCCACTTGCCCCCTCCCATTCAGAGGAAAAGGTTGAACCCCACTGCTTATACCATCTGAAGGTAAAGATGGCTTGCTTCCAACGGTCCAAAGAATCATATCAGCCGGCAAAGTCATACTGGGAAGCCCAGATCGTTTAGAGCTCTTGTTTGCAGGCCTTAATTCAAGTACGTAAGGGCACTGTTGTTGGGACTGTGTTGTTGTAGAGATGTTTTCCTCTGCAGGAGGTTTCTTTATTACGCTTGCAAGAAATCCTAAAATAAGCTCAACACCCCTTGACGAAAGAACCTGCAGAAACAAGGTGAAGAAACCAATGATCAGTCATCCGTGCAAGTTGATAGATGCATTCTGTGCAGTACAGTCGTGTGTAAGAGACCAGACCTTGTAAGCAGCTTCTCTGTTTCCAGCAGGTGCAGAAGGGCAAATATCCGGTGTCACATCCACCACCTGCACCTTGCCTCGATCCCCAAGTCTTTCTGCCAAGGTGGCTGCCAGTTCCACACCACAATACCCGGCCCCGACAACCACCACTTGTATTAGAGACTTCTCCACTCCGAATTTCTCCCGCTCTAAATTCTTCAACTGTCTCTCAATTTCCTGCAATCATATCAAGCACTCAATACCTCATTAAAATCATACACCTTTGCTCCTGAATTGAGACATTCTGACCAGTGCTAGCTTAAGATATGAGGAGAAATGGAGACTCACAAGGACATCTTCCAGTGAAGAAAACGGCAGTGCGTAATCTGCAGCTCCAGGCACAATATCCCTTTTGCTTTCAGCACCCAAAGCCAGCAACAGCCTGACCCGTCCACCAGTTCATCAGAGGCTCAGACCTCAATCAGTACTCAAGCTTAGTAGGCATTTCACCTGGACACCCATCGCTATTATAACATCATTAAAAACAACCTCACAAGGCTTCTTCACGATGAACTGAACCGGATACACAAGGGAACCCGCCTTTTTCATGGCCTCACCCAAAGGTGCAGCAAAAGAGAGAAACATTTTGTCACAACGTGTTTTGAACCAGATAATGCTACAATGCTTAAACCAAAAAATTTGGTACAATTAGCTATGAAAGGTCATTAATGGTGTAATCAACATAAGTGATAAATCTATCCCCAAGTACATGATGTGCACTGGGTGCACCTTGTTATCAACTTAGCCTCATCCATACCAACTGCAAGTTACAAGAGAGCATCCGAATGATGCTCCTTGACTCTCAGAAAGGTGTGCACGTTTGTCAAGAGAGCAATGGATTGATTTAAAACCAACCCCAAAGCATTGTACTTAGTAATTAATGAGGGTTAGAGCCCTTTGCTTGTGAAAAACTGAAGTTTAAAATCCTTGGTTCACCAACAGCGTTTGATATAAAGGTTGCAATGGTCCAACCATTGGACTAGGGGCCCTTCTTGGAAAAAACGTGGGGTCTCCTTATTTAAAAGGTGCAAAATTAATTATGTAGGGACATTCCTTTCCACCCAAGGTACACTTGTTGTCCCAGAGTAGTTCTAAATTACTATGGAAAAGCCCTCTCACTCACAAACCAGCATGGGCTTGAGAAGCTTATATCAAGTGGGGGTTTTTTCTGAAGCAGACAACTGATGGGAGACTGCCGAATCTCGCAAGACAATTTCCCCACTACAAACTTCTCTACATGATAGAGTGAAGAAGGGAATATGTCGTGGCCCCCAAGGTCATCACTAATCGGGCACTTACATATATGGCACTCACATAAAGCCCTTATTTCTTGTGTGCTTGTTTCACAACCCATGAGAGTTGGTGGCAGGATGCTTTCAGCTACAATGCCTATATTGGATGGAGGGATCCTTTTCTGAATGTGTGGGAATGCGGCTTACCTGAAAGCGCGAGAGCTAAGACTAGCATATCTAAAGCAATGGAGCACTTCAAAGAATAATTGTCAAAGAATAAAAACAGCACACCTCGAACATTTGCAGAAAAGGAAAAACAAAACACAACATACCAAAATACCATGTCAGCTTGAAATTCATCACAAGTTGTTAGAACTTAGTATGAAATATGACATACAAAACATACAATTGTTTTTATGAAATATTAAAGAGCTAAGCACCTGAAACTGTCACTTCAATGTCCAACTTGCTTTTAATTATGAAGACAAAATCATTAACAACGCACTAAACCAGCAACAGATGCATGGCAAGGGTAGCTCTAGGAACGAAATTTGAATAGTCACAAGCCTAAGCCAAGTAGCATGGAACTGAAGGGGCCCCATACATGCCCCAAAGGTCGGAAGATAGCTGATGTAGGCAGGCTTCAATGATGCCTGCCTTGATGAAAATCTTCCTTCCCTGGCCTTCTTCCTTCACAAATAAAAGAGAACTTCCACTCTCTTGCCTTCAACTTGTCCTAAGCAGCTTGCTATAATCTTCTTACCGTGGTGTGCATGACCCACCCCTTAGAGTAAGAAGCCACCAAAAAAAGGTGTTTGGACACCACGAGATATCTCCACCAGGCAGATGGCTTGCCATAGTAGTATGAACCGCAACCACATGCCCCACACTTAAGCCAAATCCCTTAGACTGTAGTTCCTTTTTTGTGTGAATTTTGTGAAGGATTGTGATTAGGGCTTTCCAAATCAGTCTAAGATAGAACAGAGTGTACTCAGAAAGGTTATCCTTAATAGCAAAAAGTTTGCCATTGGAGAGAATAGAAGAGTCCATAGCTGAAAATACTGCAACAGTCATTTATGTTCATTCCATCAAGCAGAATTATCATGTATCAGAAGCATATATTGATCATACCAATCATATTCTATCTTGAGTCCACTTTCAAGAAAAACTGTCCCACCAGTGTCTTTTGATGTTGAGCTACCCCCTGTAGATCTTTGTGATCCGTCACAAGGTAGTACTGTTTTCACTCTATCTTTCTGAAATTGTATGCTTGTGCCAGCCAATAGGTCTTTGAAAGCTGGAGCTACCTCCCACAAATCAACCTCTGCATCAAAAAATTGAATCCATTAAGCCTTGCGCCTAAGACAGCTTGTCCATTTCTTTCAAAAATAAAGCTCATGACTACACTGATATTAAAGGGCCCTTCTTTGTCTTTTTAGTTTAATTACCCTTAAAGAGTAGCTTGTACATCATAGGATTGAACACAAAATCTATCTGATATTAAAGGACCTTTCTCTGTCTTTTTTTAGATTAATTAGAAGTTACCTTTGGAAAGTAGCTCGTACATCATAGGCTTGAACACAAATCTATCTGATTGGTCAACAATGAGAACCTGCATGTGGACATCTACATGAGATAAAAACTCACCAAAATTTGTGCTAACTAAACAAAGTTGTTATACTGAGGTCATTGCTCACCCAGATGATTGGAAAACTTGAAGAAAAAAAAAAGGTGGTGCTTGCCCACCTGTTTCAGCACGAAGCTGCTTCATAATCCAAAGACACACTCAATCCATTTCCTATACTAGACATTAACCCTATGCTTTTTAGCTTGCTTAGTGAACGCCAATCTTGAGACTTAGCAAACCTTGCTTTCACCAATGCCACAATCTCCTTGTATTACTTTTCTACCAATCAAGTCAGAAGAGACTGAAGCTGCTTCAAATGCTGTGTCATACAGGGCTTGACCAAGTCTTGAAGCGCATGAGTTGTTCAAAAGTGCCTATACAAGCAGAAAAAAATTATCCCCCTCACTCTACTGTTCATTGATAATACACTAAAGTGGCTTGATACACTCAGTAACAAAGTCAATAGAGTTCTGGTATAAAAGCTATATTTCTTTACAAACCTCCTCCAAAGAAAGAGCATAAATGGTGGTGACTAGACCCAGACTGCTAAGGGCATCTGCCTACATTCTTGCCTAAAATGTAAATCATGTCTCTAGAGTCTAAACCACTCGAATAATAACTCCATTAATCATGTTTGTCACTCCAACAGCACTACATGTGGCACTTTAGAAACTGATGGTAAATAACCACAAACCCCGGAGAGAACAAGAGCCCAGATGACTGACTTCTAAAAACTCTTTGTCATCATTTAGCTTTTGGCTCACCTAGGTGACTCGAAGTGCATCTTCTTAAAGGGCAGCACCAACAGCACGCTTACTCTTTTTTCAAGATCCTTCTATTGATAGAAAAAGGTCGTCCACTCAAAGGCAGACTACAACCCTCTTGAGAGAGAATGAAACAATTAAAGGTAAGAGGGGCGGAAGCCGCTCTCTGGGGAGCCTACATTTTCCTTTTTTTCTTTCTATGTTGTTGAGGAGGGGAGGCTACATTGGCCGATGCGGCCAGGGCTCTAAGTGCAAGGGAATTCACCTTCCGGTCTAAGTCACTATCAACCACTCCAAGCACCCGTGGAGTGTGTATGATGTCCATTCAAATGAAACATGTAGACATCTATGTTATGGGGCCGTGATGGGTGAACTCCAATAGGACCAGCCGGGGCACTTTTTACCATCCACAAGAGGGGCTTTTGAATTTTCCCCCATGCACTCTAGGTGTGAACCCACCCCTTATTTCATTATAGGGTTCATCTTATATTGTCCTTTTGGCACTTATCATGTAATCTACAACATTTCTTTGTGTGCCTCTCCTTATACTGTCACGACTTTGTGTGTGTGTGTGTGTGTGTGTGGATTTTTGTGCTTGGCTGCAGCATCTCTCCAACATTTGGTACTAGAGCATAAGGCTTTGTGATTCCAGGGATTCACATCTGCACTAGCAACTTACGTGGAGCAGCTGGAGCAGCCTGTTTCTTTACTTGGAGGCAGTTTGCAGCTTCAATCACCTTCTTCCTTGGTCTCTTCAAAAGACCCCTTGGAGAGCCTAAAGGTCATATAGGCCTTCATTTGCAAGGAGGCGAAGTTCCATTGGAGCTAGGAGAAGCAAGAAAAATAGCCGCCACTCTATAGGTCAGCCCCGCCATCTTCCATAGCCCGCTCCTCCAGGAAGCCGTGTACACACACGAACTCGTCCCCAGTCCAATTAACCATTCCCCTTTTCAATTTTTTGATTTGAGGATTTCTGCCTACGCTGCCCAAGCAGAGGCAGCTCAACCCAATTCAGCCACCTGCCGCCTGCCACTGCCATTGCAGCTCCCTTTTTTTTCAACATTGTGTTCCTCATCCTCTTCCAAGTCTCCCAAGCCAAAAAGCCCCAAGTTCCGACCCTGTTTGACCCCTCAAAACACACCTGTAAATTTTCAGCCTTCCAAAAACAGAGCTGAAATCGACCTCATATGTTCATGCGGGGCTCTTTGGGGAGCTCATTGGTGGTACCGGCATTGAAATACGTCACCCAAGCTTGCAGAAAATTCAAAAAGTTATCCTCTAACCCTACTCCTTTCAATACCTTTGCAGGTTTTCAGAGAGCTACTTGCACTGTTATACATTGTGATCAGTAGCAAACACACTTGCAGTGTTTTTAGGCGTTTTGCATCGCGTGCATTCAGTTGGGTACAAGGGGTAACTTGCAAACAATATGGCTAGCAATGATGTGTTTGGGATGCTTATTGCCGAAGACAAGCTTGACAGGCGTTGTGGGCCTATATAATGAGGCATCTACTGGTGGCCAAAGAGCTTTGGGGAATTGTTGCAGAAGATCTACAGTGCAGCAGCCTATGCTCCTGCTACTTCTATAGGAGAGCATACAATATCTACAGTGCAGCAGCCTATGCTCCTCCTACTTCTATAGGAGGTGTTAGTCACTTCAATCATACTAGCACCGGTACCTCCTACTACAGATCAAAGATGATTCTAAAGGTGCACAGGCACATTCCCTTGTTGCTCTCTCAGTGCAGAGGAGCATTATATCACATATCCATTCATGTGTCACTGCTAAGTGCCCTTGCAACACTATATCAGGTGCACAACAAAGCTCGTGTGGCCTAAGTGGTGCTAGCAGGCACATCACATCTCACAGCCCTGTTTTTGGAGGCTTCACATATATGCTTACGTTCCTTCCGGGTAGCACTAGAGGAGTTCTGTTTGGCAGCAGGGGCACTCGTTAATTGGCACAAATCTGTTGGTTTTTGGGTTAGTGATTCACCGAGAGTTGATTGGGGTGCAGAGCTTGGTTTTACTTGGATCAGCAGAGGATGTACTGCTAGATATTTGGGATGCCAAGTTGGGATTGATATTTCTCTTGCACAGCAGTTTGCTCCGGTACTTATGAGTATCCGGAAGAAGCTCCTCCATTGGAGCTCCAAGAGATTAGATTTAGCCTCCAGAGCTTTGGTGGCTAATCAGGTTTTGCTTGCCTCAGCTTGGTTTATTGCCTCTTGTTGGTGCTTCTCTCGTGCGTGCATTGGCCAATTGCGGAGATTGATCCAAAATTTTCTCTGGTCGGGCTTCGATGGCACCTCAGACACTCGTGCCACGGTAGCTTGGCTCACAGTTATTCAGCCCAAAAGAGAGGGGGACTTGAATATTATCGATCCGGATGTTCAATGCACGGCGTTGCTTTGCAAACTTGTGGTTAGAGATTTCCTACCAAGCACTGAGCCTTGGAAGGATTTTTTCTCGTCTCAGATTTCCAAATGTACACCTAGGGTCGGGAGAGACTGGATGCCCAACACACATTTTTTGTTCACAGAGGCTGATATTAGGGCACCATCTTCCCCTCTTATTGCAGCCATTGTCAGAGCATGGAGAAGCATGAGATATTTTTTGCGACAAAGGCTTCCTAGGTCTTTGGACGAGGCTGACCGACAACCTATTATGTGGAGCGAGTTCATTAGGGATGAGGCTGGTCGGCCACTTGGTGCATCTCATTATATGCAATGGTCAGGATGGGAGAGATGCGCATACACAGTTCTTGCTTGGAAGACCTTTAAGAGTCTTCCAGAGGATCGGAGAGTTGCATCCACTCAGCATCTTAGGGGCTCTCGCATTCGTATTGATTAGATTGATGCAGCTATTCCGCATGAGTGGCTTTCTGGGACCTTTCACGGAGACTATCATCCGAGTTGGCTGGGAGTTTTTTCGAGGATAGGCATACCTCTGCAAGTCATTGCTTTGCCAGGCCAGGAGGATACAGATTTCCTCATGTATTCTATCATGCCTGGTGGGAGATTGAGGAGATGTAGTATGGAGGAGATCATACCAAACACTAGGCTTAGTCCAGTGAGGATTGTGATAGAAGTCATCTCCTGTCCAGTTTTATACACCAGGGCCTTTGTTGTGGGTGTGCCCGCCCTTATGAGGTGTTTTATCATTTTTCCCCACTCTCCGCATTTTTCCCCTATTTTTCCTATTTTTTCTGTGGCTTGGGAGACAGCCCATTTGCTGGCCGACTGCTGGAACTGGTCCACGACCCCATGTCTGAGGTGGCCGACTGCTGATGTTCTGGCTGACTGGATGGTGTGCTGGTCGTGGAGTTTTCAGGGCCAGTCGGCTGCCCTACAGCAGGCCGACTGCTGATGTGGGGGCATATAAATAGGCCCCCAGCCCCCATACCACTTGTGTACCAACACCGGGATCTTCTTGTGTATATCAGAGCAGAGTTACACGCCTACATCTCTCTCTCTCTCTTGTGCTGTTTTTTCTGCATGCGTTTTTTGCTCTTGTGTTCCCAGATCTGGTCATCATCTCCGCTGCGTATTCTGACATGGTATCAGAGCCTAGGCTCTAGATAGGTCTTGGGATTTGTGTGAGCAAGAGGGGGACTGTTTTGTGGCTGATTGGTGGACTGTTTTGGACTGTTCGGGAAGAGGAGAAGCAAGAGGAAGGCGGGCTGATTTGCTGGACAGCCACTTGCAGGTTTTAGTTCTTCTTTGTTCCCACCCACCCACCCCTTTTCAGAGTACATCCCCGCTATGGCAGATCTGTTTGAGGAGATGGCCGAGAGACATGTGAAGATCCCGACACTCCCCACGTTCCCGGTGGACCGTTAGTTGGACGGGAGCAACTATGGCATATGGAAGGTGATGATGGAATCTGTTCTAGAGTCTTACGACCTCGCCGATTTCGTCGTTGTTGGTGTTCCACGGCCGGAAGTAGAGGAAGGGGAGTTACCGCCGTCGATCCGGAAGGACCGGGAGGCTCAGACACAGATGTGGGATCGTGTCAACGCCAGGGTCCGTTCGTTTATTTTCCTCAACTGCACACCGCAGGTAATCAATCATATAAAGCATATGACGCTGGCCAGAGGTATATGGCAGCATTTGGCCTCACTTTACAACAGGGTATCGCCCATGAAGAGGATTTCCTTGGAAGTACAGATGCGGGTTATGAGCCCTGCAAAGTCAGCGACGATGCGGGAGCATATTAACAAGCTGCAGGCTCTTCAGCAGGAAGTTCTTCAGGCTGGGAAGGAGATATCGTCAGAGGACATGGCCATCACGTTGCTGTCACACTTGCCCTCTTCGTACTCACCATTTTACTCCTCTTTGATTACCAGTGGCAGGCTCAGCACCATCACGTGGGAGGAGCTTGTGCCCATGGTCCTGGACCAGGAGGAACAATTCACGAACCCTCCTCAGGGTGGAGGTTCGGAGGCCTTAACTGGCCAACGGTCGAAAGGCCGTAACTCGGGCAAAGGGGAGGCTTCATCGGAGAAGTCTTCTGAGAAGAAGTCCGACACTGGCCTACGGGTGGAGTTTGATGAGCATTTTGTTGCTCTCCGGGACAAAGCAACAGGCAAAGTGGTTTGGGAAGGCGGAGTGGAGAATGGAGTTTACACGCTTTCAGCACTCTCTCTCCTAGGTCCTCAGGTTTGTGATGAGTGGCAGTCTGGTAATGGCCACTTGTGTGTGGATACGCTGCAGGTACAGACTTTCCGAGACCAGATGGTGGATAGCTTACCAGTAGATGGCAGCAGTTGGCAGGAACTTTCCAGTACTGATGTTGGTAGTTCTTGTGTTCGTCAGTCAGAGGAAGCTGAACAGGTCACTTATGCTCTAATGTCTCATAGTGTTCGGGACATAGAACTTCCAGTAGTTGAGGATGTTCTTTCCACGGGGACCTTTCGGAAAGCCAAGTAGGTGGCAGGTGATTACTTGCAGAAGGAGGTGGTTTCTCCAGGCTTTGTGGTTCCAGATTCAGAGTGGGTGGTTGACAGGTTTCAGAAGGCCTTGTATGGTCTTCATCAGGTTTCCAAGACTTGTTTGTGCACCGTAACAGGTGTTGATCCTTGTGAGCAGTGTGATGCCTTTTTGACTCAGAAGCAGTATGGTTCATGGATCTGGTTGATGGACACCAGATTGGACGGGAGCTTCCTGATGAGGCAGTTGAGCTCATGGTTGCAGATGTCTCTTTGGGAGGCAGGATTGCGTTTCCTGTGGTTTCTGCGGCATGCGAAGGATCATGGACTCTTGTACACAGGAGGGGGATTGTTGGATGGAGTCCGACTCCACGGTTGGAGTGACTCGGTTTGGGGAGGAGATCCGGACATGAGGAGATCTACTAGTAGTTTTATGGAGCAATAAGAAGCAGTCATCTTTTGCCTTGTCGAGCATAGAGACAGAGTATCGGGCTGTTTGTGATGCTGCTTGTGAGGTGGTGAGGATGCAAAGGTTGCATTGCAGGTTTGGGCTTCCACTGGAGGAACCCATGGTCATCCAGAGGCACTTTGTTCGTGAACAGATCGTTGCTGGTGACATCCTGCTAGAGTTCTGTTCGACAGAGGACAGTACGGTGGACCTCTTCACGAAGTCGCTCTCTCATGATTTGCTCAGGCGGCACCCCAGCTCCCTATGGTTGGTTTCACAGCCAGGAGCTGAGAGGGGGTGTTAGAAGTCATCTCCTGTCCAGTTTTATACACCAGGGCCTTTGTTGTGGGTGTGCCCGCCCTTATGAGGTGTTTTATCATTTTTCCCCACTCTCCGCATTTTTCGCCTATTTTTTCTATTTTTTCTGTGGCTTGGGAGGCAGCCCATTTGCTGGCCGACTGCTGGAACTGGTCCACGACCCCATGTCTCAGGTGGCCGACTGCTGATATTCTGGCCGACTGGATGGTGTGCTGGTCGTGGAGTTTTCAGGGCCAATCGGCTGCCCTACAGCAGGCCGACTGCTGATGTGGGGGCATATAAATAGGCCCCCAGTCCCCATACCACTTGTGTACCAACACCGGGATCTTCTTGTGTATATCAGAGCAGAGTTACACGCCTACATCTCTCTCTCTCTCTCTCTTGTGCTGTTTTTTCTGCATGCGTTTTTTGCTCGTGTTCCCAGATCTGGTCATCATCTCCACTGCGTATTCTGACAGATTGTTGGTCGCTCGGGGAAGCACTGGTTCATTGACCCTTCTCCTCAGATAGTGACTCATGGCTCTTGGTGTTTGTGGCTATATGGTGGCAGTCCTATCAGACATCTTCAGTGGGATCCAGGAGAGTGGGAGTGGATTGATGCCTTCGATCCTTTGAAAAGCCTTCCTTTTTTCAGTTTCACTGTTCGGAATGCCAAGCTTCTCCTCACTCGACAGATGCATAGGATCCCTACTCTCAGGCCTCATTGGGAGAGCTATGATATTTCTCCAGTGATACAACGCAAATATTGGCATAGACTTTGGCACTCATACAGAAGGAGCTAGATCTCTCGTTTCTTTTGGTTATTCTTACATGGTGGTCTCCCCACCAATCAATGGAGATCAGTTTTCGGTGTAGCACCTTCATGTCCTAGATGTGCGGCAGATTCTGAGTCCGTACAACATTGTCTATGGGGGTGCAGCATTGCACAGCAGATTTGGGGTCCTGTAGCCCAACTTATGGGCAAATTGAGTGGCCGAGCCATGCATGTGACTTGGGGGGTAGTTGCTTGGCTCTCCCAGTCCGGTCCGCAACTTTTTTATGAGAGCAGTGGTACAGATTCTGTTTTTTTCATTCGTAGAGGTATTGCCCAGCATGGTTTATTGCAGGATGTTCCTCGCTCTGATTATACACCCCCTAGACAGAGGATTGACACCAATTGGGAGATTATTGCCAGTATTACAACATGGCAGATCTGGAGAGCTAGATGCACGGAGGCTATTGAGGGTGTCTAGATTTTTGGGTCTCAGTGCATTAGTACTATATGGGGTGATATCATCCACACTCTTATGGCTACTTGGGCTCGCATTCAGGGGCCCTCTCGTTCTGCGCAAGCGAAGTGTGTGATATTTATGCGGGAATGGGACCATGGCATCTTCTTTTCCTCTAGTACCACAGGTCTTACATGGCATCATGATGCTCCTCAGTGATTGAAATCACCTTACATATTGGGGTGATTCTATTCTCTTCCGGCTTATAGCTGTGATTGTTGTATGTTTTTCTCATACTTCATAGAAGTCTCTTTCTGAAGAAAAAAAAAAAAAGTTTGCACTGGAAAAGCACCTTCCAATGTCCCAAAATCACCATTGGCTCTTATATTCCTTTTAACTTTGTGATTTTCTATACTAAGTCTTGTATGTTCCTACAAAGATTCCCCTCTCATTCTTACCTACCTCATGCAGCCCTCATAGTACATATACTCCTTTTTTTTATGTACACCTCATACAGCCCTTGTATCTTTTGAGACATGTGGCAATGATGAGACCACCGCTTTAGAGACAACAATCACAAAGTTTGAATGGTAATTTCCTTTTACATACCTCCAAAAGGCACAAAAAGTAAACTCTTTGCAGAAGAACCAATCAAAAAATTCCCCTAAACCACTACAAAACCATTAATTCCAAACTTAAATGCCCTAATCATGTCTCAATGCCTCATCTGACTCATCTTCTAGACTAGCTTATCCATCACACAAGGTGTGGATCAGCCCTTGCGTGATTGATTGAAACACTAAACCCCACACACAATCCTAAACAACTCTAGCGTAAAACATAAAGAGACAAATTTGACCTCCATTTTGTGAGTCACTAATTCAATACTTAATATTCTTGGTGGTAAAGAGAAAATGAGCTGAACTTTGAGGACAGAACAGCGATTTCTCTGGGTTAAAATAGCCTCTTGCTTGTAAACACAAACTCTCCATGGTATTTTTATAGCTTATGAAATATCAACAACACAACAAAAGTTGGCCATACCTGGGGCTTCTTGTCAGCCGGCCAGACAAGAGACTCAAGCCGCAAAGCTGTGTAAAGTCCACCAAAACCTCCTCCTAAGACACAAATCCTTGGCTTCTGAAAAAAACACAAGCAACAATAAGTATAATTTGATATCCCAGAACCAAGCTAACCGGGGGGGCTCCTAAAGCAATAAGTAAAGTTGAAATTTGTTAGAACAGACTAAAAGATAACATTACAAAGAGTGCCGATGATATCTCACATGATTTATGCATTCTATCTTTAATCATGCCCATAAATGCTTTTTTTTTCAAGTACGCAAGAGCTACTAAAAAGCCCTTTAGTGTTGATTTTCTTTTGCAATGGCTTCCCAGTGGTTTTTCTTATGATCTCAGGACAACCTTCAATGAATGCAGACAGGTGCTTTGCCACAGCCTCTCTGAGCGATTCATCCAGCTGATCCCTAAGGAGGGCCCTGCCTGCAGATCCAACACTGGCACCCCATTACCCTTCTGCACACTATAGGATCTCGGCCATATCTCCCAGCGATTATTAACATGTAGGTTCTTCTCTACTTTTTAGGAACATGATTACTTCGCAGCATGAACTGTTCCTAGGACCCATCTTGAATCTTCTCTGGTTTCAAAGATGCACCCTAAATACTCTATTGCTGCCTTGCTGCCCAGGCCCTCCAGGCCTGGCGACAGCATGCCCAGTCCAATGGGACTGTTGGGCATTGGTCATGGGTCACCTAGACCCTTAGGGTGGCCTAAGGCCTACCCCATTCTTAGGCAAGGGTATCAAACCCTGTTCTGGGGTCTAACAGGCATCCACCCCAATATCCTAGAATAAGGACAAGGAGATGTCATATGCTTTACCCCTAGACATGGATGCACGTGTCATAATATTGGGGAATCATTAGCGATTGTCACGTGCATCCCACACTTGGACGTTGTGGACATACTACACCAACAAAAGTGCAAGGCCCTCAGGCTAGACACCAAACATTTTTTGATCCCTTGTCTAGGGACAAGTCACTGCTGTACTCCAAAGGGTGTTCAGAGTTATGCCCATCCCATAATGTGCAGACATTTGTGTCCCTCTGGTATGATTTACTGTGTCGTGTCCTCCCAGGCACTTATTAGGCCACTTGGTCAGGTGCCTATCATCCAGCCATTGTCAACCGTCACAGTCCCAGTGTGTACAAACCCATGCACTTGGTACTAGTGACACCATACCAAAAGGGGGCATGGATTAAGGTCATCCAATAGGCTCATGGGCAGCCCATTGGCCACCCGTGGGTAGATTGTGGTGTCCAAGACCTTGGGCCCTAGTGTGGGCATAGTTGTTTCTCATTCCGGTACGAATGGGTTCGTACGGTACGGTTCGTACGGTATCGTATGGAACGAGTTTTTTTTTCCCCCCCAAAAATTTTTTCCCTTGAAAAAAAAAAATCCAAATGCTAAAAAAAATATAGAAACCCTGCTTTAAGAAGATCCCAAATGCTCGCAATACTTCGCAACTTTCGTGTCCACTCAGTATTCCATATGGGGTTGTTGAGAGACCTAAAAAATCTAGCGAGGTAGACTGGTAGTGTACACTTGATTGGTAGGATGAGAGAATCTTGCTACATCACTTGGGGATCCCTAGTATAGGTAGGCTAGACAATTAGATTCTCAAGTTATGCACGAGGGAGAAGATTTAGACATGGCCATTTTGATCTAGAGAGGAGTCCCTAAACTTATCACCCTAGATGCACTCCTCGTATTTATGCAAGGACGGTCCCTTAGTCATAAACGCTACACTGGGAGACCTTTGGTATTGCATTACCCATCCAGGTTCTTTTTTGGAGACAATCGGGAGATCCAACCGGGAAAGACACATATCCATGTTCTGGTTCCTCAAGCACTGTAGACTCCTCCCCTCCCAACCTTCCCTCACATTCAAGCTTGAAGCTCCATAGGTTGTAAGTGTAAAAAAAAAAAACCGTATTTTATCGTACGGTATCCAAAAATTTCATATCGTACCAAAAATTCCCGTACGGTATCGTATCGTACGGTATCGTATTTTCGTACCGTTGACAACCATGAGTGTGGGGTACCAAAAAGGGCATTTTCCAGCCCAAGACCAGCCCTAAGGCCTAGTTACCCAGCCCTACCACCATTCAGACTGTTTTAGCCTTGGCTGCTCATTTTGGATGACTTGTCTTTCAGATAGATGTTAAATCTGCCTTTTTGAGCGGAGATTTAGAGGAGGAGGTATACGTTGATCAACCTCCATGTCACGTGCACACTCGTGCCATGGCTTAATCTTCTGTAAGGTTCCTCCCTTCTAAAATGGGGGAAACACTTAAGATAGTCCACTAAGTCTTAACTTAGAGAAAATTTCTCATTCATCGACACCTTGACCATGTAGAGATTCAAGGATACGATTCATAGGTAAGACCTAGTTCTATCCCGCAGGGAGAGCGTGATCTTCTAAACATCAAATCACCCATAGGGCAATTGATCATAAATTGGGCAACTACTAGAATTGATTTCTAGAGGCAATGCTTTTTTCCTCATCTTATGCAAGGCACAACCACTGGACTAGTCTTCTAGAATAGAGTTACCCAAGAACCTATTTATCTAGCGTAGGGCTTTCTCTTAATCTGTTGAAAAGCTACCCAACTAATCAGGTCCACCCGTCCATAGGATAGTGCCGTCGGGCATTCCACCCTCCCACTTTTCACCCTACTCACGCATCAATTTGTTTTCTAATTAATCCTACCACACTGTTTGACATAAATAAACATGTTCCTTAATTAAGGCCCTTTTTCACAAGGTTTGTTAAAACAGCCTTTTTACACAATGCAATCATGCCAAAGACAAGATATATTTATATAAAAAGTTTATACATGAATCAATTCTATACAAGCCAAACTGGCTCTCTTATTCTTTTCCTTTATTCTGCCGATGATCTAGAATTCGGCCTTTCAGCCTCTACACGCTGGGCAAAACCCTACGGGACCATACACCTCATCGTCGGCCGCTGGCGAGGACTCAAGCCGGCCTATCACCCTCTCAGGCTCCATTGCTCGATCCTCCCGCCCCTCAGAGGGATGTCTGCGCACTAGGGTGGGCTTATTTACCGCACTAGCTTGGGCCCTCAGAGCTAGGCAGCATCATAATCTCTCGCCTCAATCGGCGATCCTTATTATCCCAATGGTATGAGAGATACCTTGGGCCATTCCCGGGCTTTGCTAACGACGCCGCCCGGCTACACAAGCACGGAACGGAGTTAGCGTTGAAGCCATAAAAAAACTTGTACTCTTAAAGATAACAATTTCAATGCAATTTATTGAATATAGCATTTACACAATTCGTAAAGATAACAATTTCAACGCAATTTATTGAATGCAGCATCACATAATCCGTAACTTCATACAATTTTATGTCGTTATTTTAAAAGGAAAAGATACACGTTTATTAATACTAATTTTAAGGAAAAACTCTTCTTTAAAAAAAATAACCAAGCTAACCTGGCCACCATTTCCTTGAGGAGCTTGAAAAGGGAGGGCTGGAGCCGCATTGGGAGCATCTTCCCTAATCTCGTTATTGCGTGCTCCTCTTGAGGCAATATTTTGACGTCTCCGAGAAGAGGCCATCTTGGGCGTCGCCTTGTAGAGCTCGCTGCCGCGATCGAAACGCTTCAGTCGGATCTCAATTCGGAGATCGTTTGCTCACCGTATGAGCAAAAGATTATGGCGCACAAACCCGTTCTTAAGGCAAAAAACCCTTATTAAAGTCTACGCAAATGGGGGGAGGGGAGGGGGGGGGGGGAGGATTGTGAGATATCCTTAAGGCCAAAAATGTGGAGAGGGCTGTGAGGGGCTGCTGTAAGTCTCTTCACAGAGGGGGGGGGGGGAAGGGGGAAGGGGGGGGGGGGGGAAGAAGAGTTGAGGACACTGCCTCCTAGCAAGAGGGGGATGGAGGAAAATTAGCTTATCTGAAAAGAGGCAAATGAGGGAGTGTGAGAGAGGCGACTGCAAGGGGCGGCTGTACTACAGCAAGTACGCTGCACAGGGACAGACGGCGGTACGGACGACAGTACAACAGGGCATACGCTGCACAGAAATGCGTACTGCCTGTGGAGCACCCCGGGGGTTTATATAGCTGGGAGAGAGGGTACGGGCGCCGCGCAAAGCAAGGACGAAAGGACGGTGTACCTTCAAGGGCTATGGATCAGTGGCCTACATGCGTCTAGGGGAAAGGTACGGTGTCAGTTGTCAGGGAAAGGAGTGGTACGCATGTACCTTATCTGGTCTGGGGCAGCATGGGTGTCCACGTAGAGGTACGTGTGGACCATACAGTGGGCGGCCATCCTTTGGTTCTTGAGCGGTCATCGTACGGGCACCCTAGTAAGTGTGTACGGCCCAAATTTTGGGGCGGGATACCCAAATTTGGGATGCCCGTCTCGATTTGCGTGCCGAACCGCCCCGGGGGGCGAAATTTTTTTTTGTCCGAGAGGTTCTCCTGGTCGTTGGGGTTCAGACCGTTCGTCAATCAGACGCCCGGTCGTGCATTTATTAAGGTTTAAAGGTCGCCGTTTTTTAACTAAAATGACTGAAATTTGCGTATAGGCTTGATCCGATGTCTGTTTTGGATGCTGTAAAATCCTATATTAGGGTAAAATCGCGCGCAGATTCCAAATTTGGGCTCAGATTTTGAAGATTCTAAGTAGAAATGACTCAAATAATAAAATCATTGATTTTTATACCATAAAAACTCATAATTACATGGACATTTCTTTACTAGTGAAGATGGGTATGTTACATCTTCAGCATGAACATTCTAAATCACTGATTAATCAGTATCTTAGTCAGCATTCTCATCACCATCAGTAGTAGAACCATCATCTTCATCAACATTACAATCGGCATTATTAAAAGAACCATCATCATCAGGAGCATTAGATCATAGTCGGCAGCCTTTGGACTTCTCCTAGCATCAGTCGGCCAACTTCAGCAAGTCATTATAACCAGTCGACCAGCATCAGATGGCTATCAGTACCAGTCGGCCAGCATTGTGGAGCAGTCCAACATTTATTGCCAACCCGCCTAGCATTATATTTTAGTTTTAGCATTTTTTGGGATTATTCAGCAAGCCGATAGCTTTACTGTTGTTCGACTGACTGCTGTCCTACCCCATATATAAGCATAGCTCATAAATCAGCCAAAGACATTCAGTTATTCAGTTCCTAAGTCATTATTCAGTCATCTATCATTCATAGCATTCTGTAGAAGATAGTAGAAGGACCAGGGTCAACCCCTTGTGGCTAACCAAAGCCCTAATTCATGTACAAGCAAATCAGTTACCTTTTTGTACCATAGTAATACAGAAAACCTAGCACCTAATCTCTCTCTTCTTCTCTCTCCTCTATCTTAATCTTGTGTGAATTAGCATCAATGTTCTTAATCATGATTAGGGCTGTGGATCAGAACAGCAAGGCTTCTGCGCATGCAACATAGGTATAATGAGAATTCAAGCTCAGCCCACTAAGCTATGTCCCAAGGAAGGTGCACAATTCCAACAAGAAGGATGCAGCAGGGTAGCAGATGGAGTGGTCTGCAAACAAGAAGCTAGAGGATGCAGTCCCTAAGGGTAGTGTCACATGCACATGTTAATCCGGTGCCACGTAGACATGACTATTCCTCACAGCCGCCTTAAGGGCAAAGTTAGAGGTCGTATATGGGCAGTTTGGAGCCAATTTGGTAGCCCTATAGGTGCCCGGAGGTACCTTGGACATGTACCAATGGTTGGGACATATTATGGGCACAATATGAACACATTTTATGACATTTTTGATGACTTTTTATGGCCTGAAAAGTGAAAACCGACCTGATTACGACTTGCTAATCACTTTCCTATATAAAGGCAAGTCATGGATCATTCATAATCATTCAAAGACAGAGATTGCAGAGCCAAGAGCAAGGACATGCAGTCTAACAGTTTGGATCAGCCAAGTACATCTCCAAATCAGCGTTTTCCATTAACGCACAGTGGAGAACATTAAGCATAAGTTCATTCATAGCATTCATAGTCTAGATCTACATTGGATCTATGAAAATTATTGTAATTACTCATTCATTCAGTAATATATAGTAGGAGTAGGTTAGGTAAAGATTCTCTCTCTTCTCCTTCTCTCTACTCTATGTCATGAGCATGTGATTAGCGTTAATCTTTATTGCTTTGCGTTAATCATCATTAAGCACGCTTCCGCATAGTAGTCATATTACAGGTAGGTACGCAAACCTAGTACCTCAATAAGCCCTCAGATCAGTTCCAAACGCCTAGCAACAGGCATGATCAGTTCCGGCAAGTGACCCACTGCTGTGTCAAGGTTAAGGGCAAGCAGGCATGGGAACAATAGTGAACAGATGCTCAGTTCTTCATCAAAGACTTGGAGGTGGAGATTAGGAGTGAAGGTGTTCAGACCAAAAATATCAGCCAAGTCAATGAAGTCAAAGTCAGTACGCAATAGCAGTTCAGTAGAAGTCCATGGAGAAAGGATGACAGAGTCTCCACCCCGTCATCAAGTTTAGCAGAAGGGAATGTCACGTGCACGCCCGTGCCATGGCTAATCTTCGGCATGAACTGTCTAAATCCCTGATTGGTGCAACAGTAGGATAAGCATCCTCATCATCATCAGAATCATCAGCATCAGAAGCATCACCATTTATAGGAGCATCAACATCATCATCCACATCAAAATCATCATCTTCAATAGCATAGCATCAGCATCTACATCCAACATCCCCATGGGAAGGTAAGAAGTTCCTGTCGGCAGTTTCCAAAGTGTTGTCGACAGCCTTCAGAGGCTCCTATAACAAGCGGCTACTGACACCCCAAAGTGGCTAGGACAAGGTGGGAACAACATCATGTCAAAGTGCAAAAATTAGGTATTTTTTGTCTAGCATACTCGACGACAGCAGGGCAATTGGCTGACCAGCAGCTTTCTCACATATATAAGCAATCCATCATATTCAAGAAAGAACAAGTCATTAGTAGAGCATTCATACATCTAGTTATCAAGTAGACATCATGTAGAAGGGCTATGGGCCAACCCTTATGGGCTGACCACATGCCTCAGTCATACCACAATAAAACATATGTAGAAAGGGACCCAGGTCACCCCTACGGGGCTGACCCTAGGCCTACATCATATACAAGCATCAGTTACCTTTTTGTACCATATGAATAAAGAAAACCTGACACCTAATCTCTCTCTTCTTCTCTCTCCTCTTTGTGTCTTAATCATAGTTAATTAGCATCAATGTTCTTAAGTATGCTTAGGGCTATGGATCAGTGTTGAAAATACAAGTGAATAGGGTGTGTGCGGGAACAAGCCCTTGGTCAGAGGCTGTAAAAGAGAATGAGTAAATGTGAAAGAACCTGTGAAAAGGTGAGAAGAATCTACTGGGAGAGAATAAAGGGTAGCATGAGAAGATTTAGGAAGTGTGGAGATATTCTGGGAAGTGTGGAGATATTCTGGGAGATATTTTGGGAAAAGTGAAGAGGTGGAGAGAATCAAAGAAAAGAGGTGGAGTGAATTATGGAGAATTCAGTGGGATTAGATGTTTGATATAAACTCTATAAATTGAGGCATTGTCCTAATGAGAATTTGCTGGTTTTTTATTATCCATGCCTACATTAATCTATTTGTTAATTACCCACTAATTACGTCTTAATTATTTGCTAATCACTTTGTTAATGATGTTGATTCTAGTGTTTGATCCACCATAGCTCATCACAATGCTCTAATTTTAACAATCAGTACAGCAAGGCTTCCGTGCATGCAACACTCCAGCATTTGAGATTAAGGGACACACAATTCATGTTTTTATGTATTGTAGAAGGCTCTATATGATCTCAAACAGGCACCCTGTGCTCGGTATCAGAAGATTGATGCCTTCTTGATTTCTCTTGGATTTGAGAGAACTTATCCAAATTCAAACCTTTATGTCTTTCTCTCTGATGGTGGTATTTGTATCATCGTGCTATATGTGGATGACCTCATCCTTACAAGATATGCTTTGCAGTTGGTCACTCATGTTTAGTCTTGGCTTTCACAGCAAGTTGAGATGACTAATCTTGGATTACTTCATTACTTTCTTGCTCTTGAAGTATGGCAACGCGATGATTATATTTTTATTTCTCAGGAGAAGTATGTGCGCAAATTGCTTTCTCTTTATGATTTGACAAATTGTACTCCGCTCTCTTGTCCCGTGATCCTAGTTCCAAGCTTTCAAAGGAAGATGATTCTCCCTTGGTTGATTCTACTGAGAGTACTGGCATTTGGTTGGTTCATTGCTCTACCTCAACAACACTCCTCCGGATATCTCTTATGCCTTGAGTATTCTCAATCAGTTCTCCTCTGTGGCTCAACGATCTCACTGGCAAGCTGCTTTGCGAGTTCTTGGGTATCTTTGTGGCACATCAAGTTATGGTATCACTTATTCCAGTGGTTCTGATTTGGTGGGATTCACAGATGTTGATTGGGCTAGTTGTGTTGATTCTTGGTGATCTACTTCTGGATATTGTTTTTTGCTTGGATTGGAATGGTTTCTTGGAAGTCTCAAAAACAAAGGACTGTTGCTACATCATCTATTGAGGCCAAGTGTAAGTCCTAACTTCTCTCCATGACTGAAGCTCCGTGGATTCATTAGATTCTTGATTATTTATGCTGTAGACAGTGTTCTCCTTTCACAATTTTCTCGGACTCCCATAGTGCTATTGCTTTGGCACAAAACCCAATGATTCATGATCGATCCAAACATATCGAAGTGTATTATCATTTTGTTCGAGACTAGATCGAACTTGGTCTTCTTTACTTGGTGTATTGTTCTACCAAGGACAACCTTGCAAACCAAACCACTCCCTCGAGCTTCTTTGGAGGTCTTACCAGTGTTGGTCCGCCCATCCTGTGCTGAAGAGAAGGTGTTGGAAATATTGTTCATCCCCAGATGGACTCCCTGCATGCTTGTATCTGGCCCATTTATAAGGCCCTGCACTGCATATTTTTACTACTATTTTGCACCATTTTTTGGAGCCCTTTTTTAGTATTTTTTGGCATTTTTTGGACTTTTGTTCAATCTCACAAACAACCAGCCATCCTGTATACTATACAGTGTAATGGCCTGGTTCTAAACTAAGGGCCAACTGATACCAAGTCCTAAATTCTTCCGAATCCGGATATTGTGCCTTTATGCTTTCCAAGTCTCTTCCTTGAATTTCCAACACAGTGGACTCCTACAATGTTTGAATCGTGCCTTTACGACTGAGAGTATTGGCAACGGGGTTATTCTTACCAGGGACGTATTCAATCATTCTCCCAAAACAATTGACTCCATCCGGATTGCCTGTCACTCCATTGGGCACTGGGCATGGTTTGCAACCATTTCAGTACCTGGTGATCGGTCTTAACTTTTAGACTGGTGACTCAAAGGCAACTATCTTCAATGCCTAGAATGCCTATAAAGCCTTGCCCGAACGGACACTTTCTAGCGACGAGTCTTCACACCCTTGAGCAAGTCGGTGAGGGGTGCTGCAAGGTCACAAAACTTGTCCATATGCGTGGTGTAGTCCTCACAAAGGCCACATATGAGCGAAGTCCCTAGGCTATCTTGGGAATATCCCAACTGAGTATGGCATGTACCTTTTTAGGGTCGAGGCTAATACCGGATGAGCTAATGATGTATCCCAAGTAATGGATTTCTAGTACTCCAAACTCACTCTTCTTGGCATTGATAAACAACTCATTGTCTTGCAAGAGTTGTAAAACTTTTGCCACATCTCGGCGCTCGCTCATACTGCTCTACAGTCCCTAAGAAGATAAGGATACCATCTAGAAAGATGAGGACACATTTGCCAATGAGATCCCGAAAAACCCGAGACATCATCTCATTGAACATCGATGGTGCATTGGTGAGTCCAAAAGGCAACACCAAAAACTCATAGTGGCCGCGCTCGGTCCTAAAGGCGGTTTTTGGAATGTCGGCCTCAAAGATCCAAACCTGATAGTAGCAACTCTTAAGATATATTTTAGAGAAAAATTTGGCACCATTGAGTCGCTCTAGGATATACTCTATTTTGGACATGGGGAATCTATTCTTAACTATTAGCTTATTTAGCGCCTTGTAATCCACACGGTCCCGTAGATGTTGCCTATCACTGCAAAAGCTGAAAAGAGAGATGATCTGAGGGAAAAGGGAGCCAGTCCTTTTATACTACCTCAGTATGCTGGTCGGCCAGCTGTAGCCAAAAAATGCTATAAAATGCCTTAAAAATACCAAAAATGGTAGAAAAAATGCTGAATAATCTCTGCTAAGATATGCCAATGCAGGGCGTCATATGGAGCCAGATACAAGCATGAATGTGCATGGGAAAGTCTATCTGGGGATGAAATAATTTCCAACAAAGATGAGGAGCCAAGGAAGCCTGAAAAACCGGCTTGGTGAACAAATATGTTGCATTCTCTGCTGAAGGAAAATACTCCAAACGCAAATCTCCAGTAAGAACTCGTTCACGAACATAGTGATACTGAATCTCAATGTGTTTCGTACGAGCATGATACAGGGATCTTGGCAATGGCGATGCAACTCTGATTGTCACACCAAAGAAGAGTAGATCCGTTAGGAGGAAAGCCAAGTTCCCCCAATAATCTCTGCAACCGAATCGCCTTACATGTAGCATAACAAACTGCACGATACTCTGCCTCTATAGAGAAAAGCACCACAGTAGGCCGCTTTTTAGTGCTCCATGAAATGGCTCCAGACCCAAGTGAAAAAAACACAACCAGTGGTCAAATGCCGAGTATCTAGATCTCCAGCCCAATCTGAATTAGACCATCCAAGAAGAGTGCACCCTTGACCATAGAAGATGCCAAAGTCCAAAGTACCAGGCAAGTACCGAAGAACCCTGAGAGCACACCACCTGCTAACGGGGTTTGGATGTGAAAGAACTCAATAAGCTGACTACGAAACAAATGTTCAATCGGGAGTAGGTCAACCAAACCAAACAACCGACGAGGACCCGATACTGTCCCTGATCAATCCCTGGAGAAGCATCAAGAAGAGATAGTATCCATAGGAGAAGATACTGATTTGCATCCAGTCATCTGAAACCTGTCAAGTATCTCCTGTGTGTACTTCTGCTGAGAGAAGAAAATACCCTTAGAGGTCTGCCAAATCTCAAAGCCAAGAAAATAATGCAAAAGGCCAAGATCCGTCGTCTCAAACTCTGTCTCCAAACCATCCATGACTGAACAGATCCTCACACAATAAGAACCTATAAAGATGAGGTCATCAACATAGACCACAATGATAACAATCAACCCCCTCTCAAGGAGGATATAAAGGTTCGAATCTGCATGAGAACAGCACAGGCCAAGCTTCTGAAAAAACTCATCATTCTGCTGGTACTAAGCCCACGAAGCCTGCTTCAAACCATACAAAGCTTTCTTCAGCCAGTACACCTGATCCTGTTTGCCTAGAACCTCAAATCCCGGCGGCTGATCAACATACACTTCCTATGTAAGCTCTCCATTCAGGAGAGCCAACTTGACGTCCATCTGGAATACAGGCCATCTATGATGTCTTGCAAGAGCAAGAACGGTGCGAATGGTAGTCAGATGGGCTGTCTGAGCAAAGGTCTCATCGAAGTCGACTCCACGGCACTGAGCATAACCCTTGGCAACCAACCTCGCCTTGTGCTTGGCCAAGCTGCCATCAGCTCGGAACTTCGTTTTGAAGATCTAGCGCACACCAATCACCTTATGCTATAGTGGCCAAGGCACCAAAATCCAAGTGCCATTCTGTTCAATAGCATCCAGCTCTGCCTGCATAGCACGACGCCAAGGCTCATGTGAAAGAGCCTCATCCACAGAAGTGGGATCAGAAGGACCATGAATAATAGAGGACATAAGAGCATAGTTAACAAACATGTTGCCCTCATGAATTTGTTGCCTTGAAACTCTGGAAGATCGCCTGAGAGAACCAGGCGGAGGAGCAGAAGGAAGCTCACATAACCTAGAATTTGAAAATACCATCCAAGCATAGATATGTTCGAACTCGCTAGAGGAGGAGCAGAGTCATCATCAGCTGATTGAGAGTCCACAGCTGGAGGTGTAACAGAAGCAGGGGGACGAGAAGGATGAGGTGGAGAAGGAGGCGCAGGAAAAAGCTCACCACCCCCCTTTGAAGATGTAGAAGTCTCGTCAAACACCACATCACGGCTCACAACAACTTTGCCGGCCGATTGATCATATAGACGATATGCCTTGGACATAGAACTATATCCAAGAAAAGTCATGCGTTGAGACTTCAAGTCCAACTTGGAGCGAGGCTCCTCAGGCACATGTACATACGCCGAACAACCAAATACCCGGAAATAAACAACAGAGGGCTTCTCACCATGGAAAGCCTCATATGGAGTTTTATCTGGAAGAGCAGCAATAGGAGACCTATTCTAAATTTAGACACCAGTAGAAGCCACCTCGGCCCAGAAACGTCGAGGTAATGAAGAATGCTCAAGCATAGCACAAGCCATCTCCATAATTGTCCTATTCTTCCTCTCTGCAACTCCATTATGTGATGGAGTGTATACTGTAGTATGCTATCTCTCAACGCCATGATCCTTGCAATATTGTTGAAACTCCTGGGATGTAAACTCACCCCCTCAGTTGGTCCTGAGAACCTTGACCGAAGAACTGGTCTCTTTTTCCACCTCAACCCTCCAATCACAAAAGTGCTGAAAAGCCTCATCCTTGGACTTCAAAAAGAAGATCCAAGTATATCTGAAGAAGTCATCCACCATCATGAGCATGTACAATGCCTTACTCAAAGACGCGGTACTCATAGGACTACATAAGTCTACATGAACAAGAGCCAGTGATGTCGAAGATCTACGTGTCGCCTCCTTTGGAAAGGCGGATCCACCATCACGAGCATGTACAATGCCTTACTCAAAGACGCGGTACTCATAGGACTACATAAGTCTACATGAACAAGAGCCAATGATGTCGAAGATCTACGTGTCGCCTCCTTCGGAAAGGCGGCTCGGTGTGCTTCCCTTGTAAACAAGAGGAACAAACAGAAGATGGAGCCTTGATGGTCGGTAAACCCTCAATCAACCCATCCTTGGAAGCTCACTGTAGAAGTTGATAGCTCAAATGGCCAAGCCGAGCATGCCAAAGAGCTGAAGAAGAACCAGTGAAAAGCAAAGCGGTCAGCTTGTACAAGCCACTATCCTGGACTCCCTCACCCAAGATGCTACCAGTCTCCTTATCACGAATAGTAATCTCATAACGAGAGAAGATCACCTCCGCACCTTGAGCTGTTAAGAGCACTCACTGACAAAAGGTTAAATGCCAAATCTGGAATGTAAAAAACATCAAGGAAGTACCTCTTGTCCTCGGAGGAGCGGAAGATAGGGATGGTGCCATGTCCATGAACTCGCACGGAAGAAGAATCACCCAAAGTGATATCACCTATCCTAGGAGTAAAGTCCTTGAACCAATCCTGATGAGGTGTCATGTGAGCAATAGCACCGCTATCCACAATCCACGACCTCGACTGAGAAGTCACAAGAGCAAGTACATGACGAGTTCCTGCTAATCATCCTTCTTGGCCTGAGACACAACTGTAGAGGTACAGTCCTTTGCTTCTTTATCCCGCTTCTTCTTGTAACACTGGGGCGATTTATGACCTTTCTTGCCACAGTAGTTACACTCAATGTCCTTGTTTTTAGAAGATTTGTTTTTGTCTTTGTGTACCATGTATGATCAGAAATTGATTTTAAATCAAGGGGCTTTTCAAGATTTTATGCTTGTTGAGCTTGGCAAAGCAGCAGGCAAGACATTTATGCCTTGAATCCTCAGAAATCAAATAGCAGTCAAGGGGCTTTTGCCCAATTTCTGTTCGGGACTGTTGTATGCAGTGGTCGGGACTGTAAAAGTCTGATTTTCACTCATTTGGACAGCCAAGAGAGCATTTATTGCTGCTGTACTTGCTGGTACAGATTTGGTACAACTTTGTGCATGGCTGTACACTGATTTGAGTGAAGAAAAGGTTCAATTTCAGCTGCTGTACTTGCCGGTACAAGTTTGGTACATCATTGGTGAGCACTTGGTACTGTTGTACAGTACTTTGGAAGGGCAATAGAGCACATTTCAGGTGCTGTCCTAAATCTGCAGCAACCAGATTTTAATGATTTCATCACATACAGTGGGAGTAGAGTTGCATTTGTGCTTCCGCAGTGGGAGATAAACTTTGGGAGAACAACTGTGAGCACTTTGTGTGCTTTTGGTGCAGTGTTTGCACATTTTGCAGGGAGTCAGGCATTGAGAGGTTGCATATTGCTATGGCAACCACAGGTGAGAGCTCTTCATTGCTTCACATCAAAAAGCTTGAAGGCTCACATAACTATGATATTTGGCAAACCCAGTGCTATAATGTGTTGCTCCAGAAGAAGCAGCACAAGCCTATCAAAGAAAGGGGTGTAATGCCCGCTTCTCTTACTGCCGAAGAGTGGGAAGATATGGATGAGCTAGCAAGATCCACCATCATGTTGTCTGTGTCAGACACTTTACTTTTCAGCATTCGTGAAGAGAAGACAGCTTGGGGAATGTGGCAAAGATTGCAGGACTTGTATGCCCAGCAAAGTGTCTCAAGCAAAGTGTATTGGTTGAAGAAACTCATAGGTCTTCAAATGAAGGAAGGGGCGTCTATGGCAGCCCATCTAAATGAGTTTAATGGTATTGTCAGCCAAGTTATAAATCAAAAGTTGGCAATGGACGATGAGTTCAAAGCCACCTTTCTCTTATGCACTTTGCCAGAGAGTTGGGACACATTCAGGACAGCCACTAGCAATTCAAATGCTATGCTGTCATATGCAGATGTGGAAGGTGCTCTTCTTCAAGAAGAGATGAACAGGAAGAACAATTCTGTTGAGAAGTCCAATGCAAAGAATGCACGTGGGAGATCCCAGCAAAGGGGTAAAAGCCAAGAACGGGGAAGGAGCAAGTCTCGCTCCAAAAAGGACTTGGAATGCCATTATTGTGGCAAGAAGGGACACATCAAAAAGCAATGCTACAAATGGAAGAATGATCAAAAGGAAAAGGGCAAAGGAAAAGACAAAGACAAAGATGAAGCCAAAGATGCAAAGCCAAAGGGCAAAAGTGGAGTCAAGATTGAAGAAGTCAATGTGTCACATGCAGGTGACAGTGAGGATGAGGTCCTATTCATGTCTTCACTTGATGCCCATTCACTTCTTACAGGAGATGGTCATGGTATGCACTCATGGATCATTGATTCAGGTGCCTCCTTTCATGTCACAGGTTGCAGAGACTTGTTTGTCAGGTATACTGCTGGCAATGAAGGAGTAGTTTATTTGGGTGATAACCATGCATGCAAGATTCTTGGCAGAGGTGATGTGAGGCTTGTGTTTTCAGATGGCTCACAGCTTATGCTCCATGATGTCAGGCATGTGCCTGAGATCAAGAAGAACCTGCTTTCTACTGGACAGCTTGATGATGCTGATTATGTTACCACATTTGGTCGTGGAAAGTGGAAGATTAGTAAGGGCTCACTGGTTGTTGCCAGAGTCTCTTAGGTGGACACTCTTTACTTCATGCATGCAGGTGTTTGTCACCATGCTAATGTAAATGCAACCGAGCTGCCGGAAATCTCTATGTGGCATAGCCGGTTGGGACATTGCCTCCTTTCATGTCACAGGTTGCAGAGACTTGTTTGTCAGGTATACTGCTGGCAATGAAGGAGCAGTTTATTTGGGTGATAACCATGCATGCAAGATTCTTGGCAGAGGTGATGTGAGGCTTGTGTTTTCAGATGGCTCACAGCTTATGCTCCATGATGTCAGGCATGTGCCTGAGATCAAGAAGAACCTGCTTTCTACTGGACAGCTTGATGATGCTGATTATGTTACCACATTTGGTCGTGGAAAGTGGAAGATTAGTAAGGGCTCACTGGTTGTTGCCAGAGGCCCTAAATTGGACACTCTTTACTTCATGCATGCAGGTGTTTGTCACCATGCTAATGTAAATGCAACCGAGCTGCCGGAAATCTCTATGTGGCATAGCCGGTTGGGACACATGAGTGTCAAAGGAATGGAGCAATTGTCTCGTTTGGATTACTTGCCTTCTCTAAAGTTTTCAAGTTTTCAGTTTTGTGAGCATTGTATATATGGCAGGCAACTCAAGTGCCCCCACAAGAAAGCTCTTGGACAGAAAGATGCTCAGTTAGAGCTTGTGCATACAGATGTATGTGAGATGCCTCAGCTTTCTTTGGGAGGGGCAAAATATTTTGTGTCTTTTATAGATGATGCCACACGCAAGGTGTGGGTCTATCCTCTTCGTTTGAAGAGTGATACATTCTCAGTGTTTCAGAAGTTTGTTGCTCATGTTGAGAATCAAACAGGCAAAACACTGAAGGCTTTGCGTTCCGACAATGGTGAAGAGTATATGTCCAAACAGTTTCAGGACTTTTGTGATGCTAAAGGCATCAAGAGGGAGCTCTCTACTCCTTATGATCCTCCACAAAACGGGACAGCAGAGAGGATGAACAGGACCATTCAGGAGAAGGTCCGTTCTTTGTCACATGCTGCGTTACCTCATGGTTTTTGGGCTGAAGCTGTTATGATAGCCGTTCATCTTATAAAGAGGTCACCTAACACGAGGCTTGGTGGAAAAGTGCCAGAGAAAGTATGGACAGGGAAGCCTCCGTCATACAAGCACTTGAGAGTGTTTGGTTGCATTGCGTACGTGCACATACGCAGGGAAATGCGCACCAAACTTGAGCACCAAACTTGATCCTAAGTCTCACAAATGCATATTCCTAGGATATGGTGACAGAGGTGAAATGGGGTATAGACTTTGGGATCCCGTGATTGAATAGAAAGATTATACGCAGCAATGATGTCATTTTTTATGAAACATGCATGTATAAGGAGCCTGCAAGGCAACAGGAGCCTGGCAGAGTCATCTTTGATGATGATGGACATCATGGACAACAACCAAGGGCTGTAAATCAGCCATTACAGCAGCAAAACCAGCCCTTAAATTGTGCTGAAAATGGTCCAAATGGACAGCCAGAGATGGCAAAAGATATCCCTATGGATATCCCACAATTAGAGGAGATACCGAGCATGATATTTCAGCCTTATGGCATGGAACGGGAGCCACCAATAGGTGATATGCAGGCTGGACAGCAACCTGCAAATGATGGTCATTGGGTACGGAGGTCCACTAGACCCTCCAGAGCCCCTGACAGGTTTGTTCCAGGGGTTGACTACTTGATGCTCACTGACTGTGGGGAGCCCTCATGTTATAAGGAGGCTTTACAGAGGGCAGACAAGGCTCTTTGGGAGCGTGCTATGAAGTCAGAGATGGATTCTCTGCACAAAAATGGAACATGGAAGTTGGTGCATTTGCCTACAGGCAAGAAGGTTTTGCCATGCAAGTGGGTTTACAGGCTCAAAGTTGCACCTGATGCAAAGCCAAGATACAAAGCCAGGCTAGTGGCTAAGGGCTTCAAGCAGGAATATCGTGTGGACTTTGATGAGATCTTCTCTCCAGTGGTCAAAATGACCACACTTAGAGCTGTATTAGCTTTGGTTGCTCATGATGATCTGGACTTGATTCAGATGGATGTGAAGACTGCTTTTCTTCACGGTGATCTCCATGAGGAGATATATATGCAACAGCCAGAGGGTTATGCAGTGAATGGAAAGGAGAAGCTTGTGTGCAAGCTGAAAAAGAGTCTTTATGGGCTCAAACAGGCACCAAGGGAATGGTATCATAAATTTGATACATTCATGAAATCTCAGGATTTCAGGAGAAGTGACATAGATCACTGCTTGTACACCAAGAAAGCTTTGGATGGCAGTCTATTGATCCTCATCTTGTATGTTGATGATATGTTGATTGCCGGGAAATCTCGTAAAGAGATGGATGCCTTGAAGAAGAGACTGCATCAAACCTTTGATATGAAGGATTTGGGTGATGCAAATCACATTTTGGGTATGCGGATACTTCGGGACAGAAATCAGCATGTGTTGTATTTGTCTCAGAAGGAATACATTGGCAAAGTTTTGCAGAGGTTCAATATGGACGGGGGGAAGAAGACTAGTACTCCTTTGCCTCCATATGTGAAACTCAGCAGCCCACAGTCAGATAGTGGCAGGGCTGATATGGCCAAGATTCCGTATGCTTCAGCTTGTGGCAGTCTAATGTATGCCATGGTTGCTACTAGGCCGGACATTGCATTTGCAGTGGGAGTGGTTTCTAGATACATGGCCAAACCTGGCAAGAAGCATTGGGAAGCAGTGAAAGGTGTCATGAGATACCTGAAGGGCCCACAGGATATGTGCATTTGTTTTGGCAAACAGGATGCATTAGTGCATGGTTACACGGATTCAGATTATGCCGGTCATCCAGATAACCGGAAGTCTACTACCGGTTATGTATTTACATTCACAGGAGGTGCTGTGTCATGGATATCCAGGATGCAGAAGTGCACTGCCTTATCTACTACAGAGGCCGAGTATATTGCAGCCACAGAGGCTTGCAAGGAGGCATTATGGCTATCTCGGTTAGTGGTTGATTTGGGTTATACAGGGCATATTCCATTCTTGCATTGTGACAGTCAGAGTGCCATCCAGTTGGCAAAGAACCCTGTCTTTCATGCAAAGACGAAGCATGTGGATGTGAAGTATCACTTCATCAGAGAGGTGATAGAGAACAAGCAAATTCAGCTTGTTAAGATTCATACGGATGACAACCCGGCTGATCTGTTGACAAAGAGTTTGCCTCCGGAGCGGTTTGCTCATTGCAGACACTTGATGGGCATTGGATGAGGCCAGTTTCAGCCTTGATATGGCCTTGTATATTATCATGTACATGCTGATTTTTCTTTTCCTTCATTTAAGGGCACTTTGCCTTTAAGTGGGAGGTTGTTGGGGTAAAGGCATTATGCCCACCCTTATAGTGTGTACTAGCCCATAAGTTATAGTACATAGTACACTTAGTACTTTTAATGACCCTAATTAACTCTCCCATTCAAAAACGACTCCTTAAAGCTTTGAAGCTCAAGAAGGAGGGACGTTGTTTCATCTGCGAAGAAAAAGGACACATGCGTAACGAGTGCCCGAAGCAAAAGGGTGCAAAGACCAACGTAGGAACCAAGCCAAAGGCAGCTAACCAGTTGTCTTTGACAAGTACGTCAGTTACTGTACGTTCTCGCCCTAGTTCATGTTCTGATTCTTTGTTCAACTCTAAAGTTTTTGGCTTGCATGATCTTCTCCGAGTTTATGGAAAAGTGAATGGCCATAGAATCCACATTCTTCTACACACTGGCAGCTCACACAATTTTGTTAACTACAAACTTGTGCAGAAATTGAGTCTTGATACTACACCCAGCGATCATACCTGTGAGGTACGCCTACCTGCAGGAAGGCAAGTATGGGATCGAAAGGTGGAGATGCTACCAATCCGGATTCAGGACTACAACGATACTCTGGAATGCTATGTTATGCACCTAGAAAATGTAGACTTGTTCTTAGGGATTGAGTGGTTTAAGACTCTTCAAGTCCAAATAGATTGGTCTAGTCATACTTTTTCTTTTCAACATAGGAACACCCAGTATAGTATTTTAGGTGATTGTATACATCCCTCTTAGGGACCTCTTGTAAATACAGTTGATTTTGGAAATATAATGGATTCTTCTTTGTATACCGCTTTCCATTGTGTATTGATTCCACTTTCTTCATTTCTCATACCTTCTATGGATGTCAATGAATTAAGTGTATTTGAAAGTAAAGTATTACAGAAGATACTTGATTCGTTTCAAGATGTATCTCCTAAGGAATTGCCATCCGGTTTACCACCTGAAAGGGCAGTAGATCATCGTATTGACTTGATCCCTAGTACTCATCCTGTCAGTATTCCACCTTACATGATGAGCCAAGCTGAGGAAGATGAGTTGGCTAAACAACTCGAAGATTATTTGAGGATGGGCCAGATCCGTCCAAGCAAATCACCTTGGGGTGCACCTGTGTTGCTTAGGAGAAAGAAGGACAACACCTAGAGAATGTGTATAGATTACAAGAGATTGAACAAGCTAACAATTAAGATTTTATCCTCTCCCTAGATCAGATGACCTGATTGACCGGTTAGCAAGAGCGAAATATTTCACGAAGATAGATTTACGTACTGGCTATCACCAGATACGTATTCATGAAAGGCATGTCGAAAGAACCGCCTTTCCGACTAGGTATGGCCATTACGAGTTTCTCGTATTACCTTTTGGGTTAACCAATGCTCCAGCCACTTTCCAGCAAATGATGAACGATCTTTTTGTGAACATTTGGGGAAATTTGTGGTGGTGTTCCTGAATGATATTTTGATATATAGTCGTACTCTTGAGGATCATGTTAGACACCTCACGATTGTCTTATCTATTTTAAGACAGAATCGACTATATGCTAAATTAAGTAAATGTGAGTGCTTTATGACAGACATCATTTACTTGGGACACAAGATCACTAGAGATGGATTGAGCATTGACTATGACCGAGTTCAGAAGGTTCTGGATTGGCCTATACCAAGAATAGTGAAACAACTTCGTTCTTTTCTTGGTTTTGTTGTTTTTCTTCGGAAATCTGTGAGGGAGTACTCTCAGCTCACACTACCGATGACTGACTTGTTGAAAGGTCGTGGACGTAAGTCAAATCAGCCTATCACTTGGAATAACGATTTGGATATGGCCTTCAGACTTTTGAAAGATAAAGTCAAGGAAGCACCTATCTTAGCATTAGTAGACCTGTTGCTTTTGAAAGTAAAAAGCTAGACAACACTCAATCTTGTTGACCAACCCTTGAGAAGGAGCTTTATGCTGTGATTCATGCTCTCAAGATTTGGAGACATTATTTATATGGCTCCAAGTTTGTGGTATTGTCATCAGTCAATCAAGTATGTGTGTGATGCGGATGATTTGCGAGGAAGGAAAGCTCGTTGGGCTGAGTTAATGCAAGATTTTGATTTTGAGATTCGTTAGCGGAAAGGGTCCATGAATAGTGTTGCAGATGCGCTTAGTCGAATTAGAGAGGTGAATACTTTGTCGTTCACCGAGATTTCTACTGACTTATTTCAGTCATTGAGAGGGCTTTGCAGGACTGATAGTTATTTTGGTCCATTTTGGCAGAAGATCCAGGACGGGAGCTCATTGATTGACCAAGACTCGATGACTGAGCAGTCTACCGTTCAGGCTGCACGAGGCCAGTGGATGATTCGGAATGGTTTACTATTCCGTAATGACAAAATTTGTGTACCACAGATCCCGGACATTCGATGTCCAAGATTCTTAAGGAGTGTCACGACGCCCCTTCTGCTGGACACCCTGGGGTACACAGGACGCTATCATTAGTGAAACACACTTTTTATTGGCCAAAGATGAAAGGATATGTAGAATATTATGTTCTCAGTGTCAAATTTGTCAAGCCAATAAAGCTGAACGCTTTAGACAAGCTGGGTTGTTGCATCCTTTGCAAATCCCAGATAATAAATGGAAAAGTATTTCCATGGATTTTATTACCGGATTGCCAAGAACGCATCAAGGCCACGATTCTATTTGGGTTGTGGTAGATCGCTTGACAAAAATGGCTAGATTTTTAACAATCCAGAAGACTATTACAGCTACGCAATTAGCAAGGCAGTTTATCGAGCAATTGTTTAGACTGTACGGGTTACCGCAAGACATAGTCAGTGATAGGGACTCTAAGTTTACGAGTAATTTTTGAAAACTTGTTTTTGAAAAGTTGGAAACAACTTTGAATTTGAGTTCCTCAGATCATCCTCAATCTGATGGCCAGACAGAAAGAGTGAATCAGATTTTGGAGGATATGCTTCGGGCATATGTATCCAAAAGACAGAGTTCATGGGAGGATTATCTTTCTATGTTAGAATTTGCATATAACAGTACTAAGCATACGAGTACGGGATTTAGTCCTTTCATGCTTATGTATGGTTTTCAACCTAGATCACCTGTTACAGTAGGATTCTCAGGACTTCAGCATGATGCAGCACGTAATTTTTTGCAAGATATGCAAGAAATGTTACAAGTTGCGAAGGAATCTATTAGAAGTGCTCAAGACCGAGATAGATTTTATTCTAATAGACATCATTCACCTAGAGAGTTCTCTGAAGGAACGATGGTGTATTTGCGAGTTCCGAAAGATTCCGAGACTTTACAGACAGGTCGATCTTCGAAATTATCCCCTAGATACTATGGACCATTTCGTATTACACAACGGATTGGTTCAGTTGCATATGAATTGGATTTGCCTTCTCATGTGAAAGTTCATCCTGTATTTCATGTCAGTAGACTTAAGAAAGTACTGGGTGAAACAGACCAATTAGTTACTCCTCAAGAAATCATAGATGTCGAGGACATGACATTTGTTCCACACGAACCTGAAAAGATTCTTGGATTTCGTGAAAGAAGATTGCGTAATACGCTTATCACAGAATACAAGATCAAGTGGAAGGATCGTGTTGAGGAGGACGCTACATGGGAGACATTGACTACTCTTCAGAGAGATTACCCTGGCTTTTTAGTGAGCTCAGGAGTGAGCTCTTAGAGGAAGGAGAGTATGTCATGTGCACAGTGTGTATCTATCGTGTGCTACACGCACGCAAGACTAGCTTCGAGGTTTGGGGAAGCTTGGAGCTAGGCAAGCTGATTGGCGAGCTGAGTTAGGGATAGACTAACGGGCGGGCACCCAAGTATGGATGGGCGGGCATCCAAGTGTGGACGCCCGATGACCGGCCAAGAGCCTATAAAAGGGTCGCCAAGGTTAGTCATTAGTCATATAGAGTCTCGCGAGATTTGTGAGAGCTCTATGGTCTGGAGCCTGGATCTAGTGCAGACGTGCACCTCCTTTACGCAGCCGAGGCCGACAGCAATCTCGAGGCCCGTGAGGGTAGCTTCGTGGCGGTATGGGACGTCGCGAGGTGTAGATTGGTCGGTACGTCAACCTAGTTAGCTCAGCTCGTGGCTCGGTGGGGACAGCCAAGACTGTGGGCTTGCCCACGGCTGTCATGGTTGGGAGGTGAGTCAGGCCTGCACCCCCTTCTTGTTTATTTGTTTGTTTGCAGGCTTCGAGTCTCGAACCAGGAGCATTCTACGAGGAGATCCGGTGGGGATTTGACAGTCCACCACAAGTACCAGATGCCACCAATCCTCAAATCAGAAAACCATCAACTGCAAGAAATACCTGTAGAGGAAAAAACGCAGCACAACAAGTGCTGCTGCCCTGAAACAAAGCAGCCGACACGTGTACAGGAGTCTCAGCGGTCAAAACCTGTGATGGATGACCTGAATCTGCAATGGAGAAGCGCTGGAAAAAGCCAGCCGACCAGCAGCAGATCTGAGAAGAAAAAACGCTGAGATGAAGGTGCTGAAAACTAAGGAGAAGCTAAGGCAGCAAAGTAACGCAGACTGGGGCAGCATAGTAATGCTGAACTAGGAGCGATGATACCATGAAAGAGTGCATAGAGTGGAAGCATACAAGCACTAGAGTGTGCTGAGAGAGAGTGCGAGAGAGAGAGAGAGAGAGAGAGAGAGAGAGAGAGAGAGAGAGAGAAATATGAAGCAGCTATGCTGAATATACTGCAATGAGACTATCCCGAGCTAGAGACACAAAAGGTCTCACCAGTGTGAGGGATACAAATCAGGACTACAAGATGAAAAAAGAGGGAGGCAAGCCCACGCCTGGTTGGCACAGGACTTATGTCTATGCCAAGGGTCATAAGGACCGATGCCTTGTTGGCAGGAGACTTATTTTGTCTCGCCCATTTACTTGGGACATGGATTATGATATCTCGACTTATGGGACTGATTTGTCTCGCCCATTTACTTGGGACATGATTATGATATCTCGACTTATGGGACTGTTTTGTCTCGCCCATTTATTTGGGACATAGATTTATTTATCTTTATGCCATATTAGAATCACTATCTCCCCATACAGAGGCCAAGAGGTTCATTGTTCATCTCACCATGCATGTGGATTCATGTTGAGATTGTGAGAGGGCAATTCAATGAACACTCCACCATACACGTGGATTCGTGTTGCGATTGTGGAGTGAAAGTTTCATCGTTTCCACACCATGCTTGTTGATCAGAGTTGGGATTGTATGGGATTGCCAAAACTATGGAGAATCAGCTTTTCTGTCATCATGGTTTGTGCTCTTGAATGGCACCAGTTTGTGTGCATAGCACATGTTTCTGTGCGAGGCACTAGTTTCTTGTGCATGGCACTTATTTAAGTGTCTTAGAACCTGGTTGGTGATTTTCATTGGCATATGATTATCTCATAGATATTGGTGATTGAGACACAATTGGCTCTTGTGCCTGTGTCTAGCATATCTTCCATGGAATTCTCACCCATTTATTATGGGACATGATTTTGATATTGGTATATGGAAACTTATTTAGTCTCACCCATTTCTTTGGGACATGGATTCTTCAGTTATATTGAATTTTTGAGACTGACTCGTCTCACCCACTTGATGGGACATGATTATATCTTGAATATATGGCTTGAAGCTTAAAGTTGCGGACAACTTTTAAGAAGTTGGGGAGGATGTCACCAACCTGGACATTTCCCAGTATGAAAGGAGTCTAGTGGACTCCAGGATGTCTAAATATTTGGAAAGTACAAGCTTTGGGAATGGGGGATTATCCTAGAATACAAAGAACCACACTCCTAAAATTTAGGAGAGTTGCTATTTTTGGCCCGACTTCGATGGAAATTCTGTTTGCATCATTACATCTGGAATTGAGCAGATACCAAGAGTTGGCAAAGTGCTGTCTACCAGTTGGGATATTTTTAGAGATAAAGTTTATGGAAGGACCCATCTCTTAGATTGGGACATGTGGCAAGAAAGTGGACCAAAGTGAGACAAGTGGCCTGACACTTGTTAGAAAGTGGATCAAAGTGAGACAAGTGGCCTCAATGCTCACACTTGTCACTTCAACTATTGTGTGGTTCTCCACTTGTCATTGTAGCCTTCTCTTGCCATTTTAGCTCATGGGAGGCCCAAATCTATAAATTGGAGCCCTCTCTCTTCATTAATGGAGGCTCTCTTGCTGCACACTAGCCTCTATGTCATGTGCATGATAAATGCCATGGACATTTTCAGGTGCTGATCCAGAAGAGGCAGCCAGATAAAGAGTATGAACCAGGTAGAACCAGGATGATAGAGCACTTTTGGCAGTGTAGACTAGAGAAAGACGTGGAGAGTAAGCTGAAGATCCGATGGCTGTCAGCTGCAGGACAAGTGTTGCTGGCTGCACACAAGGCTGTCGGCTGCTCACTGAAGTGGTCAGCTGAACCAGAGGACAGGGGCAGCAGCAGGCGCAAGGAGGAGGACCAGTCGGCTGCGTTAAAGCATTTAATGCATTTATGACTGGCCGACCAGCAGTCGGCCAGCATTCCAAGTGTCCAAGACCCATATAAATAGCCAAGGGTGCTCATAGATTGAGTCATTCATTCCACTAGGGAGTGGATCAAGTTCTAGGACAGATTTTGGTGTGTTACCACCTTTTATGAAGACAGCCTAGGGCTGTAGCAAAGTACCCTTTTGTACCATATGAATATACTGAATTTTCCAGCACACATCTCTCTCTCTACTCTCTCTCTATATCTGCGTTTTGCATCAGATGTCTTCCAAGAGTGTTTAGGGCAGAAAGGAGACTCCCCAGAGCTTCCGCGTGTTACATTGGTATCAGAGCATCAGACTCAGCAAAGCTAAACACTGATTCAGTCCCAGATGATGGTGTATAGGTCCAAGGTACAGGAAAGTACACGGATTCAAAGCCCAAGGCAAGGAACACAGATCGGGAAGAACTCCCAGGAGGTTGGTTGGTGGTGTTCCACAGTGCCAAAGGAGATGGCAGTCCTGTGAGCCAGATAGGTTCCCGGGCAACGGTCCCAAGGGAGGTTTATCCTCCAAGGGTGATGTGAGAGTGCCAGACTCGTTTCTCAGGAAAGAAGACCAAGACGGTGTTCAGAGTCAGGGCAGGAATGGATTGTGGACTAGAGGAAAACCGATGCATAGATCTTCGTCAGAGACAGAGCGGTTTGGAGAACAGGCCGGGTTTTCAGAGAAAAAGGGTAGCCAGGGATGGATGATGACAGAGGGACTTCAGGAAAAGATTGGAATGATGACAGTCATCCAAGAGCAGGTTGGAATCCCGTCATCAAGTTTAGCAGAGGGGGATGTCATGTGCATGATAATTGCCATGGACATTTTCAGGTGCTGATCCAGAAGAGGCAGCCAGATAAAAAGTATGAACCAGGTAGAACCAGGATGATAGAGCACTTTTGGCAGTGTAGACTAGAGAAAGACGTGGAGAGTAAGCTGAAGATCCGATGGCTGTCAGCTCCAGGACAAGTGTTGCTGGCTGCACACAAGGCTGTCGGCTGCTCACTGAAGTGGTCGGCTGAACCAGAGGATAGGGGCAGCAGCAGGCGCAAGGAGGAGGACCAGTCGGCTGCGTTAAAGCATTTAATGCATTTATGACTGGCCAACCAGCAGTCGGCCAGCATTCCAAGTGTCCAAGACCCATATAAATAGCCAAGGGTGCTCATAGATTGAGTCATTCATTCCACTAGGGAGTGGATCAAGTTCTAGGACAGATTTTGGTGTGTTACCACCTTTTATGAAGACAGCCTAGGGCTGTAGCAAAGTACCCTTTTTGTACCATATGAATATACTGAATTTCCAGCACACATCTCTCTCTCTACTCTCTCTCTATATCTGCGTTTTGCATCAGATGTCTTCCAAGAGTGTTTAGGGCAGAAAGAAGACTCCCCAGAGCTTCCGCGTGTTACACTCTACCACCGTTGAAGGCTTCCCTAATGATGGCTACTCTCTCTCTCTCTCTCTTGAAGGCTGCCCATGAAGAATACCGGCTGTTTGGGACTGTTTTGGAGGCTTCCATCGCAAAGAAATACTGAAGGCAAGGGTATTTAATCATTTATTATGATTTCTAGCCATTGTACTTGTTGTACTAGCCCTTTGTACTTGCTGTACTAGCCACTATAATAGCTGTACAAGCCCTTGTACCTACTATACCAGCCACTGTACTAGCTGTACCACCCATTGTACCGACTGTACCAGCTTTTGTACTTGCTATACCAACCACTGTACCTACTGTACTAGTCACTGTACATGCTGTACCATCATTTGTACTTGTTGTACATGCTGTACCAACCACCATATCGGCTGTACCAACCGCTGTACCTGCTGTACCAGCCACTATACCGACTGTACCAGCTGAATGGAGAGTTGTACTTGCTGTACCAACTCTATTGCATGAAGACCCGTGGTTTTTGGGAAAGAATCAGTACCCACACGCAGGTATATGGATTATATTGTTGGCTCGGCATTTCTATAGCCTATGTTCCGGCTTGGTTGCCTCATGTTGGGCTGGGTTATGGCATTTGTATATGGATAATCCGGCATCTCCCGTGGGGAGAGTAAGGCCCTAAAAGCTTATTATTCTCCTTGTGTAATAAAATACTCCAAGAGGGGAGTCGGCCCATTCCGGCCTCTATGCGGTGTCTCACGTGAAAGCAACATTTTCAGCATTTGTGGATGTTTTGTCCAGCTTTTATGTTTTATGCAAAGTGATGATGGATGTGTGTTAAGGCTGTGGCCATGTTTAAATGTTTTAATATGCATTGATGGTATCAACAAGTGTGTCAAAGGCCCTAGTCCCCCGGGCACCCGCCGCGAGTTTCATGATACCTCACCTCCTTATGGGCCTTCTCCAAGGCCTACAACTTCCTTTGGGCAATGTGACATGTAAAGGTCTTCGACCGTCGTAAACACAACCTTAGTCTGACTAAACTGCACTTAATGATGTTTAAGAGATAGACAAATATGTGTCAATGCAATGCAGCTATATTAGATGATGAATGCGGTTACAATGAGATCTGAATAGATCTATGAAGCTGAATATGCTGCCTATATGCTATGAATGCTGATGCCTTGCTGAATATGCTGCTCCCAAGGCTTCCTAGAGGAGAAACGCTGGAGACCACCTTGTTGAATGCTGCTGGACTGAGATGCGATGATCTATGTGCTGAGATGAGAGGCTGAAAACGCTGCAGTCAGATGATATATCCACTGAATACTGATGCGCCTCTATTTATATGAGTGAGGGCTGCTGGTCGGCCAGCCTGGCTGCAGTCGGCCAAATGCAAAAAGCCCACGGCTGAATATCTAATGCCATAAAATAGTATAAATGCTGGTCGGCTGAAGTAAGCATACTGTCGGCTGATGTAAACAGGCTGTCGCCTGCCTCCACAAGCCCTAAATGCTGGTCTATATGGCTAATGTGATGCTACCATGTGGTACATGCTAAAAACATTCATTTAAAAATGCCCATAAAATGCCTGATGATGTCTATGATGCTAAAATGATGCCATGTCACTGTACACCTGAATGGTGTGCATGTGACATTCCCCGCTGCTAAACTGTTGCTGGGTGGTATACCTGGCAACCTTCGACTCCTCTGGGGATCCTTCTCCTCCGAACCACTGCCCCCTTCTGTCTTCTGCTGCCGGGACTGAGGTCGTCTGCAGGAGTCAAATCCTTTGAGCCAAGACTCTATGTACTGCGGGAACTGAATGGCAAATGCTGCTAAAACTGCTTGGAAATACCTGAGTCACCCCTGACCTGCCTGTGGAAACCTTTCACCTACCATCTCCGTCGTTCCTGAAGCTCTGAACCTCCTGAGGCGATGTTGGAGCAAACTTCCGTCTTCTGTGGAAGAGAAACCCCCTGCTGCTGCCAGTTGAAGCCCAAAACTTATGTCCTCCTTTGATGATGGATGTCATTCTTTCCCAGAGAGTTCATGGGCAACATGTATGCCTTGCAGATGCAAGACTAACTGCTAAGATGACTACTATGCAAGCCATGTGCAACCCTATATGCTGTGTAAGAATGCAGATGGATGGGTTACTAATGCATACCTAAGGGAAAATCCCTAAGGGTGGCCTGCAAGATTTTGAGAACTGGGTTTAACTGTGCGGAAGCGATTAACATGATGACTGACTGAATGACTGATGGAATGAACATGCTCTAGGGCTGGTTACCCTGTAACGCTCTGATACCAATGTGACATGTAAAGGTCTTCGACCGTCGTAAACACAACCTTAGTCTGACTAAACTGCACTTAATGATGTTTAAGAGATAGACAAATATGTGTCAATGCAATGCAGCTATATTAGATGATGAATGCGGTTACAATGAGATCTGAATAGATCTATGAAGCTGAATATGCTGCCTATATGCTGAATATACTGATATGCTGAATGTACTACTGTCCCACTATCTTTCCCTTGTCTCCTGGGAAGGAAACGCTGAAGGGATGGCTTTGGGACTGAAGCAATGCTGATGGGATGCTGAAAACGCAGATGTACTCCTGTTACCTGGGGAGGAAACGCTGAGGAGATAGATGCGTTTGCTGAAGATGATGTATTGAATGCTGATGCGTTGCTGAATATGCTGCTCCCAAGGCTTCCTAGAGGAGAAACGCTGGAGACCACCTTGTTGAATGCTGCTGGACTGAGATGCGATGATCTATGTGCTGAGATGAGAGGCTGAAAACGCTGCAGTCAGATGATATATCCACTGAATACTGATGCGCCTCTATTTATATGAGTGAGGGCTGCTGGTCGGCCAGCCTGGCTGCAGTCGGCCAGATGCAAAAAGCCCACGACTGAATATCTAATGCCATAAAATAGTATAAATGCTGGTCGGCTGAAGTAAGCATACTGTCGGCTGATGTAAACAGGCTGTCGCCTGCCTCCACAAGCCCTAAATGCTGGTCTATATGGCTAATGTGATGCTACCATGCTGAATCCAACTGATACCATGTGGTACATGCTGAAAACATTCATTTAAAAATGCCCATAAAATGCCTGATGATGTCTATGATGCTAAAATGATGCCATGTCACTGTACACCTGAATGGTGTGCACGTGACAGGCAAGGAGTGATGGCAGGTCATCACAAGACAAGGTGGCATGGAGAGTCATTATTCAGCCTCGCCACACAGGTGACCTGCGGATTATTAATCCTTCTTTGCAGAGCAGAGCCCTTCTCGGCAAGAAGATTATCAAAGGACGACTCCTAGGTGGTGAGCCCTGGAGGAAAGACTTTCTCATGGTCCACACCTCCTCCCGCAGTCCAGTTCTTGACGGTCCCGAGTCCCAAGCCCGTGATGGATCATCACAGAGATGAGGACCTGCAGCCTTCGCCCAACCTTGGAGGACCGATTGGTGGCCAGCCTCTTCCGAGCGTGGGACCACATTCGTTCTGCACTTCACACCGACCCCCCCCCCTCAGTCCTAGACAGCTCCGCCAAAGGCTCGAGAGAGGAGCCTAGGTGGGACCCGAGGCAAAGACAAACTCACCCTCAACGTCTACACCTCCATCCCTCCTAAGTGGCTCATATCAGTCCACGATCCGCCTTCCCCTATGTGGGTAGGGTCTTTTACCAAACATGATGTTCCAATGGCAGTCCATGGTGCAAATGGAGGCACCCTCTTGACTTTCTTTATACGCCACAGGGCAGATTGAGCCGATCCCCCCCCTTGACATAGGACCTCAACAGCTGCACTTTATTGAGGGTGAGCGTGATTGGGTTTCATGACCACAGATGACACGTCGACCCACCTCCAGTCAAAGTGGCCAAAGAGAGATCTTGGAGATTATGGTTATGGGAGAGCTGGCCACTGGTGCATCTACAATGGGATCACGGTGAGTAGCAGTGGCACGATCACTTGCCCCTGAGGATGCCCCCGACGTCCCTTCTCTGAGTACACTGTCCATCTGGGCCACAAGATTCATATGCTACAGGTTGACAGGCACCTCTGTGATTTTTGGAAGCAGCTGTGGGACAGCTTCTGGCCACCGAAGATTACTCTTTTCCTGTGGCAGATAGCACACAAGAGCTAGGCAGCAGTGGGCACATGGCTGGCAGTTGGAGGTTGGCCAGCTCTCTGTTCTAGATGTGGAAACCCTCTTCTTTATTGTCTCCCATGATTGATACTGGGTCATGTACTTAGCCGATTCGGCTCCATTTTTGGTAACTAATGGAAGGATCTTTTCTTTTTCTTTTTTTCTTTTTTTCTTTTTTTTTTTTTGGGGGGGGGGGGAGAACAAGGGGCATAATAATCAAAGAGTATGAGCGGACTGAGCTGCTCACATGCTATGGGCATATTAATGGCATGGTCACAAGAAACATTTCGAGGTTGTGAAATTTTCTCCAAAGGTTTCATCCCTCACTAAAAAAAACCGCCAGTTTTGAAAAATTATATATATATATATATATATATATATATAGAGAGAGAGAGAGAGAGAGAGATCTTTCAAAAGTCACTAGAATATGGTGTCATCCTACACATTCCAAGTAATGTCATTGTAGAATTTGCGTTTGTAATTATGGGATTAAGGAGACGAAGAAGATAGGGAAATTGGGATTAGGAGGAAAAAGAGCTGGTAGAAGAAGAGATGAAATGTTACGTGCATGCTCTCTCGTGTGTGACATGGACATGCTTCTACCTATTGGCCAACTCAGAGGTCCAGTACGTGGCCGGATTCATCTGCAGGCTATCGTGCAAAATCATTGTAATATTGTGCAGCCCAGTGTGGACACAGTTATTGGGTTATTGCGTGAACACACTTACACAATGATCACCCAAAAGCCTACTACAAGCACCAAAAATAGGGGATAGGCAAGGTCAAGGTGTATAAATCAGCGCCATATCAAGGCACATAGTAGGGTCATGGAGCCAATTCATTTGCACTCCCAATTAGTAAACACACAGCCCCTGGTACTAGAGGGCAGGAGTACCAAATTATGAACAGTACAGAAGCATTTCGAGTTCCAAAATGCTGGAATGGCAACCCTCAATTGGCTGGAATTGACTTGGAAACCCATCCATCGCAGTCCTTGAATAGGCCCATTACTGTCAAAATAATTGGCCCACCTACATTTAATTCCTGCAGTGGGAGTTTTCTGCTAGGAACACCACAACAAAGAAGCCCTTGACCTCGTGAAAACAATGCCAAAACCTATTTGTTTTGTAAAAATAAATAGATAATCCAGAAAGCTTCCAGTAATATGTGCACTTTAACATAGAAGCATAAATATCTAAATGCCTGTCTGTAAACTAATCAATCAAGAAATCCCATAATTTGAAGAAACAAAAAACCCATACACTAAAATAGACTACACAGCAACAATTACAAACAACAGCTTAGTTCTAAGGAAGAAAATTTATGTAGCATGCAAAGTTTTCCAACCTTTGTATCAGCCCATGCATACTGCTTAAGGGGCCTCTCTTCAACGTCAAAGGGACCTTCACTTTGAAATTTATCACCATCAACGGCAACAGCAGACACTAAAAAACCATTATTTGATGACCAAATCCTTTTCATGTGCAAGCGTTGTTTCCTTGATGATGTGTTCAATGCCAATGGAGAATTAAATCTTGTATCATCTCTTGATTTTCCTCTATAATTTGAGTAGTCTTGCACACAAGAAAGCTGCAGCCCAAATATCTTCATCCCAGTTGATCTGAAAACTGGAACTGCATCATATCTACTACATGATAACCCTGCAAAGAAAAGAAATGAGCAATCTCTCTCTCTCTCTCTCTCTCTCTCTCTCTCTCTCTCTCTCTCTCTCTCTCTCTCTCTCTCTCTCTCTCTCTCTAAAACCAAGATCGCACTCTTCAATACCTCATATGAGGTTGCAGGCAGACAGTCCTTCACATTCAGAGGTGATGAGATTGAGTTTGTCAAATTATGTGTACCTCACATTCACTCTTATTGGCCCGATTTTCACCATGCGTGCAGTCTCCCATGCCTGCTTTGGCAAGAAGACATGCAGCCCTGGCCCATTTGGAGAGAGAATGCTTCCAAACTCACTTTTAGGACCCCAGTATCAATTCGACACTTTGGTACACCTGTTGTGATGTATGGTGCTCCATTCTGAGGGCTGGATTAGGGGATAGATAGAAGGAGGATTGAGAGCTTGCAAGTCAAGATGCTCTCACACATTATCAGGAGTTAAGGCTTCTATGCCACATGAGATTGCCTTAGCTGAGTTTGGGGCAGTCAACAGCTTGCACATGAGGAGCAGAGTAGCCCTTGTTACTCCTGCATCATCCACTGGTTTGATTCACATGGTCTCCAAAGGGACCATCTCACCCCTTTGAGTACAGCGAGGGCACCTGGCGCCCCCCTCTCTTGGATCTCTCACACCAAGACATCAACTGTATCATCCACCTAGATTTCATACGGGTTGGACATGGATGTTTCCGACAGTGGATTGTTCGTTGGGCAGGCTAGTTATTTCCACCGGCACACGTCTCATGCCATGGGGATAGCCATTGGCCAGTCAAGGGTATTCTCCCATTGCTTTGGATTGAGACGGGAAGAGCACAAGGTATACTGCAGGAGGAACGTATCTGAAAATTATGCACACTGGAGGAGATAGAAACAGAGGAGCAATACCTGTTCAGATGCCCATCATATTACGAGGTACGGGGGAAATTCCATTGCCTCTTCAACGTTCAGAGAGGGTTTTTGCCCTTGGTCATTAGTGATGCATTACAGAAATAAAAATGGAGAATTACATTCTGAACCGTCAGCGAATCCCCAGGCGCCTTTCAGACATGTTTGGATGCTTTCTTCACTATAGCACCTCAAACAATCCACTGAGATTTTGCTCTTCATGCTCGCTTCCATTCACCTTCTGAGTTCATGAGTGAGACAACTACCTACATGACTGAGATGAGACGTCCCAGACCCATGGCTAGGCATCCACTCACGACTAGCAACATCACAGTTCAACACCGAGGAGTTAAAAGACACCCAGCTATGCAGTGGGAAAGGTCTTATGAGCTGCGAGAGCAGCAAAAGACAGGCCACCTATCCGGTGTCTCCTACATGGGGAGGCACTGCCACAGCCTACATGACTAGGGATATGCATTTTAAACTGCTTACAGGACTAGGCGCCGCCACCACCTACAGGACTAGGGATATGTTTTGGATGAGCAGGACAAGACAGTATTTGATGCAGACATTGTGTTACTCGCAGATAATCTTTTAAGAACGATCTAAATCTGAACCAACTCATAAGCTTCACCACAATATCTTTTTCAGTGGTCTCAGTGAACCACCAGCAACCGTGTGTTTGAGAGTTTAACGGTTTCTAATCAAGCTTTCCAAAGGCTTGTTTAAGCTTTGTGAAGAAAAGCTTCCGAGAGGATGCTAAA